>NC_040907.2:109466328-109766328 GCF_004126475.2 Phyllostomus discolor
TAAGGAGCAGTTACATTTATACAGCCCTAAAATTACATTTGGTCCTTTGAAGGCAACTGCGAGGCTGATGTAACCCCCCTGTGAAAATGAGTTTGACATCCCTGCTCTAGACTGAAGCAAAACAGCCCTCACAGATCTACCTGCTTCTAGTAGGCACATACTCTTTACATCATAAGTAATATTCCAAAAATACAAATATGATCAGTTTTCTCTAGTAGGCCCACAGATCCCTTCAGTGGGCCTCCACTGACTTCAAGGAGAAGGTGATGACCTTTGGATCTTCTAGATATAAATGAGGCTGCCTCCCTTTCCAGTCTTATTCTATCACCCACAACACCATACTATGCAGCCAGTGCTCAGGTACATAGATACTCACAGTCCTCCTGACCTGCCAAACTATTTAGATATCTCCATAATTATTTATGCTGCCCCCACCTGCATAGACCGTCTCTGACCTCCAGTGTTCCTCTCCTGGTATAACCTTACATTAACTCTTATTATTCAGTTCCACAGCCCTCTCTTGCTCTAAAGAAAAGGTGCTAGGCCCAAGTTATCACTGTCCTCTGTGTTTTAAGCATAATCCATGTAGGTCTCTCCAGAGTCCTTGGGGAAATCTTGCATTATAGGATGACAAGCTCTTCAAAAGCAGGAAGGGTATATAATTTGTCTTTGTATCCCCATCTCCCATAGACTTAAGTACACAGGGTCCTTCAGATGACCAACAATAGAGCTTTGAGCAGAATAAGAAAAATCAGTGAAAGAGGTTGAGAAGCCATAGTCAGAGAAGCAGAAAGAGAACCAACGGAGAGTGACTGCAGATGCCACAAGGTGTTTAGGCATCTGGTTGCTTTGAGCTTCTCAACTGCTGACCTCCTAAGAGCAGCCCAAGGTGCCCAGGAGAGCCAGCAGAGCATCTGGGTATGAATTCTGCCTTGTGACTGCCCAAACTAAAGATGGGCTGAAAACATATGCTTAGCCAAACACTTCCTATGGCCTTCTGAAATATGCCATCTCAGCCACAGCTGCAAGTGCACTGAATCATGCTCACTCATAGTGTGATCCCCCTTGATCAAAGTAGTGATCTCAACGCTGGAAAAAGAGAGAGTTCTTTCCTCTCCCAGTTGGCAGAGAGACCCCTGGTAAAGATACTACCCAGTATCTCAGCCTCTTCTGGCAGACACAGAGTGGTATGGCTAAACTGGGATTGGACCTAGAGTTTTCTACCTCATCATTTTTTGTGGGGTAATCTTCAACAAGTTAACTTTCTTAAGTTTCACCTGTAGGATGGGAACAAAACACTCACTCTGCTCTACAAAATCATTAGGAGGATTAAATGAGAGAATATGTGATAAAGAAATGTTACTGCCCTCTTATGCATTTTCTTAAAGATGCATAAATTCTAAAGTTCTAAAGATGCAGACTCTGAATGTAAAAACTCTATGGCTGATTTTACTCTTTGGATATTCATAATGGACCCAGAGTCCACAGAATATAAAATATGAACATTCACTCCTTTAAGTGATATGTATTGTGCTTCCACACAAGCTAGATTCTGGGATGGCAACAACACCTACACGGACTAAGGTTACATTGTTGTATATCTTGAAGGGTGTTTCATCTAAGAAGATAAACATGAGGGAGTCTAGGCACAGGCAATGTCATGAGCAAGAACATTGCATTGGAAGGTTGAAAGATAACACAGGTGAAAGTGACAATGATGTAGATTGAGGAGCCAGAGGTTAGACCACAGAGGGTAGGGTGTTGAAAGCCACCCTAAAGATAGCAGTATGTGTCTCTAGCAGCCAGAGAACATGGAGGGCCATGGTCTGGACAGAGATAGTGTACCCATACCCTCACTTCTCTACTTTTAAAATTGATTTTTAGTTCTTAAACTGTCAGTTAATGAACTAATCAAGACTGACAGTAAGAGTTCGACTCCCAGTCAGGGCACATGCCTGGACTGTGGGTTTGGTCCTGGTCAGAGAAATAATACTTTATCTTTTAAGGAAGTTGGTGAGGAATTCTAGCATAGGCTCCAGGTTCCATAATTTTCATGTTCCTGAAAGGAAAAGAGGGAAGATGGCAGAGGAGTGAGTGAAAGTCACACTGACCTCCTCCAAGGACCAATCTGGAATTACAACTCAATTGTGGAGAAACTACCCAGAACAAACAACTGAGCAATAGCCAGAGAGAAGCATATAACTTCAGACAGACAGAACCAGCTTTGGCACAATCCGTCTGGTAAGGAGTGTGATAGAGACTCACTTGAAAGAGTGCCCATGGGTGGGTGCCCATGGGTGGCAACACCAGTGGGATAATTAAGTGGCTGGTTGGATCACCCAAAGAGGATTGGGGTCTAAACCCTAAGCTAGGATTCCTAGTCTAGAATACCAGAGCCCCAAAACTACACAGATAACAACCAGTGGAAAAATCAGCAGAGTTGCTCTCTGCCAGAGACAGATGGTTGGAGACACAAGGGCCATTTAAAGGGCAAACACAAAAATTTTCATTTGCTGCCACTTACTCGGGGCTCAGGCAAAGGCAAGGGCAGAGTAGACTAGAGATGCTTGAGGAGAGACTAAGTACAGAAGCTGTGTGGAGAGAACCAAGAGAGTAGCCTCAGGCATCCTGGTGCTAAGTCTTACCTCAGACCACAGTAGCCTTTGTGCTCAGGCAGTAACCCTCTGAGTGGCAGTAGCCTGAGGGGAAACAATAGCCCCAACACCAGGAGGGTCTTTGCCTTGGCCGTTTGGTGCTTAGGCATGACTGCTGAGTCAGTGACCAGATAAAAAAAAGGAGACAGGCAGAGACAGTAGATTACTGGCAAAGGAGGGGCAGAGTGGACTAGATAGACTTGAAGAGAGACTGGGGTTGGCGGCTTTGGGTAGAGAACTGAGAAAGTAGCTTCCAGGATCCAGTGCTGAGCCAACCCTGATACGCAGCAATCATTCTGCTCAGGCAGACCACTGCCCTCTGAGCAGCAGCTACTTGAGGGGAAACAATGGCCCCCACTGCAGGAGGGATTCAGCCCTGCCATACAATGCTTAAACCTGATTGCTGACTGCAGAGTGACCATATTAACAATTGAAGGAGACACCCAGTGACAGCAGATCACTGGAAGTATTGAACAGACTGCCTAAGGTCAGATGGAGTCAACATCTGACATCACTAGAGGCAGATTCAGAGAGAAAAAAAACAGTGGTAAATACAACAGGCTACTGAGATGAAATTCACTGTGGTCTCCTTCATGATCAGTGATATTTTCTTTCCTGCAGAGCTTTGTAACATTCATTTCTTGTCCAGCAAATTTGTATATAATAAGTCACTATATTTTATACTATAGTGTATTTCAATTAATATATTTTGCCTATCTTCTCTTAGCTCATCTTACCTTCCTCTTTCCTTACAATATTCTCATTTCAAATTTGGTTTTCTCTCTAGCTACAACTTGTTTCCATTCCACACTCTTACTATTTTCCCCTGTCCAGACACTCAAAACAAATTCTCTTGTCAAGAGTCATTTCACATCCTTTTGCCCAGCTATTAAAATACTCATGTTCTCTCTACACCTATAACAAATTTTGATAGTTGGTTGTGGGTAGGGTAGTTGCTGTTGCATTGTTTTTTCACGGTTATCTCTAGACCTTCACTAATTCTGTATTTCAAATAACAAGTTTTACTGGACCACTTGCCTACTCTTTTTTTTTTTACTCAAATTTTAATTATGCCATCTAAGCCTGTTTTTTTCTTTTTTGTCTTCCTTCTATTTCTCTTTCATCCTTTCCATTTATTCGTTTTTATTCTCCCTTTTTTCTTTTCCTTTACATCCCAAATTTTAATTTTTCCCTCACTTAGTCTAATTTTTGTTCCTCAATATTAGTATTTCCTTTCCCTCTATCATTACACAATCACTTCCCATTCCTCTAAACATCTCTTAGACTTTTCTTTGTTTCTTTCCTCCCTCTTATTTTCATACCACCTATATTAATTTTAGCTTGTTTGTTGTTGATAGTACTCCAATGGATCTTTCTCTCCAGTTTATCTCTTTTATTTTTATCAATTATTTAATATTTTCCTTCATTTTTATTTCTTTCTCTCACTTAATTTTGTTTTATACTATTTTAATTTCTGTTTAAACCTAATATTATATGCATCCCTTTGCAAACTCCATTCCACACTCTTCATTCACTTTCTTTATTCATGAGGTAAACTTTACCTTCTCTCCTCTCATTGCTCCAAATTCCAACTCTTATTAGTGCTCCTCCCTGCACCCTCTCAAAATCATTTCTCTTTCAGTAGGTCATCTCATATCCACTCCCTTTTCTTAATGCCATTACAGCCTTATTAATTCTGGTTTATTCCCTATTGATAGTGGGATTGTGAGGGGTTATATTTGTGGGTGTGAGTTTGTTTCGTGGTCTCTGTGGGTGTTGTGCAATACCTGAACAACAGCACACAAGACATGGTGAGTGAAGTGACACTCAGTCAACAAGTGGCAGAGAAAGACACATAAAAGAATGGCCCAACAACGATCAAAACCCAATTGTATCCAGAAAATCAGCATAAAAGGCAAAAAGGACATTCCAAGAACATCAAGTTCAGAAGATCAAGGAGACTGTATCACTGTATCTCATAGGCCTCCCACCATAGAAGTTCACACCACAAAGTCAGAAAGTCAAAACAGATCAATTTCAGAAATAGAAGCAAACAAGAAGAGTCCCACAAAAAAAAAATAAGAGGGAAAAGAAACAACCCCCAATCAAAAGGAAAGGAGGAAGCCTCAGAAATAATGTTAAATAAAATAGAGGTAAGTCAACTATCAGATATTGAGTTTAAAGCAATGGTTATCAGGAAGCTCAATGAGCTCACAGAGAATTACCAGAAACTACAGGGAAATTATGAGAAATGTCCTGCAAATTATATTAGCATAAAAAAGAACATAGAAACAATTAACAAGCATCAAGAACAAATGAAGAATACAATATCTGAATTAAAGAACACAGTAGAATGAATGAAATGCAGGATCGATGAAGCAGAGGGGCGAATCAGTGAGCTGGAGGACAAAGTAGAAAAAAACTCCAAAAAAGAGCAAGAAAAAGAAAAAAGACTGAAAAAGAACTAAGAGGGGTTAGGGGAAATGCAGGACAACATGAAATAGAATATATCCATATAATAGGGACACCATAAGGAGAAGAAGAAGAGCAAGGGATAGAAAACCTGTTTGAAAAAGTAATGATAGAAAACTTTCCTAATTTGATGAGAGAAAAAGTCACACAAATCCAGGAAACACAGAGAATCCCAATCAAGAGGAACCCAAAGAGGCCCACTTTAAGACACATCATAATTAAAATAGTGAAATTCCAAGACAAAGAGAGAATTTTAAAGGCAGCAAGGGACAAACAGGAAGTAACATATAAGGGAGCCCCAATAAGGCTGGCTGCTGACTTCTCAATGGAAATGCTCCAAGCCAGAAGGGAATGGCAAGAAATATTCCAAGTTATGAAAAACAAGGCCTGCAACCAAGACTACTCTATCCAGCAAAGGGCCTCATTTAAATTGGAAGGCCAAATAAGGAGTTTCCAAGAGAAAAGAAGCCTCAAAGAATACACCTCCACCAAGTCAGCACTGCAAGATATGCCAAAGGGACTGCTTTAAGAAGAGGAAGAAAAACAGTGAGAGAGAAACGAACAAAGGTACAAAGGGAATAAAGTGACAATGAATAAGTACCTATCAATAATAACCTTAAATGTAAATCGATTAAATGCTCCAATCAAAAGACATAGGGTATGTGAATGGATAAGAAAACATGACCTACACATATGCTGTGTACAAGAGACCCACATCAGAACCAAAGACCTACACAGACTGAAAGTGAAGGGCTGGAAACAAATTTTCCATGCAAATGGACAGAAAAAAATATCCAGGGTACTGATACTTATATCTGACAAAATAGACTTCGAAACAAAGGCCATATAAAAAGAGATCCAGATTATGAACCAGAGGGGAGAGAAGAGGGAATTTCAGGGGAGAATGGGTAGGGTTTACAGGAACAAATTTAAAGGACACATGGACAAAAACTAGGGGGAGGGTGGTAATGGGAGGGAAGTAGGGAGGGTTGGGTGGGTGGGCTGGAATGGGAGTAAAAGGGAGAAAACTGTACTTGAACAATGATTAAAATAAAATTTAAAAAAAATTAAAAAACAGAGATCCAGAAAGACACTTTATAGTACTCAAGGGAAGAATCCATCAAGAAGACATAAACATTATAAACATATATGCATACAACATAGGAGCACCCAAATGCATAAGAAAAAAATTGTAGGACTTCAAGAAAAATATAGACAGCAACACACTTATACTAGGGAATTTAACACCCCAGGGTAAAAAATGGATTGCTCTTCCAAACAAAATATCAATAAGGATATTGTGGCACTGAACAATGTCCTAGACGAAATGGACTTGCCTGAGATTATATATATATATATATATATATATATATATATATATATATATATATAACCTTTTATTCTAAAGAAGCAAAATACACATTTTTTCAAATGCACATGGAACATTTTCAAAGATAGACCATGCGATACAACACAAAACAAGCCTCAACAAATTCAAGAAAATTGAAATCATATCAAGCATCTTCTCAGACCACAAGGGCCTGAAAGTAGAAACCAACCCCAAGAAAAAATCAAAAACACTCAAACACATGGTGATTCAATAGCATGCTATTAAACATGAATGAGTTAAGAATGAGATCAAGGAAGAAATCAAAAAGTTTCTGGAAACAAATGAAAATGAACTCATGACAATCCAAAACTTATGGGACATAGCAAAAGCTATCCTGGAAGGGAAGGTCATAGAGATACAGGCCTACCTAAAAAAAGAGAAACATTTCAAATAAATGACTGAATCCTACATCTACAAGAACTGCAGGAATAACAACAAACACTGCCCGGAGAATGTAGAAGGAAGGAAATAACCAAGATCAGAGCAGAATTCAATGGCATAGAGACTAAAAGCACAATTCTAAGGATCAAAGAATCCAGGAGCTGGTTCTTTGAAAAAATAAACACAATCAACAAGCCTTTAAGCAGACTCATTGAGAAAAAAAGAGAGGACCCAAATAAACACAATCAGAAATGAAAGAGGAGAAATTACAACTGACACCACAGAAATACAAAGGATTGTAAGAAATCACTACAAAGAATTGTATGCCAAGAAATTTGAAGACCTAGGTGAAATGGACAGATTTACAGAAAAATGTAATCTTCCAAAACTCAATGAAGAAGAAGCAGAAAGCCTGAATAGACCAATAACAGAAGATGAAACTGAAGCAGTAATCAAAAAAACTCCCAACACACAAAAGCCCTGGGCCAGACAATCTCATGGGAGAATTTTATGGAATTTTATGGAATTTTAAGGAAGAGCTAACCCCTATCTTTCACAGACTACTCCAAAAAATCCAAAATAATGGAAGATTCCCAAACTCTTTTTATGAAGCCAGCATCATCCTAATCCCAAAACCAGATAAAGACACAACAAAGAAGCCCTGGCTGGCATAGCTCAGTGGATTGATTACGGGCTGGGAACCAAAGTGTCCCAGGTTCAATTCCCAGCCAGGGTACATTCCTGGGTTGCAGGCCAGAACCCCCAGCAACCACACATTGATGTTTCTCTCTCTCTCTCTCTCTCTCTCTCTCTCTCTCTCTCTCCCCCCTTCCCTCTCTAAAAATAAATAAATAAAATCTTAAAAAAAAAAGACAACAAAGAAAGAAAACTTCAGGCCAATATTGCTGATGAACATAGATGCTAAAATCCTCAACAAAATATTGGCAAACCACATCCAGCAATACATTAAAAAGATCATACGCTATGATCAAGTGGGATTCATCCCAGGGATACAAAGATGGTATAATATGTGCAAATCAATAAATGTAATATGTCACATAAACAAAAGGAAAGAAAAAAAATCACACAATCATATCAACAGATGTGGAAACAGCATTTGATAAGGTACAGCACCACTTATGATAAAAATGCTTAGCAAAGTGGAAACAGAGGGAGCATTCCTCATGATAATAAAGGCCATATATAAGAGACCTATAGCCAACATCATACTCAATGGGCAAAAACTAAAAGCTTTCCACTAAGATCAGGACAAGAGTGTCTGCTGTCACTGCTTCTATTCAACATAGTATTGGAAGTCCTAGCCACAGCACTCAGACAAGAAGAAGAAATAAAAGTCATCCAAATTGGAAAGGAGGAAGCGAAACTGTCATTGTTTGCAGGTGACATGATAGTGTACATAGAACAGCCTATAGACTCCACCAAAAAACTGTTCTGTCTAATAAGTGAATTTGGCAAAAAAGTGGGATACAAAGTCAATATCCAGAATTCAAAGGCATTTCTGTACACTAACAATTAAATATTCAAAATAGAAATCAGGAAAAAAATCCCATTTGATATAGCCACAAGAAAAATAAAGTATCTAGGAATAAACCTAACCAAGGAGTAAAAGACCTGTACTCAAAAAATACACAAAACTGAAGAAAGAAATTAAAGAAGACACAAAGAAATGGAAGCCTGTGCCATGCTCATGGATTGGAAGAATTACCATCATCAAAATATCTAAACTTCCCAAAGCAATTTATAAGTACAATGTGATACCTATTAAAGTACCCATGACATAGTTCACAGATACAGAACAAACACTTCAAAAACTTATATGGAACCATAAATGACCCTGAATAGCTGTAGCAATTTTGAGAAAGAAGAAGAAAGTAGGTGGGATCACCATACTTGACATCAAACTGTATTATAAGGCCACTCAAATCAAAACAGCCTGGTGCTGGCATAAGAACAGAAACATAAATCAATGGAACAAAATAGAGTGCCCAGAAATATACCATTGCCTCTATGGTCAATTCATATTTGACAAAGTGGGCAGAAACATAAAATGGAATCAAAATAGCCTCATCAACAAATGGTGTTGGGAGATCTAGACAGCTAGATACAAAAAAGTGAAACTTGACCACCAACTTACACCACACACAAAAATACACTCAAGATGGATAAAAGACTTAAATATAAGTTGTGAAACCATAGAAGTCCTAGAGGACAAGATAAGCAGGAAAATATCAGATATTCCACACAGTAATATTTTCACTGATATGCCCTGGAGCAAAGGGCATAAAGGAAAGAATAAACAAATGGGATTTCATCAAAATAAAAGGCTTCTGCATGGCTAAAGAAAACATTAGCAAAACGAAAAGGGAACCAACTGTATGGGAAAATGTATTTGCCAATAATATATTGGACAAGAGTCCAAGATAAAGAACTCACATGAGTCCACTCCAGGAAGATAAACAATCCAATTAAAAAATGGTAAAGGACCTGAACAGACTCTTATCCAAGGGGGGCATTCAGAGGGCCCAGAGACACTTCATGTCTCATCACTAGTCATCACTAGCCATCAGAGAGATGCAAATTAAAACCACAGTGAGATACCAGTGTCATTCAGAATGG
This sequence comes from Phyllostomus discolor, assembly GCF_004126475.2. NCBI lineage: Eukaryota > Metazoa > Chordata > Mammalia > Chiroptera > Phyllostomidae > Phyllostomus > Phyllostomus discolor. Next base: position 109,475,863 of record NC_040907.2, read on the forward strand.
CTATTATAAACAAATCAACAAACCTTAAGTGCTGATTGAGTTGTGGAGAAGAGGGAACCCTAGTGGGGAAGAGGGAACCCTATTGGTGGGAATGCAAAAAGGTGCAGCCTCTGTAGAAAACAGTATGGAACTTCCTCAAGAAACTAAAAATGGAATTGTTTTTTTGACTAAGGCATTCCACTGCTGGGGTTATTCCCCAAGAATCCTGAAACACTGATTCAAAAGAACCTAGGAATCCCAATGTTCATAGCAGCACAATTTACAATAGCCAATTGCTGAAAGCAGCCTAGGTGCCCATCACTAAATGAGTGGATCAATGAACTATGTTACAGTTACCCAATGGAACACTATACAACAGAAAGAAAGAAGGAGCTCCTACCCTTCAACATATCAGTTCCATCCTGACAACATGGATAGAACTGGAAAGTATTATCCTAAGTGAAGTAAACCAGGTGGTGAAAGACCAATCCCACATGATCTCATCTACAAGTGCAACCTAATTAACAAAACAAACTGGCAAGCATAATATGGCCAGAGACATTGACATTGACAACAAAATGATAGTAACCAGAGGGGAGTGGAGAGAGGGAAATAACGTGGGAAAGAAGGGAAAAGGATGTAAATGAACATGAATGAGGGACCCAGGGGCAGAGGCCTGGAGGGGGTAGGATTGACAGTGGGAGAGTGGTGGTGGGAAAATGGAGACAAATGTATTTGAACATCAATAAAAAAGGTAAAAAAACAAAAGACTACAGTAACAGAGTTTGTAGTAGTTCTTTTCTATCCTGATCCCCTATAGTTTTCTTTGACGAAGAGCATCATGCAACTCAGAATATCTGAATATCTGTTAAAATGAACAAAGCGTAGCTTAATAAAAGCTGAACTGGAGTTAAGCCCATTAGTACAACATTGGAACACTAATAAAAATATCATTCTGGATGCCTAATAAAAACTGTTTAGCCTTAATGAATCTTAGGTGAGCTGCAAAATGTTTGTATTCAGTTCAGTAACTGGCAGTTATTTAGCTAAGATTTGATTGCATGCAAGAAACCAGAGCTGGTCAGCGGATAAAGCTGTGGTGCTGGGTTTCCCTCCTACCCCAGCCTAGACACCCTTTTCATGAAGGCACACTTTTCTGTTTGTACAGCAGCTGGAGGCTCACATGTGAATTCTTTATATGTACTACAAGTAATCCAAGCATCTGACTTCCATTCTCCCTGCTCACAGCTGGGAGTAAGTGCAAGAAATCATCAGAAACCTGGAGGTTTGTTAACAAGGGGTTTACCTTGGCACTCAGTTGCAATTAAATCGAGTGGGTTAAAAGCTTCTGAATGTATTGCCCTCTTTTAAATAGGGCACTTTTAAAGAGTGTTTCCACAATGAACTATATTCATCACCAATGTTATATATGGCTGCCTTTCACTCTCAAATAATGCTTTCTTTCCTTGGAAGGAAAAGCAACTTTCCCATCATAACTGAATCTAAACATCTGTCACCCACAAAGGCATGGTTTTAGAAGTTGGCTAATAGGTTTACCAAGCATTCAGAACCACACTCATTTGCAACAGATTTACACCCACACCCACACACCCCAAATGCATGGCTCCAGAAACCAGTAATTTTTAATCATTATTTCTTTGAATAAAATGAAACATCAATGAAGAAAGAAATGTAGCTGTAGTAGTAAAAAGAGCAAGGACTTGGGGTGAGAGTGTCCTGGTTCTGATTATGACTGCTTTCACAAGTTGCAAGCAGTATAACCTTTGACAAGCAGTTAACCTATCCAACTCTTAGTTTCCATACCTGTGAAAAATGTGGATGATAAAACCACCACCATTTAATTCTTACAACCCATCCATAGCCTCATGGGTTGGTGCATTTGTGCCCTTGTGATGAAGGTCCCTCTGCTAGCTAAGTTCTACCACTGCCTCTCCATCCTTTAAAACTCAACATATGTGATGCTGATTGCTCAAGGAAGCCCTCCCTGGTTCACCCAGATGGGGCTACCAGCTCATTTTCAATCATCCCAGGAATCTTGCCACTAGCTCTATTACAGTTTTCATTGCATTATACAGCAATCAGTTACTTATGCATCAATCTCTTTGTGTAAACTATTAACACACAGAGAACAGACAAGGTCTTATTTTTCTCCATTTCCCTGGTGGCAATAAAAGTATTGGCACCATGTCAGTGCTAAGAAAAGGTTAAAAGAAAGAATAGATATCCAAACAAGAAATTAATGACACAATGCCCTCATGACAGCATATGAAAGTCTGTCAGCCGGCCTCCGTTTTCTCCCTCTCTACTATGCTGAGAGAGTGGACTTGCTGAAAGCCAGTGCTCGTTGCATCTCATGCTCTTAGCCCACCACCTTTATGGCATAGTTCCAACTTCTTATCAAGGAAACCCATCTCTTTATGACCTCTTTTATGGCTCTCTTCCTATCCTCTCCCATCTGATCTCTTCCAGGAAATACAGTCAAGTTTACTGACATATCATGCTCCTCATACCTCTAGGTCTATCCCTCTTCCCTATGGTCTCACCTGTCACTTTAACTAGCTACTTCCTACCTGTCTCCAAGGGTTAACTAGGTGACTCTTCATCCAGGAAGCTTTCCTGGATTCCCTACATAAATATTCTATCTACACCTAACATAATGCCATCCTTGACTATAACATGTTGGTCTGTTTGAGTGTTTGTGAGCTACTTGAGGTCAGATGCCTGGGAATAAGAGACCACTAGATAAACATTAATGGGTCCACAGATGACTGATGTGCCAGCCGGATAAGCAGAGAGTCACATCTACAGGACAACTATGAAGAATCTGAAACATTATGTGCACACCATACCACCATCTGGAGGCTTTGTCTTCTTGATCTTTGAAGAATTCTTCTTGACCTTGGCCAGTTTTTTGTGAGAAGTTTCTTAAAATCCCCCATAGTAGCCATTAATTTTTCAATTTCTCATTGTAATTCATTGAGTATACACATAACATGCATCTGTGTATTTATAAATATATGTTCAATTAATACATATTGAAGCTATGTGGTTAGTATTCTACAAGTTTGTGATTATTTTAACACCATGATAGAGTCAGCATTTGCCTGGATTATCTCATTTTACCCCATCCCTCTCCCTCCTTCTACCTTTATTTTCAACTTTTCTGTGTTGTTTAGTTTGTGGTAAATCTTTGGGCCCTACCAGCATTTGGCTTTTTTTCCATTTTCAATTTTTTTTCTAGTTTTTCTGATTGCTGTTTATTTATTAATAGCATTCTGAGTAAATTTCCTGACATTATTTTCCAATTTATTAATTTTATTTTTTACTGTGCCCAGTCTTTATCCCATCTATTGAGATTTAAAGGTGTTTTTTTTTTTTAAATTTTAAGGGTTATATTTTTAATATTATTTTGAAAGATTTTATTTATTTTATTTTTAGAGAAAGTGAGGGAGAAAGAGGGGGAGAGAAACATCAATGTGTGGTTGCCTCTCATGTGCCCCCAAGTGAGGACCTGGCCTGCAGCCTAGGCATGTGCCCTGACTGGGAATCAATCAGGTGACCCTTTAATTTGCAGGCCCACACTCAAACCACTGAACCATACCAGCAAGGGCAGGATATTTTTCATTTCATGGATTTCTAATTATTTTTCTTTCATACATTTACTTGTTTGGATTCATAGTTACTTGTTTTTACTTGTAAAAGTCTGTTTTTTTCTTTAGGTAATATTGGTTAATAACACTATATAAATTTTGGGAGTATGTAATTTAAAATCTATATACTAAGTTCTGGCCAAGATGGACATGCAGGTAGAAACTCTTCACCTCCTTGCACAACCAAAAGGAGAATAACAACCAATCTAAAATCAATAAACAACCAGAATTGCCAGAAAATCAAACTGCACAGAGCTCTGACAACCAAGGAACTAAAGAAACAGTCAACCAGACCAACCAAACCGGTAAGAACCCACAGTGAGGCAGCAGACCTCACAAGCAGGGCTAGCTGAGAGAAACTGCTGCAAGATGGAGGACTATGGCAGTTGCCTAGGAGGGAGAGACTCACAGTCACACATGAGAATTCCTTGGAAAGTGGGGCTAGAGCCAAGCAAGTGAGATACATTGTTCCCTCCCTGGCCCCTCCTGCACAGGCAGTGCCACAGTGCAGCAAGGAGGGTTGCCCTGCCCTGGTGAACCTAAGGCCCCACCCCCTTACAACTCAAGAGTTGCACTGAGACAAAGAAATATGGCCCAAATGAAAGAACAGAGCAAAGCTTCAGAGAGCTAAGCAATGAGGAGACAGCCAACTTATCTGATGGAGAGTTCAAAGCCCTGGTAATCAAAATGCTCACAGAACTGATTGAGCTTGGTTGAAAATGAAAAAAACAAATGAAAGATACCCAGAATGAAATAAAGCAAAATATTCAGGGAACCAACAGTGACAGGAAGGAAACCAGGACTCAAATCAATGATTTAAAACAAAAGGAAGAAATGAGCATCCAACCAGAACAGAATGAATAAATATGAATTCAAAAAAGTGAAGAAAGACTTTTGAACCTCTGGGACAACCTGAAATGTTCCAATGTCCGAATTACAGGGGTACCAGAAGGAGAAGAAGAAGAGCAAGAAATTAAAAACTTATTTGAACAAATAATGAAGGAAAATTTCCCCGGTCTGGCAAGGGAAATAGACTTCTAGGAAATCCAGGAAACCCAGAGAGTCCCAAAAAAGTTGGACCCGAAGAGGAACACACCAAGGCACATCATCATTAAGTTACCCAAGATTAAAGATAAAGAGAGATTCTTAAAAGCAGCAAGAGGAGAAGAAAGAGTTACCAACAAAGGAGTCCCCGTTAGCCTATCAGCTGATTTCTCAAAAGAAACCTTGCAGGCAAGAAGGGACTGGAAAGAAATATTCCAAGTCATGAAAGGCAAGGACCTACATCCAAGATTACTCTCTCCAGCCCAGCTTTCATTTAGAATGGAAGGGCAGATAAAGTGCTTCCCAGATAAGGTCAAGTTAAAGGGGTTCATCATCAGCAAGCCTTATTACAGGAAATATTGAAGGGGCTTATCTAAGAAAAAGAAGATTAAAAAATATGAACAATAAAATGACAACAAACTCACAACTCTCAACAAATGAACCTAAAGGAGAAGACAAACAACAAAAACAAAAACTAAGCAAACAACTAAAACAGGAACAGAATCAGAGAAATGGACATCACATGGAGAGATGTCAGTGGGGAGGGGAAAAGAAGGAATAGTGGGGGAAGGTACAGGGAAGAAGAAGCACAATTGGTAGGTACAAAATAGACAGGGGGAGGTTAAGTATAGTATAGGAAATAGAGAACTCAAAGAACTATGTACAACCCATGGACATGAACTAAGGAGGGGGGATGCTGGAGGGCTGTGGGGTGCAGGGTGGAGGGGGATAAATGGGGAGAAACCAGGAAAACTGTAATAGCATAATCAATAAAATATACTTAAAAATAAAATAAAATCTATATATTGTATTGCATGCTCACCACCAAAATCTAGTTTCTAACTATCACTATACATTTGACCCTCTTTACCCATTTTGCCCTCCCCTCTTAAACCATAAATCTTTCTTCTGTATCTATGAGTTTGTTTTTTATTTGTTCCTTTTTGTTTTATCTTTTACATATGAGTAAAATCATATGGTTCTTGTCCTTTTCCATCTGATTTATTTCATTTATAATAATACCATCAAGATACATCCATGCTGTCACAAATGACAGTATTTCATCTTTTTATGCCTGAGTAGCATTCCATTGTATACAGGTACCACACCTTCCTTAGCCTTTCATTTGTTGATGGACATTTAAGCTGTTTCCATATTGTGGCTTTTGTGAAAAATCCTGCAGTAAATATAGGGGTACATGTATCTTTTCAAATTATAGTTTTTGTATTCTTTCGCTAAATACACAGAAGAGAAATTGTTGGATTGTATGATAGTTCTTAATTTTTTGAGAAACTTTCATACTGTTTTCTATAGAGGCTGCACTAATTTATATTCCCATCAAGAGTGCCTGAGGGCTCTCTTTTCTCCATATCCTCTCCAATACTGGTTGTGTCTTATCTTTTATAATAACCATTCTGAGAAATGTCAGGTGATCCCTCACCATGGTTCTGATTTGCATTTTCCTAATAATTAGAAGCACCTGTTTTTCAAAAGCCACACGTTATTTTTTATTGATATTATTTCTTTATTTCTTTCATTATCTGTTGAAAAATATTAAATATCTTTACTTTTTAAGGCTGATTTAAACTGCAACGTACTGTTCTTCAGCCCCATGTCCCCAATGCATTTTACTTTGTTCCATTTTTTTCTATAGCACTTACCAATATCTAATATACTACATAAATTATATTATCTATCTCTCTCCCTCAATGCAGGGTAAGGATTTTTTTTTTTTTTGATGCATTGCCAGTACCTAGAACACTGCCTAACAAAGAATAGCTGCCTAACACATTCATTTAATTGCTCAGTGAATGGATTTGTCTAAATTATCTTCACTTCTTCTGGAGTGAATCCTTCCTTTGTTCGTGTTTTGGCTGACTGTTTTATTGGTAGCTTTCCCCATGTGGTGTAAATGTCCTAGTTTTAATCACTTCCTCTAGTCCCTGAGTTTATTCCTCTTGTTTGGCATTGTTGCTGTTGCCTTCAACCAGCTCCCCAGTTTTCTATGCAGATCTTATACTGCTGTCCCAGGGACCTTTCCAAGAGTACATTGCTGATACTATTCTTCAGCCAGGGCATGGCTTGCCTTGGATCCCAGAAGAGTGGCTGTCTCCATTCTGTCTTGACACTCCAGGGAAATGTTTATTGCTGCCTATAGCACAGGCAGCTATCTCAGGTTTGGTGCCATGTCTGTGTGCTCAGGAGCTCAACCTGTGGGCTTCCCCCAGGGAGGCTGGCTCCAGATGACTCCCCAGCAGTGAGTGACCTCAGTTGCTCTTCTTAGTGGCAGTCTGCCTTGTGGTGCCAGCATCCATTCCTGCAGCTTCAGCCTGGTCATGTGGGCTCACATGTTATTTCTGCTCCATGGAGATGCTTATCTTGTTTATGAATGTGGCTCTATCTTCTCAAGATTAAAAAATATTTTTTAAAATACTTGTTTTTATTACCCTATTGTCACTTCCATGAATTTCACAACTTGATTTTGTAATTCAAAACTATGGACTGACTCTTTTCCTTTTTTTCTACATTTTAGGTTCATAGCCATTCTCTGAGCCATAAAGGCTGGGTGAAAATGTCTCTAACCCCTGAAAATATTAGCCCTACAAACATGCTTGCATCTATTGTCTTTTCTCCCAGTTCTTCACTGGGCATCTGGGCATCATGTCCTTTGGATAGGCTAGGCTGGTTAGATTTTTGTGCTTATCTATCTATCTATCTATCTATCTATCTATTTTAAAGGGAAGGGAAGAAAAGGGGAGAGAGAGGGAGAGAAACATCAATGTGTGGTTGCCTCTCACACATTCCCTACTGGGGACCTGGCCCACAACCCCAGCATGTGCCCTGACTTGGAATCAAACTGGTAATCCTTTGGTTCACAGGCCCATGCTCAATCCACTGAGCTATGCCAGCCAGGGCTTTGTGTTTGTCTTAGTTGGCTTGGGCTGGTTAAATTTTTGTGCTTATCTTAGCTTGGGCTGCCACAACAAAATACCACATGCTGGGTGTCTTGAACAAGAGAAATTTATTTTCTCATAGTTCTGGAGGCTGGAAGTCTGAGATTAAGGTGCAACAGGGTTGGTTTCTCCTGAGGTCTCTCTCCTCGGCTTGCAGATGACTGCCTTCTTGCTGTGTCCTCACATGGCCTTTCCTCAATGAGAGCACAAAGAGCAAGAGAGCTCTGCTCTTTCTTCTCTCCATCGAAGGATACCATTCACCATCATATTTAATTAGAGCCCCACCCTATGACCTAGTTTAACTTCAATTATCTCCTCAAAGGTCCTGTCTCCAACTAGTCATATTGTATTAAGGTCTTCAACATATGAACTATGAACTTGCAGGGCAGGGACAATTATGTCCATGACATTCCTACTAAACCTGTGTTACAACCAAACAGAAATAAGTAATGCAGCAAATGGAGACCCATGCATTTGGAACTTCACTTTGTTTAGTCAATAATCAACAACAGAATAAAGTGACACTTTTGTGATGCAAACTTCACAACACTGTCACTTGTGTACATACCCTCTCTTCCTCTTGAATCTCTCTTATGTGTTATGAGTGCATGTGGGACATTATCCAGGGAGCAGAACTTGACATTATTCCAGTGAGAGCAACTGCTGGTTATCAGCAGAGACATCAAATTACCATGGAGTAGACTTTCTTTGTTCTGTCTGTTCCAACTCCCTTAGAGGCTCCTTTTGGTAACTTGATCTTAGCAAGTAAGCACCTCTTGTATATTTTTACTATTTTGCATAGAGAAGGTCATTCTTCTTAATATTACTCACAGTTTCTAGGAAGGAGTTGAAATCCCAAATCCTTCCTTTTTGAGATTTAATATTAGCAAGTGGATTGAGTAGACCCTGCTGAATAGAGCTGACAAGAAAGGACATTCAGCTTTGAGGGCAGAAAAGGAGGGACTGGTCTCCCTGACTCAACAAGGGCTCTAGGTGGCCATGAGAGGATATGGCTGAGCCTAGACATCCCTCCTGTCCTGGTATGTCCTGGAAACAAGTGTGGTGTGAGTGTGTGTACTTGCATGCATATGTGTGTCAGTCAAAGCAGCTGGCTACCTGAGTAACTGAACCCAGGGATTCCAGGCCCACTGAACATTGGCCCACCAAGCATATGAGTGTCCCTTCCCTGCATCCTGCTCCCACCCAATGCTGTCATGCACACAGAGCAACAAGCCCAGAACTTTCTGCATAAGGATTTCTGAAACAGTGTGAAGCAGCAAGAACAATGCTCAGAGGAGAGTGGCAAAGGGCAGATGAGGAAAAAAAACCAGCCTGACCTGGGGCTGCACCACCCTACCAGGATACTCACAGCTGATGATTGGATCCCAGTGGGAAGGTTGCTCCTTGGAGTGTGGGAGGGGGGTAAATACATGCTATTTTAAAATTTAAGTATTAGAAGCAATGCAACTCCATTTTGTACACCAAGTTCATGAATTACTTTCACGATTGAAGTTGAGGAAACCAAAGCAAAAATATTTATTTATATATCAAGCACATGCTTATTTTAGCACCTATTTTGTAGCAAAACAATAATTAGATGGTGGAGACTTAGAGAGAATCAACATAGGCTTACCTACAAGTTGGGCAGGAAGCACCTCAAACACCTGTGTTGATGTCATGTAACTTGTGCAGTGTGATAAAGCCTGGAGAGCTGGAAACGAAGGCTCCCCAGGGGAGGTGGCCCCTGGGCAGTGCCTTGTCAAGTGAATAAGAGTTTGTCAGGTTAAGAAAAAATGTGGCAAGAGCAGCAGAAGTGACCCCTTGACAGGCTGGTGGCAGCCATGTGTCTTTATTCACTTCTCTGAAAGTGTCTCCCATTCAGTAGGTGGGATGAAGCATTTCTGTGGCCACAGATGGTTCCAGAAAGGAATGGCGGTCACTCATATTGACTGATGTGAAATCTGCAATCAGGGGTATCAGGGCATTTGTGCAGCAAGCTCCCACATTAGAACTCTTTGCCCTGCACTGAGCATATTCCCCCACACAAGGGAACATTTCTCATGAATCTGGCCAAACTGGAGTTTGTGCTGGAGACACAGAGACCTCCCCAGCCTGGCAGGCCCCTCTGCCCAAGTGGAATGCTCCCTAGGCAGAGCCCCATTAGTGACTGCTGCCTTCATCTGCTTTTCATCACCCATTCTTGGAGGTACAGCTCCTCATGGTAACAAAACATCTTTGTAATTGCCAACTGCTTCCTGCTGGGTCAGGAAGATCACCTTCATGTGGGAGGTTTGACAAGTGAAGCTCTTTGACTGGGCACTTCAGTAAATCACAATTTATCTAGGTATGGGGATGCTGTCCCTTGCTGTTGTGCTGCACGGTGTCAGGTTCCCAGAGCAATCTGGTCTATATCAGCTGAGCACACCCTGGACCCCAGCTGGCTGCAGGATGCCCTCTAGAAGAGGTCTGAGGTCTGACCAGGCTCTGTTTGTCTACAGATCACATTTTGGTACCCACGAGGGAGATTGCCAACAGAATCAGGGAGCATCCGGGATCCTTTATCCCACAATTTCTTAAATTGCTATCAATAGGAGTTTGGCTAAACCTGTTCCTCATGTCTCCAAATAAGTTACAGAAAGAGCAGTTTCTGTGCCATCACACATGTCAGCAATCAAGTGACAGCCCCCAGGAAGCCCCACAACCCTAGCTGAGTATGTTGCTAGTGAGTCGGTGTTTGAAGCCAGGATCTCAGAAGCATTAAGATGTGTTGGAAAGAGAGGAATTCCAACACCATCTCTCCATTGCGGAGTTAGTACACTCTAAGGGGCTTTATAAGAAACAGGGGCATTGATAGGAAAAAACGCACAGGATGGCAGGTGACTATTTTCCCCAGCTCTTCCCCTAATGGAGAAAGTAGCAAGGATGATCAGGTACCTCGAAGGGCACTTGGAAATACTATTGTCAGTGTTCTGGGCCTCTCATATTGTTTCTGTGTTGTAGGAATTTCTTATGCTGATTCTCAGCATTGGGGCTGATCATGTTCTTTCACATGATCTGTGGCTTTCAGGGACCCACTGAAGGTGTCTACAACAGGTATAGGTTTAAAAGAGACAGCACTTTGTTGGAATGCCTGAGGGGAAGCTATAGCTAGATCCAGCAGAGGCTGAGCTGGGCTCTGTGGCCATCAGGCTGAAGGTCCTAGAATGTACCCTGTGGGGACTTGAGCATGGGAGATGGCTTAGCACTCATTGGAGACCTTGCAAAGGGAGAACCCCTCTTATAAAGAAAGGAACATGAAAAGCGGAGAAGTAGGTAAGACCCTGAGTCAAGTTAAAAACAATAAATACTGAGTGGAGAAAAGAGATAACAGTGGCAAGCAAGGGGCAGAGGAGTCCAGAAGCCCAGTAAAGAACAGTCAAATAAGAGTTTGAGTTGTAGATATTTTTATGAAGCTCACTTCCTGTGATAGATTACAAAGTGGCCACAGTGTTGACAGCTCCTCCCATCCAGTGCTGGAGACTTTTTCAAACCCCTTGAATCTAGGCTGGCCTTGTGACTTGCTTTGGCCAGTGAGATAGTAACAAATGTGACACAAGCAGAAACTTGTCTGTGTAGTAAGGCTTCCCCTCTTGTGGCTCTTGGAACTCTACTGCTATGTGATTAAGGCCAGGGATCTTACCATTTCACTCCTCTTTCTGTATTCTTTTACTCCTTTGTCACCTTCAACATACATATTATATACATTTTCTCCAAGAAATATTTTCTAACCCACCAAGACAAGAAAGAAAGCTCCTCTTTGGTTCTTGTATAATGAAAATTACCATCCCATGTAGTAATTTTGGATATATTACCTCCACTAGAAAACATATTGCCATCTCCAAGTATTGGATATGATCATTTGGCTTTGTAGCTCATGCCTCTAGCACTGGAGTTGATACATAGTGAGATTCAATACACATTTGTTGAAGGAAGGGAGGGAGGGAGGAAGGAAAGGAAGAAGAGAAGGAAGAAGAAGTGGGGAAAGGAGGGGGGAAGGGAGGCTACTTGGACCTTATGTAGTAATTGAAATAAATAGTGTTGACAGGACTTCTTTGACTTAACATAAAATCACAGAATCTCAAAACGGAAAAGGACCTTTATATTAATAAGTACTGTTTCATAATTACTTTTCTTACTTGAGTCTCATAAAAGTACTGTCAAATAGTCATAAAAGATAATTTCATTCCTGTCTTAAGATATATCATATTCTTATATCTCTTACACTTCACTCTTATCTCAGACAGAGGAGTTAAATGGCTTGCTCAGTATTATAATGTTAGTAAGTGTTAATGGAAGAACTCAAGCCAGGGTTTCTGACTTCAAATGCCCAACATGATCCTATCTGGAGGTTATCAGGGCCAATGTATCCCATGCTCCAGTCAGTCAAGTGATGCTTTCAAAAATTTTGCCATATCCATGTACCATTCATTACCAATATTTTATTAGTTTTTTTATGGACTCATTATAGCTTTAGTATATTTTCTTCTGATAGGTACATGGTGATATATAATTGTGATTTTAATTTGCATTTGCCTAATGGCTAATGATGTTGAACATCTTTTAACATGCTTATTTTACATCTTTACATCCTTTTTGGTGAACTGTGACTTTATGTCTTTTGTCCATTTACTAATTGGATTGTTTGATATTTACTGTTAAGTTTTGAGCATTCTTTATATATTTTTAGAAACAAGTTTTTTGTTGGATATGTGGTTTGTAAATATTGTCTTCCAGTCTGTAGCTTCTTTTTTTATCTTCTTAAAAGGTCTTTTGTAGAGCAAAATTTTTTATATTTATCCAGTCTAATTGATCAATTTCAACTTTTTATTTATGTATTATGTTTTTGGTGCCAAGTCTAAGAACTCTTTGTCTAGCTCTAGCTCCTGGAGATTATTTTGTATTAATTTTAAATTTTGTAGTTACATTTTTTACATTTAAGCTTATGATCTATTTTGAGTTAATTCTGAAACTGGGTATAATACTTAGGTTGAGATATGTTTTTTTTCTTGTGAATTGTTCTAGCATCATTTGTTGAAAATTCTATCTTTCCTCCATTAAATGGCTTTTACAGTTTTGTCAAAAATCAGATGGAGTCCTGGCCAGTGTGGCTCAGTTGGTTGGAGCATCATCCCATAAACCCAAAAGTCACAGGTTCAATTCCTGGTCAGGGCACATGCTTAGGTTTTGGGTTCGGTCCCTGTTTAGGCTGTGTATAAGAGGCAACAGATTGATGTTTCTCTCTCACGTCAATGTTTCTCTCCCCCCGCTCTCCATCCCCTCCCTTCTCTCTAAAATCAATATGCATGTTCTCGAATGAGGATAAAAAAATTCAGATGGGCATATTTGTGTGGGTTTCTTTCTTAGTTCTTTATCTTGTTCTACTGATCAATGTATGTGTGTATTCTTCCACAAATACTGCCAACTTTAATTATTGTTGTTATGTAATAATTCTTGAAATAAAATGCACAGATTCTCCTGCTTTGTTATTCCTTCACAAAGTTGTTTTAAATATCAAGTTTATTGCTTTTTCATATAAATTTTAGAATCACTATGCTTATACCTACAAAACAAAATGAAGTAAAATAACATAAAAAACCCCATCTTCATGGAACTTTGATAAAATTGCATTAAACCTGTATGTCAACTTGAAGAAGATTGGCATCTTTACTATGCTAAGTCTTCAGTCTGGTATATATCTCCATTACTTATACTTTGATTTCTTTCAGTAAATGTTTTATAGATTTCAGCATACAGGTTCTTACATATTTTGTTAGATTTACACATAAGTATTTCATTTTTTGAGCAATCATAAATGGTATTATATTTGGTTCATTTTAAAATAAAACTTTACTCCATAAATATAGGCCAGTTAGTACTTGCCATAAATAGAGAATAACCACAAAAATACTTAAATTTAACTGGAACAAAACACATAATTTTTTTTAAAGTTTGGTCTGTGTATTTTGTAAAATCAGTTCATGTACCACCAATTATGCATGATGACTATTTCCTCTACTCTTTCACCCCATGGTGAAAGTAGCAGGAATGCTAAGGCATCTGGGAGAGCAATTGGAAATACTACCATCATGTTCTGAGCCTTCCACATTGTTTGTCTGTTGTAGGAATTTATTATGCTGATACCAATCATTGGGGAATGTAATCTAATCTTCAATGATTCATGACTAACCAATGAGACATTTCTAAAATATGGCCTTCAAGACTTGATATAAAAGCACTTACAGCTGAGCAACTCACCACCTCCTGAGACAGCTAATTCTATAGTCAAACAATTCCAATTCTTGAAAATTCTTTGGTTGAGCTGAAATCTGTAGTCCTCTTTCACCCCACTTCTAAGTTCTAGAGCCCAGGGACAGAAGTTACTAATGGTCTCAAGATACCTCAAAGTATGACTTATGTGATAAGCTCTCCCATGCCAGAAGGATGTTAGTCTCTGGAATTGAGTAGGATGCACCATTGTCTCACTACCTGCCTCTAGACATCTAGTCTACCCTCAGCATTTCCTTGGCCTACAGCTGGCTGGGAGGTGACTGAGGACATCTACTTCAATTGCCCCACTGTCCCACCATTGTCAGAAAGATCTGGCTAACCTCATCATGTCCATCTTTGCAGCTCAGGCACCTCTCTGTTATGGTACCTTCTCAGGACATAACAGAGAAGATAAATCACTTTATTATTTATTTTACCCACCCTTGCCTGAGCAGAGGACTCTTCCAGAGTCTGGGGACAGATAGAGGAATAAAATAAAGCCCCTATACTCTAAGAGCTCAGAAACACCTGTAAGTGACAAATGTATAATCCTAAAATCACTAGGGCTCTGATGGATGTCTGTGCAAAGAGCTACAGGGATCCAGTGTCCAGGTTTCCCTGGGAAACAGAGGATATCAAGTAGTGTTTTATAGATTAATACATGGGGACCCAATTAAATAGAGATATTTCTCCCTATTCTACAGTTGAGAAAACTGAGACATTTACATAGTTTCCCCAAGACTGCAAACTCAGTGCTTGACAGAATGGGTTTGGTCTTTAAGCCAAAGCCCTAGTTTTCTTTTTTTGTTGTTATTTTTCATTGAACAAATGGAAGACTGTCAGTATTTACTGAATGAATGTAAAAGGTGGAAATGAATTCTGTATTGTCTACCCAGAATTTTCCCCAAAGGTATCAAAAAGCCATTACTCCCCTGGTCCTTTCTGATGGGTCTGTTTGCATTCCTGCTTGCAGTCTTCCATCTGCATAGCCTCCCCATAGCCAGGGCTCCCCATTGCTGGGGAGCACCAGGGCACACCAACCACAGTCTAGAGGAATTCATCACTCTCTCCTTCCCCAGAAGGCTTCCTCTTCATACTCCAGAAGGCTTCCTCTTCATACTCCCAGGCTGTTTACACAGCTCCATTCATCTGGTGAGTGACTTTGAGTAAGTAGCCTTGTGTGAGCCTGGCCGGGGAGGTGAGAAGCCAGTGGTAAGGGAGTAAGGAAGTGTGGAGCAGTAGAAAGAGCAGCCCTGGGCATTAGAAATCTGCTGCCCAAAGGGGCTAAGAGGTTGGTTTAAGGATATACTTTCATCAGCTGAGAGCCAGGATTAGGACTCCAGGTTCTTCTGGGCCCTTTGCATATGCCTATTGGCCTCTGTGGGGATTCAGAGAAATAGGCTGGGGCAGCTGCAGTGCTGAGCAGGCAGGTTATCTGAGAAGAGGAGGGGCCACTGTGCACTGTGGAACCCTGGGCCAGGGAAGACATGTGATCTGCTCTGACCCCAACAGTGCCCTGCTGGGGCCTGACTTGCTAGCATCCTCCTCAGAGCTCTGGACAGAGCCCGTTCCTAACTTCCTCTAGGCAGGAACCAAGCACACTGCAATGTCTCAGTGTGGCTTCCAGTGAACCCAATGGACCTTTGGGGGTTTATTTTCATTTCTTGGCAGGACATAACTTCCTGCTTCTAAGAAAAACATCTTTAAGCACAGCCATGGGCCAGTTCCAGGGTGTCCCACACATTCCCCAGCTCCAGCAGAACAACAGTATGAGTTAAATGGAGCCCAATTGGAAGCACATGGAGCCTGTTTCCTTTCAAAGTTCCTAGGGCCTTTGGCTTGAAGGAGATGGGTTTTTGATAAATCATGTTGGGGCTTTTATCAGGTCCATTGTGTGTGAGCAAAAGCCAGGAGAGGAAGGAGGAGCCAACATGGCCCCAGAATTCATACCTGGAGGATTAAAGAGGAATATCTGCCAGGCCAACTTTAAGACTGAACAAGAAGAATGAACCAGTGTTTACTGAGCACCTACTACATGCCAGGTTCTGGACTAATCTAGGGGCAAGAGAGAGAAGTAAGCTAAGTATCTGTTCTGACTCAGGCAGAAAAGACTTCACAGACTATATTTACAAAGCACAGAGATGCTAAGTGTGTGGAGTCTGACCATGAACAAATATTCAGTTGGGCACGTGGTACTGAGGTTTTGCCTGTGCTCTTTTCTGATCCTCACCTCTGTGAATCAAGGGGCGGTCAATTTGTGTAAGCCAACATTCAGTGTTCTGAGTCATCCCCCTTTCTCCTCCATCAGCACAGGCAGATGTGTGCCTGGCCCAGAGTGTTGGGGAGAACATAGAGGCTGAGGTAGAAAAGAGAGGGGCTGTGAGGAGCTGGAGGAAGGAAACAGCTGAGGGCCTGAAGTGGTCCAGTAGTGTTACATGGTCTGTAGAAAGCCCATGCCCAGCTTTGGGCAGCTGCACAGGCTCCATGTCTGGCCCATAAGAACCTCAGCAGGAAGTGCAGCCCAGCTTGATCAAGTTGTGGCCCAAGCAACTAGCCTTAACAATATTATGGCCTGGATGTAGGTCACACATAGTAGTTAGGTTTGTAACTTTGCCTTAGTAGTTTATAAACAAATTTCCTCTACAATATAACATTCACTCATTAAAAATTTCCTTGCAATCCTTGGGAAACAGTACTTCTAAGAACTGTACAGAGGCTCTTTCTTATATGATAGGAAAGGGGGATAAGAGAATGAACTTCGGAATCAGTTTTCTTATCTCTGAAGTAAGAACAAGGAATTTACCTTGGATTCGGTGTGAGGGTTATTTTAGTTATTTGTTTATTTAATTATCCTTTTTTGTTACAAAACAACTAGGGTGACATAAGGATAAATAAAATAGACTACAATGATGTAAACATAAAACTAGAAGAAAGAAAAGCAGAGGACAGAACATGGATCCTGGAATAAGGCTAAAAATCCATATACTAGTACAATGACGGCATTTCACTTTGAAAGAGTGAAGAGCAGTTTTACCTCTAAGAATGCTTGCCACATGAGAATGGCAGCCAGTGTGATCTACTGTTCATGGAGGTAACACAATGATGCAGAACAAGTCCCTCCAAGAATCTGAATAATTTTTGGTACCAAGATAAGGTACAAATTAAGCCTGGAAGTCTTTTTAAAGAAAATACAGTGTGGGGTAGTGAATGATGTGCTAGGGAAATTTCACCAATTTTTACAGAGGGCACCTCTCAAGCTGGTTAAACAGCATTGGGCAACAAAGCAATTTAGTAGAAGTAATTATCTGTGCACTCCAGGGGCCCAGCTTTTTGCTAAGCCAGTGTGATGTAGATGTAGATTTCACAACAGGAGAAAGAATGATATAGCTAATGACCTTTTAAGAAATCATTCCTGTTAGCAGCAGGCAAATTGAAGACTGTCCTCTCCAACAGCTACAGGGCGAGCAGCTGCTCTCAATTGCTGATTAAATGCAAGCTTTGGCAAGACATTTAGCAGAGGAAGTGTGGCCTCCTCCTGGGAAAATTGAAATGCCCAATGATGACTCAGGCTTGAGTTCTTGCTTGGGGGTCATGGGGGTGTACACTAGAGTATGTGTCTTTATTTCATAATTCTCTGTAGAAAATTATTTTGAATCCACTAGAAAATAAAGACTTTAATGGGGTGGGGTGTGTCAAGGCCCTATACAATAGAAACAATAGTGTCTAAATGGACACAACAGTTTTAGTCTTGAAAATGTTTAGAGACAATGAAATCAGCTAAACACCTCAATCAAGTATCTTCACAGAGCATTCTAAACTAGGGTTTGAACGATGCTGCTTCTCAGGATAGTAAGCAAATTTTTAGTGAAGAAAATTATCTATTGAAGAGTTCTTATTCACAACCCCTTTAGGTTGAAAACTGTCTACAAAACTATAACTTGAATTTTAGAGCAGTCAATCCTACATTCAGGTGATATATAGCTATAATGCATAGTTGTTTGGGCTGCAAATAGACTGACACCAAATCTCATCAGCAGCATTGAAGAGGATGCATGTGTTTATATTGGATATGTTCTTTACCACACAATTACCTATTTACCTCACCTGGACATAGGGTAAGATAATGAACAAAAAAGTAGAAAGGTATATTTTTCAGTGCCATAATATATTTTTATAATGCTTTAATTTTATAACAGTGATACACTTAATAGTAAAAATCTCAACAGTGCTGCAAATATACAACACAATCTCCCCTCCCTTTTCCTGCCCACCTACTCTCCAAGGGTAATCTCTTTTCAATGTTTCTGGTTTTGCTTTTACTGGTTATACCTACATGCTCTAAATAATATGTTCCAGAGTTGTATTTCTTGATGTGCGAATTCTCAACAGTGCCTCTTGGATCCCTCTATTTAAAAATATATATATATATACACACACACATACATATAATTTAAATTACATCAGATTTTACTAAGCCAAAATTCATAAATATATATATAATTATAAAATATAGTTGAAGCTAATTCTTCTTTAAATTTTATTTCTCAATTACAGTTCACACACAATATTTTTTTACATTAGTTTCAAGTGTACAGCATAGTGGTTACACAATCGTATCCTTTACAAAGTGTTCCCCTTGATATTTCCAGTATATACCTGGCATTGTACATAGTTATTATAATTTTATTGATCATATTCCCTATCCTGTACTTTACATTCCCATGACTATTTTGTAACTACCAATTTGTACATCTTTTCTAATATATTTTATTGATTATGCTGCTATATTTGTCCCATTTTTTTCTCCCCTCTATTCCCCTCCACACTATATACCCCTCCCACCCACATTCCCCCACCTTAGTTCATATCCATGGATCATACATATAAGTTCTTTGGCTTCTCCATTTCCCATACCATTCTTAACCTACCCCTGTCTATTTTGTACCTGCCATTTATGCTTCTTATTTTCTGTACGTTTCCCCCCATTCTCCCCCTTCCCCTCCTCACTGATAACCCTCCCTGTGATACCAATTTCTGTGATTCTGTTCCTGTTCTAGTCATTTTCTTAGTTTGTTTCTATTTCTGTTTTGTTTTTTTTAAGGTTCAGTTGTTGATAGTTGTGAGTTTTTTTGTCATTTTACTATTCATAGTTTTGATCTTCTTTTTCTTAGATAAGTCCCCTTAACATTTCATATAATAAGAGCTTGGTGATGATGAACTCCTTTAACCTGGCCTTATCTGGGAAGCACTTTATCTGCCCTCCCATTCTAAATGATAGCTTTGTTGGATACAGTCATCTAGGATGTAGGTCCTTGCCTTTCATGACTTGGAATACTTCTTGCCAGCCCCTTCTTGCCTGCAAGGTTTCTTTTGGGAAATCAACTGATAGTCTAATGGGAACTCCTTTGTATGTAACTGTGTCCTTTTCTCTTGCTGCTTTTAAGATTCTCTCTTTATCTTTAATCTTGGGTAATTTAATGATGATGTGCCTTGGTGTGTTCCTCTTTGGGTCCAACTTCATTGGAATGTCTGAGCTTCCTAGACTTCCTGGAAGTCTATTTCCTTTGCCAGATTAGGGAAGTTCTCCTTCATTATGTTTTCAAATGTTTTCAATTTCTTGCTCTTTCTCTTTTCCTCCTGGCAACCCTATGATTTGGATGTTGGAACATTTAGACTTGTCCCGAAGGTTCCTAAGCTTCTCCTCATGGTTTTGAATTCTTCTGTCTTCATTTTGTTCTAGCTGAATGTTTATTTCTTCCTTCTGGCCCAAATCATTGATTGGAGACCTGGTTTTCTTCCCATCACTGCTAGTTCCCTGGACATTTTCCTTTATTTCACTTTTCATGGCCTTCACTTTTTCCTCTGTTTTGTGACCCACACTCAACCATTTTTCTGATCATCCTGATTACCAGTGTTTTGAACTTTGTATCTGAGAGGTTGGCTATCTCTTCATCACTTAGGTCTATTTTTGGAGCTTTGATCTATTCTTTCTTTTGGGCCATATTTCTTTGTCTTGGTGTCCCTGTTATGTTGTAAGGGGTGGAGCCTTAGGTATTCACCAGGGCAGGGCAACCCACATTGCTGCATTGTAGTACTGTCTGTAGGATAGGGGTCAGAGCGGGAACAATGCCACTTATCTCCCCCGCTCTCTTGCCACTATCAGTCACTTCCCCTGCTACCTGCAAGCAAATTGGGCCCTTCTGGTGCTGATTCCCCTGTGGATGGGTTTGTGTATATTCTAGGATTCTGTGGGTCTCTCCAAGGAACTCTCCTGTGAGGCTGGGAGTTTCTTCCATCACCATAACCCCTACAGGTTTTTACAGTCATAGGTTTTGAGGCTTTCTTTTCCCACACTGGAACCCTGGATTGCGTGGTCTGTCTTGCTCCCCAGTGTTCCTCCCAGTTTATCTGCTCGCAAATGATGGACTGGGACCTCACAGTCCATCGGCTGCCACCTTGCTTGTCCAGGTCCTTCAGTCATCACCTTGCTGGGAGTTCTCTTCACCCCAGCTTCCCATCACTGCCCCTCCTTTAAGTCTGGATGAATATTTATTCTTTAGCTCCTTGGTTGTTGGACTTCCATAGTTTGATTTTTTGGCAATTCTGGTTATTTTTTTCTTTTAAAATTTGTTGTTGTCCTTCTTTTGCTGATCCGAGGAGGCAAAACATATGTACCTACGCCTCCATCTTGGCCAGAAGTCCAATTTATACATCTTAATCCCTTCACCTTTTAGCCTAACCCCCCAAACCCTTGCCTCTCTCATAACCAGCAGTCTGTTCTTCATTTCTCTATCTTTTGTTTTTCATTGATTTTGTTCTTTAGATTACACATAAATGAAATCATATGATATTTGTTTTTCTCTGTTTGACCTATTTCACTTAGCATGATTCTAGTCCTCTAGGTCCATCCATGCTGTCACAAGATTTCATTCCTTTTTTAATAACTGAGTAATATTCCATTGTACATACGTACCAGAACCTTTTTAATGCACTTGTCTATTGATAGGGACTTGGGTTGCTTCCATATCTTGTCTATTGTAAATGATGCTGAAATAAATATAGGGGTGTATATATTCT
Source organism: Phyllostomus discolor (assembly GCF_004126475.2). Taxonomy (NCBI): domain Eukaryota; kingdom Metazoa; phylum Chordata; class Mammalia; order Chiroptera; family Phyllostomidae; genus Phyllostomus; species Phyllostomus discolor. The sequence continues at coordinate 109,496,894 of NC_040907.2, forward strand.
TTCAAATTAGCATTTTTGGTTTTTTTGGGTATATACCCAGGAGTGAAATCACTGGGTCATATGGCAGTTGCATTTTTAATTTTTTTTCAAAAAAATTTTTTAAAGATTTTATTTATTTATTTTTAGAGAGGGAAGGGAGGGAGAAAGAGAGAGAGAAACATCGATGTGTGGTTGCTGGGGGTCATGGCCTGCAACCCAGGCATGTACCCTGACTGGGAATCGAACCTGCAACACTTTGGTTTGCAGCCCGCACTCAATCCACTGAGCTATGCCAGCCAGGGCCACATTTTTAATTAAAAAAAAAAACATTCTGTTTTCTGTAGTGGTTGCATAAATCCGCATTGCCACCGACAGCGAATGAGGGTTTCCTTTTCTCCACATTCTCACCCACACTTGTCTGTTGATTTATTGTTGGTAGCCAATTCTGATAGGTATGAAGTGGTTGGTATCTAATTGTGGTCTTAATTTGCATTTCTCTGATGATTAGTGACATTGAGTATTTTTTCATATGTCTATTGGCCATCTGTATGTCCTCTTTGCAGAAGTGTCTATTCAGGTCCTCTGCCCACTTTTCAATTGGATTGTTGGGTTTTTTTGGTGTTGAGTTTTATTGGTTGTTTATAAATTTTGAATATTAACCCCTTGTAAGATGTATCATTAGAGAATATCCTATCCTAATGGACAGATTGTCTTTTCATTTTGTTGATGGTTTCCTTTGCTGTGCAAAAACATAGATAAAGGACACATGGAAAAAGACAGTGGGGGGAGGATTGCGTGTGGGAGGTGGGAGTGGGTGGGGTGGAGGAGAGTAATGGGGGGGAAGGAGACAGTTGTAGTTGAACAATAAATAATTTTTTAAATAAAATAAAAATGCAAATAAAAACTTTTTTGTTTGGTGTAGTCCCATTTGTTTATTCTTTCTTTTGTTCCCTTGTCTGAGGAGGGAGGTATGTCAGAAAAATATTGCTATGAGAAAGGTCAGAGATTTTACTGCCTGTATTTTCTTCAAGGAGTTTTATGGTTTGAAGTCTTACATTTAAGTACTTAATTCATTTTGAGTTTATTTTTGTATATGGTTGATCTACTTTCATTTTTTAAATATATTTGTGTCATTTTCCCAACACCATTTATTGAATAAACTGTTTTTCCCATTGTAAATTCTTGCCTCTTTTGTCATGTATTAATTGACCATATAGTTATGGGTTTATTTCTTGACTCTCTATTCTGTTTCATTGATCTATCTATCTATCTGTTTTTAATCTAGCACCATGCTATTTTGATTACAATAGCCTTGTAATATAGTTTGATGTCAAGGAACATGATACCTCCAACTTTGTTCTTTTCAAGTTTGCTGTTGCTCTCTGGGTCTTTTGTGGTTCCATATAAATTATTGGATTATTTGTTTTAGTTCTGTGAAAAATGCCATTGATATTTTGATAGGATTTGCACTAAATCTATAGATTGCTTTGGATAGTATGGACATCTTAACAGTATTAATTCTTCTTATCTATGAACATGATATATGCTTCCATTTATTTGTATCTTCTTCAATTTCTTTCTTTAATGTCTTATAATTTTTCAATTACAGGTCTTTAACTGCCTTGGTTAGATTTATTCCTAGATAATTTATTTTTGATGCAAGTACAAATGGGATTGTTTCCTTAGTTTCTCTTTTTAATAGTTTATTATTGGTGTATAAAAATGAAACTGATTTCTGAATATTTATTTTGTATCCTGTTCAGTTCACTGAATTCATCCTTCATTTCCAGCACTTTTTTGGTGGAATTTTTAGCATTCTCTTTATATAGTATCATGTCATTGGTAAATAATGAATGACAGTTTTATTACTTCCTTTTCAATTGGGACACCATTTATTTATTTATTTTTTCTTGTCTGATTGCTGTGGCTAGGACTTTTAGTACTATGCTGAATAACAATGATGAAAGTGGACATTCCTGTCTTGTTCTTGATCTTAAGGAAAATGCTTTTAGTTTTTCTCTGTTACATATGCTGTTAGCTGTGGGTTTTCCTACATATAACCTTTATAGTGTTGAGGTATGTTCCCTGTACTCACACTATGCTGAGAGTTTTTGTAAATGGGTGTTAGATTTAGTCAAATTATTTTTCTGCACCTGTTGATATAATTGTAAGATTTTTATCCTTCATTTTATTTATGTGGTATATGACATTGAATTGCAGATATTGAATCGCCCTTGTATCCCAAGAATAAATCCCACAGCATCTTCTTTTTAAGATTTTATTTATTTATTTTTAGAGAGGGAACGGAGGGAGAGAAAGTGAGAGAGAGAGAGAGAGAGAGGGAGAAACACCAATGTGCAGTTGCTGGGATCATGGCCTGCAACCCAGGCATGTATCCTGACTGGGAATCAAACCTGCAACACTTTGGTTCCCAGCCCGCACTCAATCCACTGAGCTACGCCAGCCAGGGCTCACATCTTTTTAATATATTGCTGAATTCAGTTTACTAATATTTTTTGAGGATTTTTCATCAATGTTCACCAGGGATATTAGCCAATAATTTTCTTTCTTTGTAGTGTCTTTATATGTCTTTGGAGTCAGAATAATAGTGGTCATATTAAATAAGCTTGGGAATCCCCCCTCCTCTTGAATTTTTTTAGAATAGGTTGAGAGAGATAGGTGTTAGTTCTTTGAATATTTGGTAAAATTCACCTTTGAAGCCATTTGGGTTAGGACTTTTGTTTGGGGGAATTTTTTTGATTACTGCTTTGATTTCATTGGTTACAACTTTTCTGTTCAGATTTTCTGTTTCTTTTTAGTTCAGTCTTGGAGGATGGTATGTTTCTAGCAATTCAACCCTTTCTTCCAGATTGTCCAGTTTATTGGCACATAATTGTCCATAGTATTTTCTTATAATCCTTTGTATTTCTGTGGTGTCAGTTGTTACTTCTCTTTCATTTCTGATTTTACTTCCTTGCCTCCACTTTTTTCTTGATGAATATGGTTAAAGGCTTATCAATCTTATCTACCTTTTCAAAGAACCAGCTCTTGATTTCATTGATCTTTTGTATTATTTTGTTTTTTAGACTGTATTTCAGTTATTTCTGCTCTGATCCTTATTATTTCCTTTCTTTTACTCATTTTGGGCATTGCTTGTTGTTATTTTTCTAGCTCTTTTAGGTGTAGGATTAATTGTTTATTTTAGATTTTTTTCCCCCTCAAGGTAGGCCTGTATTGCTATGAATTTCTCCTTTGGGACTGCTTTCATTATGTCCCATAAATTTTAGGTCATTGTATTTTCATTTCCATTTTTCTCAAGGTATCTTTTGATTTCTTCTTTAATCTCACTTTTTCAGCTTTATTTATTTATTTATTTACTTATTTATTTAAAATTACTTTATTGTTGTTCAATTACAGTTGTCTGCATTTTCTCCCCACCCCAGCCAAACCCACCTCCCTCCCTTGCTTCCATCCTCCCCTTGGTTTTGTCCATGTGTCCTTTATAGTAGTTCCTAAAAACCCTTCTCCCCACTGTCCCCCCTCTCTCCCCTCTGGCTATTGTTAGATTGTTCTTAATTTCAATGTCCCTGGTTATATTTTGTTTCCTTTTTTCTTTGGTCTATTATGTTCCAGTTAAAGGTGAGATCATATGGTATTTGTCCCTCACAACCTGGCTTATTTCATTTAACATAATGCTCTCCAGTTCCATCACTGCTGTCTGAAAGGCTATAAGCTCCTTCTTTCTTTCTGCTGCAAATAATTCCATTGTGTAAATGTACCATCATTTTTTGATCCACTCATTTACTGATGGGCACTTAGGTTGCTTCCAGCACTTGGCTATTGTAAAGTGTGCTGCTATGAACATTGGGGTGCATAGGTTCTTATGGATTGGTGTTTCAGGGCTCTTAGGGTATAATCCCAGCAGTGGAATTGCTGGGTCAAAAGGCAGTTCCATTTTTAGTTTTCTGAGGAAATTCCATACTGTTTTCCACAGTGGCTGTACCAGGCTGCATTCCCCCCAACTGTACACTAGGATTCCCTTTTCTCTGAATCTTGTCCAATACTTGTTTGTTGATTTGTTTATGTTGGACATTCTAACCGGTATGAGGTGGTATCTCATTGTGGTTTTAATTTGCATCTCTCTGTTGGCTAGTGATGCTGAGCATCTGTTCATATGTTTCTGGGCCCTCTGTACACCCTCTTTGGAGAAATGTCTGTTCAAGTCTTTTGCCCATTTTTAATTATTTTTGTCTCATTATTAACCTATTTATTGTTTAATAACTTTTTATTTAGCCTTCATATGTATGTGTGTTTTTGGTTTATTTCTTGTAACTGATACCTAGTTTTATAGCACTGTGGTCAGAGAAGATGCCTAATATAATTTTAGCCTTCTGAAATTAATTGAGACTTGTTCTGTGGCCTAACATGTGATATATCATGGAAAATGTTTCAGGTGCACTTGAAAAAATGTGTATTTTGCTTCTCGGGGGCAAAATGTTCCAAAAGAATCAATTCAACCCATCTTGTCTAATGTGTCATTTAAGGTCACTATTTACTTTTTGATCTTCTGTTTTCAATCTACTGAGATCAATGGAGTATTAAAGTCCCCTACTATGACCTTATTATTATTAATCTCTCCTTTTTATGTTCATCAATATTTCATACACACACACACATATACTTCTATGTTGGGTGCATAAATATTTATAAAAGTTATATCATTTTGTTGGATTGATTTCTTTATTATTATGTAGTGTCCTTCTTTGTCTCGCATAGACTTTGTTTTAAAGTTTATTTTGCTGATATAAGTATTGCTACCTCAGCTTTTTTTCTTTTGTTTGTTTCCATTTGAATGAAGCTTCTTATTCCATGCCTGGAATTTCACTCCGTGTGTGTCTTTCAGTCTGAGGTAGGTCTCTTATAGATAGCATATGCCATATTTTTCTGTATATAATGTGCACTTTTTTGTCCAAATTTTTGAGTGAAACATAAGGATGTGCATTATACATAGATAATACTAATTCCATATCTATACAAATTTTTTAATTCTTTTATTTATGCTTATGTATTAAAAATGTAACTCTGGAAAGCAATAATAATATTCATATGCAAAATAATATCATGTATAATACAAAAACATATATCTAAATATAAATAAATAAAAACTGAACTAAAAAGTTAAAACAAAAGTTTTTTTTTTCCTGAAAGTTTAGGCCAAAAACGTGGATATGCATTATACATGGCAAAATATGGTACATGGATTTTCTTATCCATTTAATTACTCTATGTCTTTTGATTGGAGCATTTAAGCCATTTACATTTAAAGTGATTATTAATAGGTACATACATGTTGCCATTTTATTCTTTATAACTATGTTCATTTTTATTCCTTTCTTTTTCTTAAAAAAGACCCTTTAACAATTCTAGTAGTACTGTTTTGTTGATGATGAATGAACTTCTTTTGCTTTTTCTTGTTTCTCCTTCAATTTTGAATGATAATCTTGCTAGGTAGATTAGTCTTGGTTTTATTTTAGTTCCTTGCTTTTCATCACTGAATATTTTGTGCCAATCTCTTCCAGCATGAAATGTGCCTATTGAAAAATCAGCTGGGAGTCTTATGGGAGCTTTTTAAAATATATACATTTTTAAAGATTCTATTTATTTATTTTTAGAGAAAGGAGAAGGGAGGGAGAAAGAGAAGGAGAGAAACATTGATTAGGTTGCCTCTTGCACTCACCCACCAGAGACCGAACCCATAATCTGAGCATGTGCCCTGACTGAGAATCAAACTGGTAACATTTTACCTCATGGAACAATGCCCAATCAAATGAGCCGCACCAATTAGAGCCTTATGGGAGTTTCTTTTCTTGGTAACTAATTACCTTTCTCCTGCTGTTTTTAAGTTTCTTTCTTCATATTTAAAAATTGTCTTTTTAATTATGATGTGTTGGTGTGGTACTCTTTGGGTTCATCTCGGTTGGTATTCTCTCTGCTTCCAGAACTTGCATGTCTTTTTCTTTCACCAAACTAGGGAATTTTTCAGTAATTATTTCTTTACTAGTGTCTCAGCACCTTGTTCTCTCCCTTCCCCTCTAGTACTGCTATGATGTGGATGTTGTTATGTCTGATGTTCTCCCAGAGGCACTTTATACTATACTTTAATGTAGTTTGTACTTTCTGCTGCTCTGATTGGGCATTTTCTGCTATTTTGTCTTTAACATTTCTGATTCAATCCTTTGCTTCATCTAATCTGCTATTGATTCCTTCTAGTGTATTTTTCATTTTAGTTATTGTATTTTTCAGCTCTGATTAGTTCTTTTTAATGGTTTCTATATCTTTTTTATGCTGTTGAAGTTCTCAGTAAGTTCCTTGAGCATTTCTATAAACACTGCTTTGAACTGCATCAAGCATATTGCTTACCTACATTTTATTTATTTCTTTTTCTGGAGATGTTTTTCGTTTCTTTTTTCTTTTCTTTTCTTTTTTAATGGAGGACATGTTTCTTTGTCTCTCTATTTTTGGCTGCACCTCTGTAATTGTTTTTGTGTGTTTGTTATGTTTTCTATGTTTCCTAGCCTTGGTTAGGTGGCCTTATGTAGTGAGTGTTTTGTGGGGCTCAGTGATACAATATCTCTCCCTGATCACTTGAGCTGTGTGCTTTAGGAGTACATGTGATTTTCCTGTTCTAGTTGAGTCTTGATTACTGTTGGTTCATTTGTGGATGGGGTTGACCCTCAGGCTGGCTGACCGTGATGATTGATCCCAATCACAATACACAAACTGATGTGTGGGAGCTCAACCCATTAAGTGGCATTTGCCTCATCGGGTTTGGTGCCTGCCAAGACCTCACTTTTGTTGTACAACTTTTACCAGTAATTGGGTCATATGCTGATGTAGTCTGAAGCCAGCCACTGGGCATGTTGGTTTTGGGGTCTCTTGGGATGGACTCCAGCACAGATCAATGTCAGTTGTTGCCTGTGACTGGCCCTGAGCCACATGTTAAAGGCTACAAGGTGATCCCTGGTTGGTAGCTGCCTGTGCCAGAACTGGGTGCACATAGGTGTGACCAAGCTGCATAGCAAGGCCTGCTGCCACCTGGGGAAGATCATCAAAAGGCCTAAGTTACTGTGTGATCCACTGCCACCTGCCAGCTGCTTGCTAGACTTTGCCAATGAAAGGGCCCTTGGCTCTTTCATGCATTGCATGAGGAAGGTTCTCAGTGAGTCACTGGGTAGAGGTGAGTGGTGTTTACCAGGTTAACACAGATTCAAATTCAGCGCTATTGCTGGGTCTGAGGTCACTTAGCAAAACTCTCAGCATACATCAATTTCAGCTGCATTTGCCTGAGCCCTACGTACTTTTGCAGTGAGTCAGGATCTTAGGAAGTTATCAGGGTGGGTCCAGTAGAGTTCATTAGGCTAAAAACAGATTAATATTTGGCCTTGTGTAAGTAGAGTCTTCCCAGGTACAGTGGTACCTGTTGAATGCACTGGGAAAAATGACCCTCATCTAAAGCCATAGAACTCAGTCTCTTCCTATATGTCTTTGACTCCCCCTGAGTTTGCCCAGAATTCCTGGAGAGTTTTTGAAGAACAACTACAACATGGACCTAGGCTGGCTGCCACCAGAGGATCTCTCCACATGGTGTGAGCTTGGCAGAGCAGGGACTCAGGTTGTTGACAGGGTGGGGCTCGTTAACTTGCCCAGTCTACTGCTGTGGGATGGCAGGCCTAACACAGGAACAGTGGCACAAGTCAGGAACATGGGTAAAACAGTCCTGCCCCTCAAAGCCTTGCAACTTGGTCTCTCCATGTATGTCTCTAGCACTCCCTGAATCTGCACAGATTTCCTGTAGACTTTTCCAAGAAAGACTGCAATGTGGGCTTAGTCAGGCTGCTGCCAGTATATTTTTCCACAGGGTATGAACTTTCTGGGGTGGGGCCTCAGGTAATTGGCAGTGTGGGGCTAGTGCATCTGCCTAGGCTAATGCTGTATGAGGCAGGGGGAGTGCTTGACCCAGGGAAAATGACTTCTGTGGGCAACAGAGAGATATTGGCAGTTGTCACTTCAGTCCTCTCCCCAAAGTCACAAAACTCAATGACTCCAGTGCCCTCCAAGCCAATGTCCCTCTGCGGAAGCCCAAGATAAGTGTCAACGTGAAATTTTCTCCATTAGCCCTTTAAGAAGGCACCTACGTTAAGAGTAGTTTCCTCTCACCCAGGGGAATGAAGTTCCCAGTGATTTTTTCAGCTAAATATTATATTGGCTCTTCTTCCCAGCACTGGTGCTTCATGCTGGGAAACTCAGTGTGGTTTTGAGACCCCTCACTCCTCAGGGGGGAACCTTTTCAGTTGATATATCCCTCTGGATTCTCAACTGCCGCACATGGGTGTGGGGCCAGCACTTTTTCCATCTTCAACCTTCTTACCATTCTCAACGTGACTTCTTCAGTATATCCTTAGTTACAAGACTTCTGTTTAACTAGTCTTCAGATGGTTATCCAGGTTAATTGCTCTATAATTTGTTTTTAATTTTGATATGATTCTGGGAGGAGGTGAGTGTTACTCTACCTACTCTGCCACTGTATTGGATACAACTAAGCTTTTTGTTGATCTCTCTTTACAGAGCACCTTTTGAGTATCCACCATGTGAACTGAAAAAATTAAAGCTTCTGCCATCCTCTCTCTTCCCTTCCCTTCTCTATTTCATTTTCCATCACTTCTATTCTTACTTCAAACTGTTAAACTTTATAATATTTTCTTTCTCCTCTCTATGCATCATTTTATCAAATTGAATTTGTCTTCAACTCTATGACACACCATTGTTTTATGTTCCATTACATTTTTTAAAAAGCTGTTAATAGACTGAAGATGGTGGCATGGTAGGAGGGAGTGGATTCCACTCCCCACTACATACAGGAGAAAAACCTAGCCAATCTACAGAAGAACAGAGCAAACAGCCAACAGTACCCCAGTATACATGAAGATAGGAGACCACAAATTGTAGAGGACATTGAAAAACCAGATGGTAAGGAGAGTGCTTCAGGACAATAAAGTCCCTGGGACCTGTGTTGGGACCAGGGCGGCTGCACCCCCAGGCCCTGCACCTGCCGGGTCTGCCACAGGGTTCTTTGGAGAGAGCCAGGTCAATAGCTCCCTCTCCTGCCAAACAAGGATTGAGCAGCACCAGGACAGGCCTGGTTGCTTGAAGTTGCGGAGAGGGGAGTAAGGGCTAAGTGGCAAATACACAGAGACTGTGAGCACACATGGAGTTTATGGACACTGGCTGGGGAAAGTTGAGAGTTGAGCCATGATGGGCCCTGACCCAAATAGTCCTGGTCTGGTTGGAGAGTTGGGCTGTGTGCAAGACCAGGACTCTGTATGGAGCAGCAGGCTGGAGTAGGAGGAATTTCTCAAAAAGGAAAAGTGAAAAAAGGCACACTGTTTGGGGAATTCTCCTTCAGCTGCCACTACAATCTTCTCCCTACCCAGCCTGGCAGCACTCCTGAGATAGCACAGAAGGCCTTGCACACCCCCATAGCCATGGGAAGGGTGCACACCTGAACCCAAGGGACTGGAGGCAGCCTGGCTGAGTGCACAAGCCCACAACCCTGGGAGATTGCACTCTTCAGAAGACCCCAAGCCCACACCCCTAACCTTAGGGAAGTACACTGTGAGGGAGGCGTGGACCCCATACCCAAAGACTGAGGGAGAGGTACTTGGCTAGCCCTGGGGAGAGTGCATACCCAAACTGTGGAACCTAAGGAACCAGAGGCTACTGGAGAGCTAGGCTGAAGGCAAACCAACTAAGGATCAGAAAGGGAGAAAAGCGAAACCAATCACCCCTCAGCCTGCTGCAGCCAGGAAGACCAGCAAAACTGGTTTAGCCAGATTGAAGCCAGCAAGAGGCTTTTTTTAAAAGTAATTCTTTATTTTTTATTTTTATTACTTTTTTATCTTTCAACCCCTTTTTCCTCACTTTCCTTCTTTCTTGTTTTGTTCCTTCTTCCTTTCTTTCCCATTTTATCTCTTCTTCCTTCCTCCTTTTTTTTTTAAATTCCAACAAGTGAGACAAAAAAACCTGAAATTAAACTGTGAAAAGACCACAGTGGCACCCAAAGAGGGGTCATCCTAACAGCAGAGACAGTGAGGCAAATTACACTTTGCTATTACAGAGAACCTGCAAGTTATTGCTTATTTGTATTAATTATTTCTTTCATTATTTTACATCTTTTATTTTATCAGTATTTTTGCATTCCTCTTATTTCTCTTTAGTTTTCTTTGACTGGTTAAATAGTATTGTTTGACAGATTTCCCTTGTTCTCTCTTTCATAGTGTATTGTTAATTTACTGATAATTTACTGAAGTGTCCTTCACTTCACTTGTGTTCCATTAGCACACTACTCAAGGTCCTATACTTCCTATTCTTGTTATCCAGAGCACATAGATTCTGTCACATGATTGTTGCTCCATTTTTTATTGTAAATAATAGCTGTTCCATACAATTGTAAATACCACACAACACCACTTCCAGCTCTCAGGCCACTTCACAGTTTCCTGAACTCTCTTACTGTAGTGTTAACTCTATTCTCTCATATGCTACAACTATTTACTATCATTTACTCTTACCTTACCTCAGAATCTGACCTCCCACAAGCTCACTGCTTTCTAGATTCAGCTCACAATACTTCCGTCCCCAATAAGAGTCTTATCTTCCTTCCACCCTTTCTAAACAGTGGCTAGCTGGGTGGAATATCATGGTTAACACTACACATAGCCAAAGGATCTCCTATCTCTTCTCTACTGGCTGCTACTGTAAGTAACATAGAATACACTCTTGCTATCTTAAACTGTTTTGCCTCCCCCCTCCAACTGATCCCCAAAAAAGAGCAGGTGGAAGCTGTGAACACCAGGATACTTGCTGGAAGAGGAAACCCAACAACAAAGGAAGCAACAACAGATAATAACAGAAGAAGGTGAAGGAGGGAGTGGGAACCACACTAACCTCAATCCAGGACCTATCTGAAAATACAACTAAACAGAGGTTGCCCAGAACAAACAACTGAACAAGAGCAAGAAAGAATCCTCAAAACCTTGTATTCCCAGAAGAAACAGCTTCAACACAACCTGCCCACACCAGCACTACAAAATACAAGAGGTGGTGGACAAAGAGATTCTCAGCTGGTGGGAAGGACCCACCAAAGAAAGACCCAACAACAATCAAAACCCAAAGACAAACATAGGGCCAACATAAATGACAGGCCAAGACCAGTGAGCTTGGGAGATCAAGGAGATGGCACTGCTGAATATCAAAAATATTCTACAATAGAAATTCACACCATAAACCTAGGGAGTCAGAACAGACAAATTTAAGAAGCTGAGGCTAACAAGAAGAGTCTCATAAACAATGGGAAGACAAAGAAACAATCCCCAAATGAAAGAAAAGGAGGAAGCCTCAGAAAGAATGCTAAATTAAATAGAGGCAAGTCAAATATCAGTTATTGAGTTCAAAGCAATGGTTATCAGGAAGCTCAATGAGCTCAAGGAGAATTACAGGGAAACTACAATGAACTCACTGCAAACTATATCAACATGAGAAAGGAGATAGAAACTATCAACAAGGGCCAAGAGGAAATGAAGAATACAATTTCTGAACTGAAGAACACAGTAGAAGGGATTAAAAGCAGGATCAATGAAGCAGAAGATTGGATCAGTGAGCTGGAGGACAGGGTAGAAAAAAACACCCAGAAAGAGCAAGAAAAGGAAGAGAGGCTCAGAAAGAATGAAGATGGATTAAGGGAAATGTAGGACAACATGAAATGTAATAATATCCATATTATAAGGATACCAAAATGAGGAGAAGAAGAGCAAGGGATAGAAAACCTGTTTAAAAAAGTAATGATAGAAACTTTCCCTAATTTGATGAGAGAAAAAGTCACACATATCCAGGAAACACAGAGAGTCCCAAGCAAGAGGAACCCAAAGAGGACCACTTCAAGACACATCATAATTAAAGTGGCAAAATTCCAAGACAAAGAGAGAATCTTAAAGGCAGCAAGGGAGAAACAAGAAGTAACATACAAGGTAGCCCCGATAAGATTGACAGCTGACTTCTCAATGGAAATGATCCAAGCCAGAAAAGAATGGCAAGAACTATTCCAAGTAATAAGAACCAGAGGCCTGCAACCAAGGCTACTTTACCCAGCAAGACTCTCAATCAAGATAGAAGGTGAAATAAGGAGCTTCCGAGACAAGAGAAGTCTAAAAGAATACACCTCCACTAAACCAGCTCTGCAAGAGATGTTAAATGGTCTGTTTTAAGGAAAGCAAGGAAGAGAGAGAGGGAGAGGGAGAGAGAGAGAGAGATGAACCCAGGTACTAAAATGGCAATGAATAAGTACCTATAAATAATAACCTTAAATGTAAAGGGATTAAATGCTCTAATCAAAAGACAGAATAGCTGAATGGATAAGAAAGAAAGACCACACATAAGCTGCCTACGAGAAACCCACGTCGGAACAAAAGACCTACATAGATTGAATGTGAAGGGCTGAACACTAACTTTCTTAGCAAATGGACAGGAAAAAACCCAGGGTACCAATACTCATATCAGACAAAATAGACTTCAAAAGAAAGGGCCATAAAGAGAGACCCAGAAGGTCACTTCAAGATACTCAAGGGAAGAATCCACCAAGAAGACATAAACATTGTAAATACATATGCACCCAATGTAGGAGCATCCAAATACATAAAGAAAATCTTGAGGGACTTCCAGAAAGATATTGACAGCAACACAATTATAGTAGGAGATTTTAACACCCCACTGTCAAAAATGGACAGATCTTCTAACCAAAATATCAACGAAGATATTGTGGCATTGAACAATGCCCTAGATTAAATGGACTTAACTGATATATACAGAGCCTTTCATCCCAAAGAAGCTAAATACATATTCTTTTCAAATGTACATGAATCATTTTCAAAGATAGACCACATGATAGGACAAAAAAAAACAAGCCTCAACAAATTTTAAAAAATTGAAATTATACCAAACATTTTCTCTAACCACAAGGGACTGAAAATAAAGACCAACCCCAAGGGAAAAAAAAAACCAAAACACTCAAAATCATGGAGATTGAATAGCATGCTATTAAACAATGAATGGGTCAAGAATGAAATAAAGGAAGAAATCAAAAGGTTTCTGGAAGCAAATGAAAATGAACTCACAACAAGCCAAAAATTATGGGACACAGCAAGGGCAGTCCTGAGAGGGAAGCTGATAGCAATACAGGTGTACCTAAAATAGATAAAAACAGTTCAAAGAAACACCCTAACCCTATGTCTACAAGAACTGGAGGAACAACAACAAAGACAGCCCAGAACAAGTAGAAGGAATGAAATAACCAAGATCAGAGTAGAATTAAATGACATAGAGACTAAAAGCACAATTCTAAGGATCAATGAATCCAGGAGCTGGGTCTTTGAAAACATAAACAAAATCGAAAAGCCTTTAAGCAGGCTCATCAGAGAGAGAGAGAGAGAGAGAGAGAGAGAGAGAGAGAGAGGAAAAGAGATTGAGGGAAAGAACCCAAATAAACACAATCAGAAATGAAAGAGGAGAGATTACAATGATAGCACAAAAATACAAGGGATTGTAAGAAATTACTACAAAGAACTGTATGCCAAGAAATTTGAAAACCTCGGTGAAATGGACAAATTTCTAGAAAAATATAATCTTCCAAATTTCAATGAAGAAGAAGAAGAAAGCCTGAACAGACCAATGCCAGCTAATGAAATTGAAGCAGTAATCAAAAAACTCCGGACACACAAAAGCCCTGGACCAGATCATTTCACAGAAGAATTCTACAAAACTTTTGAGGAAGAGCTAACTCGTACCCTTCACAGACTACTCCAAAAAGTCCAAAATGATGGAAGATTCCCAATCTCTTTTTATGAAGCCAGAACCATCCTAACACCAAAACCAGATAAACACACAAGAAAGAAAGAAAACTTCAGGTCAATATCGCTGATGAACATAGATGCTAAAATCCTCAACAAAATATTGGCAAACCACATCCAACAATATTTTAAAAAGATCATACACCATGACCAAGTGGGATTCATCTCAGGGATGCAAGGATGGTACAATATTCACAAATCAATAAATGTAACACATCACATAAACAAAAGCAAAGACAAAAATGACATGACCATATCAATAGATGCAGAAAAAGGATTTGATAAGGTACAGCATCTATTTATGATAAAAACACTCAGCAAAGTGGGAATAGAGGAGGAATTTCTCAACATAATAAAGGCCATGCATGAGAAAACTATACCCAACATCATACTCAATGGGCAAAAACTAAAATCTTTTCCAGATCAGGAACAAGACAAGGTTGTCCACTTTCACCACTTCTATTCAACATAGGATTGGAAGTTTTAGCCACTGTGATCAGACAAGAAAAGGAAACAAAAAGCATCCAATTATGAAAGGAGAAAACAGAACTGTCATTGTTTTCAGATGACATGATAGTGTACAAAGAAAATCCTATAGACTCTACCAAAAAACTACTTGACCTAAGAAATGAATTTGGCAATACACTGGCATACAAAGTCAATATCCAGAAATCAAAGACATTGTTGTATACCAACGACGAAACAGCAGAAATCAAGAAAAAATCCCTTTTGACATAGCAACAAGAAAAATAAAATACCTAGGAATAAACCTAACCAGTGAGGCAAAAACCTGTATGCAGAAAACTACACAACACTGAAGAAAGAAATTAAGGAAGACACAAACAAATGGAAACATATCCCATATTTATGGGTTGGAAGAATTAACATCATCAAAATGTCCATACTACCCAAAATGATTTATAGATTCAAAACAATACCTATTAAAGTACCAATGGCATATTTCACAGACATAGAACAAACACTTCAAAAATTTATATAGAACCATAAACAACCCTGAATAGCTCCCAAAATTTTGAAAAAGAAGGAAAAAATAAGAAGGATCACAAAACCTGATACCAAACTGTATTACAAGGCTGCTGTAATCAAAACAGACTGGCACTGGCATGAAAACAGGCACATAGACCAACGGAAGAGAACAGAGTGCCCAGAAATAAACCCAAGTCTCTAGAGTCAATTAATATTCGACAAAGAGGGCAGCAACATAAAATGGAGTAAAAATAGCCTCTTCAACAAACGGTGTTGGAAGAGCTGAACAGCTACAGGTAAAAAATGAAACTGGAGCCCCAACTTACACCATACACAAAAGTAAATTCAAGGTAGATAAAAGATTTAAATATAAATCATGACACCATTGAAGTCCTAGAGGAAAACATAGTCAGGAAAATCCCATATCTTTCACACAGAAACATTTTCACTGATATGTCCCCTACAGCAAGGGACATAAAGGGAAGAATAAACAAATGGGATCTCATCAAAATACAAAGCTTCTGCACAGCTAAAGAAAACAGTATTAAAATAAAAAGAGAACCAACCGTATGGGAAAACATATTTGGTAATGATATCTTGGACAAGAGTCTAATCTCCAAAATATATAAAGAACTCACATGACTCCATTCTAAGAAGACAAGCAATCCAATTAAAAAATGGGCAAAGGACTTGAACAGACACTTCCCCAAGGAGGACATACAGAGGGTCCAGAGACACATGAAAAGATGCTCAATATTGCTAGCCATCAGAGAGATGCAAATTAAAACCACAGTGAGATATCACTTCACACCAGTCAGAATGGTCATCATAAACAAAGCAACAAACAAGTGTTGGAGAGGCTGTGGAGAAAAGGGAACCCTAGTACACTCTTAGTGGGAATGCAGACTGGTGCAGCCCCTATGCAAAACAGTATGGAATTTTCTCAGAAAAGAAAAAGTGGGTCTGCGTTTTGACCTAGCAATTCCACTGCTAGGATTATATCCTAAGAACCCTGAAACACCAATCCAAAAGAACCTATGTACCCCAATGTTCACAGCAGCACAATTTACAATAGCCAAGTGCTGGAAGCAACCTAAGTGCCCATCAGCAAATGAGTGGATCAAAAAACTATGGTCCATTTACACAATGGAAATGTATGCAGCAGAAAGAAAGAGCTCCTACCCTTTGTGACAACATGGATGGAACTGGAAAGCATTATGCTAAGTGAAATAAACCAGGCGATGAAAGATAAATACCATATGGTCTCACCTTTAACAAGAATCTAATCAACAAAACAGACAAACAAGAAAAATGTAAGCAAAGAAACTGAAATTGAGAACAGGCTCACAGTGACCAGAGGGGAGATGGAAGGGAATTTCAGGGGAAAAGGGGAAGGGTTTGCAGGAACAAGTGTAAAGGACACATAGACAAAAACAAGGGTGGGTGGATATGGGAGGGAGGTGGGAAGGGCTGGGAGAGGGAGGCTGCGATGGCGGTAAAAGGCAGAAAACTGTACCTGAACAACAATTAAAATTTAAAAAATATTGTTAATAACACTCTAATTATAAATTATATTCCGATTTCAAGAGGCCAAAATCTGAAAAAAAATGTCTATTAGAATTTATGAAGAATGGTAGTTAGTTTCCTATGATTTTCCTATAGGTTAATTCTATAAATAAAAGTTAATTATTTTATAATATTATCATGTAATATAGCAATAGAGTGATTAGGACCTTAGAGAAGAAATAAAACCTTTTACCAGTAAACCAGTGCTACTCAAATGGAATCATTCTTTGTCAAAAGATTCTCTTTTTGCATAGTCTATCTGTGTTCCAAATCTTCATCTGGTTTTCTTGTACATTTTTCCTTGAATGTTTATTGTATATATTTCTTTTTCCATAAACATACTTGCTCTCACCTTATCACTAAGATTAATGCTGGCATCAAATCATTAATTTTTTTAAGTGTAAGGTCTGCAAGTTTAATATACATGTTTTCTTTTATGTAATTTATTGTTTCAGGTCTTATATTTAGGTCTTAGTTTCATTTTAAGTTAATTTTTATATATTTGGACAAACAGCCTAGTTTCATTCTTTTGTATGTGGCTTTTCAATTTTCCCAGAACTACTTATTGAAGAGGCTTTCTTTTCTCCATGTTTTTGGGTCCTTTGTTAAAAATTATTTGTCTATATACATGTGGATTTATGTCAGGGTCTCAATTCTGTTCCATTCATCCATGTGTTTGTTTTTCTGCCAGTACAATGCTGTTTTTATTTTCATCACTTTGTGAATATTTTAAAGTCAGAGAGTGTGATGCCTGACTTGGTTCTTCTCTCTTAGATTTGCTTTTGCTATTCAAGGTCTTTTGTAGTTCCTTACAAATCTGATGATGTTTTCATTCTGTCTTTTAAAAAAGCCTCTGTAATTTTGATAGAGATTGTATTAAATCTGTATAGTGCTTTGGGTAATATAGCCATTTAATAATGTTGTGTCAATCCATGGACACAAAGTATCTTCCCATTTATTTGTGTCTTTTTTAATCACCTTTGATAATGCTTTGTAGTTTTTAGTATATAGTCCTTCACATTCTTTAATTTTATTCCTAGGTGTTTTTGTTGTTGTTGCAATTGCAAAGTAAATTGGTTTCTTTAATTTTTTTGAAATTTTATTGTTAGTATGTAGGAATGCAATAGATTTTTGTACATTGATTTTGTATAGCACGACTTTACTGTAATTGTTTATTGTTTCTAATGTTTTTTTGGTAGGATACCTTGGGTTTTCTATATAAATAATTATGTCATTTGCAGAAAGTGATGATTGTACTTTTTCATTCCCAATTTGGATGGCTTTTATTTCTTTCTCTTGCCTGATTGCTCTGACTAGGACCTCTAGAATTATGCTGAATAAGAGTGGTGAGACTGGGCATCTTTGTCTCATTTCCAATCTTACAGAAAGTTTTCAATTTCTCATAATTTAGTATGATATTAGCTCAAAGGCAAGGGAAGTAAAGGCAAAAATAAACAAATAGAACTATATTAAACTAAAAAGCTTCTACACAGCAAAAGAAGCCACCAAAAAAACAAAAAAGGCAACAAAAAAGTTTTAGCAAACAGCAGCTTTGACAGTAGGTTAATATCCAAAATATGTAAAGATCTCATACAACTCAACAGCAAACAAACAATCCAATTAATAGATGAGGTGAGTATCTGAACAAATGATTCTCCCAAGAAGACATACAAATGGCCAACAGATATATAAAAAGATTCTTAACATCACTAGTTATTAGGGAAATGAATCAAAACTATAATAACATACCACTTCACATCTGTTAGAATAGCTGTTATTTTTTTAAAGATTTTATTTATTTATTTATTTATTTATTTTTAGAGAGAGTGGAAGGAGAAAGAGAGAGAGAAACATCAATGACTGGTTGCCTCTCATATGTCCCCAACTGGGGACCTGGCCCGCAACCCAGGTATGTGCCCTGACTAGGAACTGAACCTGTGACACTTTGGTTTGCAGGCCGGCACTCAATCCATTGAGCCACACCGGCCAGGGCCAGAATAGCTATTATTAACTAGAGTAGTAATAACATGTTGGACAGATTGTGAAGAAAAAGGAATCTTTATTCACTGCTGGTGGGGATATAAACTGATAGTCTCTATGGAAAACAATATGGAGGTCCTCAAAAATTTGAGAACAGACTTACCATATAACCCAGAAACTCCTCTTCTCGGTATTTACCCCAAAATATTGAAAGATATTTATTTACAAAGATATACGCACTTGTATGTTCAGTGTAGTATTATTCATGATGACCAAGACGTGGAAATAACTGAAGTGTGCTTTGATAGATAATTGGATAAAGAAGATGTGGTACATATATACAATGGAATACCACTCAGCCATAAGAAAAGAAAAGATGAAATGCTGCCATTTGCAACAACATGAATGGATCTTGAGCATATCATGCTAAGCAAAATAAGTCAGACAGAAGTCAAGAACCATATGATTTTACTCATATGTGGGGTATAAAACTGAAAGCAACAGATGAACAAATGAGAAAAGCAAACAAACAAAAACTCATAGATATATCAGACAATGGTTTGGTGCTTACCAGAGGGCAGGGTGGTGGGGGAATAATAAAGGGTAAAGGGAGTCAAATATATGGTAACAGAAGATTTTAGGTGATGAGCATACAATGCTATACACAGATGCTCTTTCATATTTCATAGAATTATACACTTGAAAACTATATAATTTTATTAACCAATGCCACCCCAATAAATTTAATTTTTAAGAAAAGTTTTTCCTGCCCTGAACCCAAACTCCTATGTTGTAAAGTCTACTTTTCAAAAAATATTCTAGGGACTCTGGTTGAACCAATTATTTGTTCAGCCTGATACACAGGTGCTGTCCTTAGATCTTCCCATCATTGAGTACTGGTTTTTATCTTTAATTTCCTGAAAATATACATTTTCTCCTCTTTATTACAATACATTTTTATTATTTTGTAGTATATCCTTAAGTAATTTTTCTTTGAAGAGTTAGAAGAAAGAGTATATTTGCCAATATGGGAATACAGTGAGCCACTTTCTGATTAAGCATGTTTATTTACCTCTGCTCCCTCTCCCAAATCACCAGAATAACAGTAAAGTGATGATTTAAAGCACAGTGTTTTTTAAGAAGAGACAAGAGATTAGTTAATGTCAACAAAATGTTATAGCTAGAAGGTAGGACAAGAAATTGCAAATGGCTGAGCAAAATCTTGAACCTCAGAGCCTGAAAGGGCAAATGGCTGAGCTTTCTAATCTACCACAGACCCTGCATGGGGTCAGAAACTGCTAGGTCAGCTGCCTCTGGGGGTGAAGGTAAGGAGGGGCTGGCAATAGGGGTTTGTTGGCAGTGTATTCGAATTTTCTAATGGTTCTTGCAAGGATCTGGTGACCTATGGTTATCTGCTCCTATTTATGACTAAATTGTGATTGTCATTAAAAAGCCAGGCAGAGCCCTTTTAGCATTCTGTTGCATACTCTTCCTAATCTCACTGCTGTTGTGAAATATTTCCCTTCTGTATTCCTTTATTGTCATTTGGTGAGGAGAGAGAGAGAGAGAATGTAAATAGATGATAGATGGTATGTAGATAGATGGATGATAGATAGTTAGATAATAGTCTACAGTTGTGAACTAGTATCAGTGCTGTAAAATGTAACTTTCTGACAAGAGATGATAGAGATGATTTCTCCTCCTGTCTCATGCATGCTGCATGTCCTATAAACTTGGTCCATTATTCAAAAGCACTCTTTGTTGACCTCATGTAGCTTTGTCCATAACCAAATTACATCAATAAGATAAAGGTCATTGAAGGTTAGTAAAATCCTCCAGTAAGGCAGCTTAAATATGATGTTCTCCAAATGGCAAACAATTGAACATTAGACTCTGTGTGTAAAGTCCTCTGGTTACATACAGAAGACATTGGCTTGAAAAACCCTGACCTACAATGTGTCAACCAAGAAAAAGAATGAAATTTGGATAAAGTTATTTAAATTTGCAGCTAGAAAGGAGAGGTCTTTCTAGAGATAGGATTCCCTTTCTCAAACCACATGGGATGATGTCTGTATAGAGTTAACAAAGGTGAATGACAGTTTCAGAAGCAAAGCTCACTGTAGTCTTCTGAAGGCTTTAGGGCCTGGACTTCAATCACCAGCCCCCCAAATTGAGGACCATTGTCCAAGTGGAATGTTCCTGTGTTAGTCTGCTTAGGCTGTCGTAACAAATACCATAGCGTGAGTAGCATAAGCAGTAGAAATTTATATTCTCACAGTTTTTCCTGACTTGCAGACAGCTAATTTTTCTTTGTGTTCTTTTATGGTGAGGTTGAGACAGAGAGCAAGAGCAAGGGAGAGGAAGAGAGAAGAGCTCTCTAATGTCCTTTCTCTTTTATAAGGACACAAATTCTAGTGGATTAGGTCCCCACCCTTGCGACCTCACTTAACTTCAATCACCGTCCATTAGGGGCTAGAGCTTCCTCAGATGAATCTGGGGGCACGTAATCAGTCCATTGCAGTGCCTTAAGAGTCACACACATGGGACTAGTGGCCAGTATTTATAGAAGAGAACAGAAAAAAATCCTAGCCATCCACAGTGATCCGAGAGTCTCTCACCTCACTGGGTGTACAACCAGCCTGTTTGAGACCATAACAGCTTGTTTCAGCTCCTCTCCTATAAAGCTGTGACAGGACATAACTGAGCGGTAGCCATTCTTAAATAGCAGTTATCTCAAGGTCGCACGCTAACCCCCGCATTCTGCTTCTGTAAGCCCGCTTCCCACCAGTGACTGTGCTTCTCCCTTCTCCTACTTACATCTTTGCAGCAAGAATATAAACAAGCCCCCGCCTGAGCTTGGGCCCAGAATTTGGAGGCTGCCTCCTCTGGGTCCACATGGATGAATAAAACTCCACTTCAAGCCCTGGCTGGTGTAGCTCAGTGGATTGAGCGCGGGCTGGGAACCAAAGTGTCCCAGGTTCGATTCCCAGCCAGGGTACATTCCTGGGTTGCAGTTGCAGGCCATAACCCCTAGCAACCGCACATTGATGTCTCTCTCCCTCTCTCTCTCTGTCTCTCTCTCTCTGTCTCTCTCTCTCTCTCCCCCCCTTCCTTCCCTCCCTAAAAATAAATAAATAAAATCTTAAAAAAAAAAAAAAAAAAAAAACTCCACTTCATAAACCCCAAAGCCATCTAAGTTGCTTTTCTGTAACATTTTTGTTCCCTGACCAGGAAATGACTCATGCAAGCAGGCTGTTGCCTCCAGTGAAGATGGCCATGGGACAGATGGTGGAACCCAGCAGTGAAAAGGAGGCATGCACCCTGGTGATTTCGGGTCCTGAACATACCGGGCCCCTGTTCCGCTCTTTGACCCAGGCTGGCACAGTGCGAACTGGTGAAATCTAGGAAGGCGAGCCTACCCAGTAAGTGCCCCGGGGACCAGTGCCCGAGACCAGGCCCACCCTTGTGGTGGAAGGAGAAATTGATCACTTCTCAGGCCAGAAGGCCCAGGCAGGGTTCCCACTGTTCGGGTGGGTGGGAACGTGACGATCTCTGCATGTTTGTGTGAATGACTGTATTTGTTGCTCCACGGGTGGAAGCCTACGGAGCGTGAGTGAGCCCTAACCTGTGATTCCTCGGTCTGTCATATGGCATAACAGCTGGGAGTTTAACCCGAATTCTACATGGGCAGCCTTAGCCAAAACAGACCCAAGTACCTCTCAAGAGGAGGGGCCAGGCAGGCGAACCAAGAGTCCCTTCCCTTGTCTGTCAGCACTGATCGGGAGAATTCATCATGGCAGGGGGATTCTTCCACAGTACTAGATTGCATGTATGGTGGGGATCAGACAGCAAACCATGTGTGTGTGCCGCCATTTTGGGTAAAATGGAGGATGAGCCATGTGAGTGGCCCACCATGGAGGACTGAGCTGCATGGTTGTTGCCATCTTGGACAACTCAGGGTGTGTAGGCATCACCATCTTGGACAACTCGGCGTGCATGGGTGCTGCCATCTTGGAGTTGGACAAGGTGGTGGCTAAGGGCTCTCTTCAGATTATGGGCTGTGTGCTGCTGCTATGTGGGCACTGTAGCAGTCCGGTTCTCTGTGTAACTGGTTCTGATAGGAATGGCTCTGATTCTGAAGGTCATGAACTGAGGGCCAAGGGTGACCACCTGATATATAGGGTGTTAGTAAGGTCTAAGCTACAGAAAGCTGCAGGATGTCCCTGTGAATCCAGGGACTTTTAGTGGAAGGTACCTGTAGTGCTAGGGACTTCTAGCTGCCACATACTAAATTTAAATACTGAGTTTAAGTACAGTCCTTCCCAGTGTGGGAAAGGAACCAGGATTAAAAGAGATTGATGGTTAAATGTGGATGTGTAAAATTATGTGCAAAGGATGTGAAAGTTTTAAACCTGGAGTAAAGGAAACCTGAACTGCCTGTTTTCTGGTTTCGTGGGAAAAGAGCGAATTTCTCACATTTGGTTCTGTTTCTGATCAGAAACCTTCTGTTTTGTAAGACCTAAGACAGGTTGCCTGTAACCAGTTGGGGAGAATGCCTTTGCCACTCGGGACCCAGAAAGGGTCATGAGGCAAAAGGGGCATGTCTCTGCCAAGACACCGGGCCTGAAGGAGCATGCCTCTGCGAGGCACCAATGGATGCATTGGTGCAAGAGAATGCCTCTACCTGTGTATTGTTCTGGAACTCTGTGTTTTGGATTTTCCTCTGTATCTGCTCTGAAAAGGAAATTGAGGATTCCAGGCATGATTGAAACTTCACACTCTAGGAAAATAAATGGGAAACTGTAAAGATAAATGGAAAAGTGAAAGTTTTAGGAAGGAATTATGTGGTGTTAGTTAGTAATTGAAGGTATAGGGCATGGAGATTCAATCTTGGTGGATATCAGAAGGTGTATGAAAGAAAGAATAGAGGATTTGTGAATGTTGCAGAAGGTCTGTGTAAGTGAAAGTTTTGAGAATCCTGGTGGATATCAGAAGGGAAAGGATTTTCCTTCATACTTTGTATTTTTCTCCCTACCTGATCCCTCCAGAATTTGGCATTCTGTAGGAATGAGTGATGACTTAAGGTTTCTTTGCATAAAACCAATAAGACCAGTCACTAATAATGGTTTTGTTAACCAAGACTTTGAATGGAATGTCGCACCTGAAGGGGGCATGTATGGATTTTGATCATCACCAGAAAGACCTGAGGAACTAGGATTCACTTGTGAAGGTAGCATAAGCCCACAAGAAAAGCCTGGAACTTTGGTTGCTTGTGTGGTTCGTGGCAGTCTTTCCAGGGAAGGAACAAATGTTGCTTTTCTGAAAGATGGCCAAAAAGGAACCCATAGGCACAATGGAAGCCTCAAGGATTTGAGTGAAACAACTGATACAGGCGAAGCCAGGTGGCAGATGTGTGGCTCTGCTTCTGTGCCCCAAGGGGTGGACTGAGAAGTCAATCTAAAGGTTCCCTGTGTGAGTTCCAGCAAAGCAGCCTTAGAGATAATAAGTGATCCAGGCTGCTCTTGGTGTGTTTATGCAAACAAACAATAAAAATTAAAATCGGGACTCAAAGTAGTCCCTTTAATAACAGTGAGGGTGATCTTAAGGAGAAAAATTGTGGTTCAAGGAAAATCACAATGCTCGGTATTGGACACCAGAATGATGCAGCTAACTGTCTTGAAAGTATGTTTTCATTTGAAAGTGGAAACTGGGTTTGTAATATCATCAAAGATGTACAATTTACAGGTATGAAGAACCTGTCAAATTGCCATTGCTAAATGTCATTGCAGGCAGGACCTTGCAGCTGAACATCTTCCCAAAAGACAGTCTCACAGGCACAGAGACTGGTTTGGGGACTATTGTGTGAATTAACCTGTGTGTTCTGTTTTCATAGCACGTATGCCTATGACTTCATTACCTGAGTGATTGGTTGCAATATAGGCCTCACTTAAGGAGCCCATTCTTCATCATCGCCCCCTGAAACTCAATGGTTTGGCTGAACTAAGTGGTTGGGTTGGTGAACGGTTCGGGTGATCTGTGGGCTTCACTTTAGAACTGATTTTCCAGCCCTGGCTGGCGTAGCTCAGTGGATGGAGCGTGGGCTGGGAACCAAAGTGTCCCAGGTTCGATTCCCAGCCAGGGTACATCCCCAGGTTGCAGGCCATAACCCCCAGCAACCGCACATTGATGTTTCTCTCTCTCTATCTCTCTCCCTTCTCTCTCTAAAAATAAATAAATAAAATCTTAAAAAAAAAAGACTTGTTTAAAAAAAAAAAAGAACTGATTTTCCCTTTTCTGTCTTCATGGCTTGGACAGGAAGGGTTCAGATATCTGAAAGGAGGGAAATCCTAATATATTCCCCTCAGCCCGAGTGAAGTGTAATGGGCCACAGAGTTTTGGATAGGTGTAGCATGCCTTATACACCTTTCTCCAGATAAGCCATTCTTCACTTAAGTTCCTGCCTTTGTCATTTAGTGGTTATGATTTAATTGTGCCTTCCAACTCTTTCCAAATCTGTCATCTCCAGAATATGACCAGGATGCCAATGGTCCAGTAATGCCAGTCTTTGGACACCAAGCCTGTGACTTTCTGGTGACAGCCAGCTGACCAGGATTCTGTAAGGTCCTTCCCCTTATAGGAAGGACTCTCTCCATGCTGCACCCCACTCCTTTTCAGGGCACCTCTGACTCATGGATAGGTAGGATGACATCCATGTCCAGCCATAAGTAGTTATAAGAAGATGAGACATTCATCCATTGTCTTTTAAAAGAATTTAAAGTGGGGGTATATCTGAAAGGATGGATTGTTACAGGATGCAACCAAGAGGGGGGACTCCAAATGGGCATTTAAAATGGGGTCCAAACTCAGGGTGTCCAGGAGATTTTAAGATGTCTTCACTCCTTCCCCCACAGGTGTGAGTTGGCGGAATGAACACACAGAGCAAGAACATGCGGGGCTGTTTTGTACAGCAACAGCTTTACAGCTACTCCATGGCATAGTCATTTGACATACCTATAGCCTTCAGCTGGTCACTTAGATATGCTAAAAAGCTGTGGCCATGCTCTGGGCCAGGAGGATGGAAAGAGAATCTCCCCCCATGCCCAAGATGTGACTCGGGGGCAGGTCCCCCAAGTTACAGTCCCTGAGTGGGAGCTCGGAGAAGATTGGCTCCAAGACATGGGGCCACACCTGCCCAGACCCATGATAGCAGCTGAATGGGAGCAGGTACCGGCCCATCCAGGATCTGCAGGCCGTCAGTGAAGCAGCTGTCACCCTCTACCCAGTTGCCCAGAACCCGTACACCCTCCTGAGCTAGCTTCCCTGAACAGCAACGTGGTTTACCTGCCTTGATCTGAAGGATGCCTTCTCTTGCATTCCTGTGGCACCTTCCAGCCAACCCATTTTCTCTTTCGAATGGGAAGACCTTCACACTGTGGTCAAGACTCAATTGACCTGGACTAGACTGCCTCAGGGGTTTAAGAACTCCCCAGCCTCATTTGGGGAAGCCCTAGCAAGAGACCTGAAGCCTCTGCCAAGGGGGAGCTGGACCTGATGATTCTGTAGTACATGGATGACCTCCTCCTGGCGGCCCCATCCCGGGAATGGTGCTGGGAGGGAACGAGCACGCTGTTGAAGTGCCTGGCACTGAATTAGAGTATCGGGTGTCCTGAAAGAAGGCACAGGTCTGCCAGAAATAAGTAAAATACTTAGTGCTCCTCATCTCATGAGGGAAGAGGGCCCTGAGCACTGAGAGGAAGGCTGTCATAGCCCGATTCCCTCCCCCCTGCCCCCCGCACTCGACAGCAATTGTGGGAATTTCTTGTGGCAGCCGGATTTTCCCGGATATGGATACCAGGATTCACCTCCATGGCAAGGCCCCTCTACCAGGCCTTGAAGGGTCTGGATACCAAGCCCCTAGAATGGGGAGAAAATGAAGAGAAAGCCTCCCAAGATATCAAGGAGCACCTCAGTGATGTTTCTGCCCTAGTACTTCCAGATCCAGGGTAGCCTTTTGATTCGTATACCCACAAGAGATACAAGGTAGCCCTTGGGGTCCTGACCCAGCCTGTCATACCATGGCAACACCCAGTGGCTTACCTGTCTAAGCAGTTGGACCATGTCGCCACAGGCTGGCCACCTTGTCTGAGGGCAGTTGCTGCTGCCACGAGTCTCTTGCAAGAGGCAGACAAGTTAACTCTAGGCCAAGAAATCAGTCTTCACGTACCACACACAGTGAACAGCCTCCTTGCCAGACAGGGGCATAAGTGTCTGTCAAACCCTTGATGGACTCAGTACCAGGGCATTCTTCAGGGGAGTCCAAGGGTACATGTTAAGACCATGGAACGAGTCAATCCAGCCACCTACTTACCAGCAGAGGTTGGTGAGCCAGACCATGACTGTCTCGAAGTAACCAAAGAGGTACATGCCAGCCGGCTGGACCTCTGGGACCAGCCCCTGGCCTGTCCTGATGTCACCTACTACACGACGGGAGCAGCTATATGGTTGAAGGCAGGAGGGTTGCTGGGTATGCAGTAGCAGATGACTGCGGGACAATAGAAGCCAAAGCACCGCCAGCGGGATGGTCAGCACAGAGGGCCATGCTATGGGGGCTAATAAGGGCCTTAGAGTTGAGTCAAGACAGAAAAGTCAACATTTACACAGACTCCAAATATGCCTTTGCCACCCTCCACATTCATGGTGCCATATACCGAGAGCGAGGGTTGTTGACAGCAGAAGGAAAAGAGATAAAGAATAAACAAGAGATACTCCGGCTACTAGAAGGGGTATGGGCACCCCCTGAGGTGGCCGTCATGCACTGCGAAGGCCACTCAAAGCCTGATACAGCAGTCGCCCTGGGAAATCAGAAAGCAAACCAGGCTGCCAAGGTGGCAGCACTCGGGGCAGATCAGACAAAAATAACTGCTCTGCTGTTAGGCCCCCTCCTGGACATTCAAGTCAGCCCAGAGGACTATGCTCCTGCAGAAGTAGAGTGGGCGCACCAGGTGGGGTGTCAGAAGACCCCTGAGGGAGAATGGAGGCTGCCAGATGGGAAAATATACATATCGCAGGGGCAAGCTAGCAATCTAGTAAGGCAGTGCCATGCCCTCATCCACATGGGCAAGACCTCCCTAGAAAATCTGCTGAAGAGGTATTTCTATTTCCCCAACCTGGCGGCACTTTGTGCTTCCACCTCAGCACAATGCATAACATGTGCTCAGAACAACACTGCCGGACACCCGGGGATGAGGCCAGGGATACAACACACAGGTAGACAACACTTTGAAGACCTACTAATAGATTTTACTGAAGTCAAGCCTAGCAGAGGGTTTAAATTCCTCCTGGTAATCATGTGCACCTTCTGTGGATGGGTTGAGGCTTTCCCCACTAAGACAGAGAAAAGCGGGGAAGTCACCTGAGCACTCCTGAGGGAGGTCATCCCAAGGTATGGATTGCCTCTGACCATTGGAAGTGATAACAGGTCGGCCTTTGTCTCACAGGTAATCCAGGAAACAGCCACACTTCTGAACTTCATGTGGAAACTACACACTGCCTATCGACCCCAGAGTTCTGGGAAGGTAGAGCAGATGAACCAGACTCTCAAAAAAACCTTAGCTAAATTTTACCAGGAAACTGGACTGCTCTGGATGGACTTGCTGCCACTAGCATTGCTTAGGGTTAGAAACACCCCTAACCCTTCAGGATATACTCCATATGAGTTAGTTTTTGGGAGACCTCTCTCAATTCTCAGTATACAAATGAGGGACTCCGGTTGCAAGGTAAATTAGGACAGACAAAATATCTCCAGAAGCTAGGGGAAACATTAGGAAAGATAAACGAGGCCAGTATGGGCCAGGGACCCCAACCCCAAGGGGGGCCAGTGCACTCCTTTAAACCAGGAAGTTATGTATGTGTAAAGGATTGGAAAAAAGAACCACTCCAACCTGTGGGGACTGAGCCTCACTTGGTCCTACTAACCACCCCGACTGCCCTTATAGTTGCAGGAATCACCACTTGGATCCACTACAGCCGAGCCAAAGCAGCAGCAGATCCTGAGGACCCAAGGACTAGGCCTGCACCTAGGCTACCCATGCTGAGGCTCTGGAGGATGCCAGCCAGTAAAGAAGACACCAAGGAATGGACCATTGTTCCGCAGAGTACCTGACTTTGATTGGCACCTTCGCAGGAGTATTGGGAATTGGACTAGTGACTGTGACCCCTGTGGAACGGAATCCCATGGAGCAGATAGCCCTAGGGATAGTTTATCTCTGTTTGGTCTCTGCATTTGGATTTATTGTATGCTTCGCTTGACAAATGCGGGGTCTATCTCAGCCCCAGCCTGCAAATGTAATACCCCCAGATTTAGGATTATGCTCAGTGGTAGAGTAGTCTTTTACTATCTCCCAGGGTCAGCTTTCAGCTCCTCCACTGACATGCCATCAGATTATATTCAGCCACAGCAATCCCTGTGCACTTGGGGAGGGAAGTTATACTGGACTGGAGTGATATCCAGGACCATAGGATATCAGACACAGATATGGGACCCTGCATCTTCCAGACCTTGATCCAACACCTGGAGGCCACGGTGACTCGTAGGGCAGCTGCCAAAGTTCTAGCTCTCTGGTGGTACCAACACCAGTATCAGCAATTGCAACCTTCCCCAGCACCTCAGCCATATAGCCAGGTATATGGTGATGTTAAAGGGGTAAAAGCACCTTATAGCATCAAAAGGGGACACTGTGACAGGACATAACTGAGTGGTAGCCATTCTTAGATAGCAGTTATCTCAAGGTCACACACTAACCCCCTCATTCTGCTTCTGTGAGCCCGCTTCTCACCAGCGACTGTGCTCCTCCCTTCTCCTGCTTCTGCCTTTGCAGCAAGAATATAAGCAAGCCCCTGCCTGAGCTCAGGGCCCAGAATTTGGAGACTGCCTCCTCTGGGTCCGCATGCATGAATAAAACTCCACTTCATAAAGCCCAAAGCTGTCTGAATCGCTTTTCTGTAACAAAGTGACTTAAAAAGTTCTTTCTATTCTAAAGGGAACAGTGGCTTCTCCTGATTTCTCTCTAGTTTTTCATGTTGGAGTATCACTGTGTGGCCATAAGACCGTGGATGTTTGCTAAAATACAGGTTTTCCCTTCACTACTTTTGTGAGTTTAGACAAGTTATTTATTGTAACTTACTGAGCCTTGCTTTTCTCATCTGTAAAATGCCATCATAGTGCCAGTCTCAAGGCTATAGGGAGGATTAAATAAGTAAATGTGTGTTAAGCATGAGGTGCTTTTCATGGAGGAGGGTCCAGCCCCTAAAGATTCTGTCTTTGCTTCTTCCCCACCCATAAAACAACCAAGGGCACTCTGTGAGTCTGTTGTTATTTCGGATCTTGCAAAATGTAAATTCAATTCTAAATTGTTCAGGGTCTTCTTTTTGGGGGGAATGCTCAGACACAGCTAGATCTGCACAGAGGCTGCATATCTGAGGATGAAAGCCATACCTGATCCACATCTCTCTGTATGGCAGTGGTTTCTTGGGTTTTTGTTTTTTCCTCTTTCATTCTCTCACAAGACATCTGTACCTACAGGTCTACTTCTCCTCACCAGCCCCTTTGATGTTTCTCTAAAGAGAGGGTGCTCCAGAGCTTCCCCAAGAGTGCCTTGACCAGCACCAGCATCCCTGGGAGCCTCCTAAAAGTACACAGTCTCAGGTTCCACCCCACACCCACTGCATCAGAAACTCTGGGCAGGACCCAACACTCAAGTCCTTCAGGGGATGCTGAAGCACACTTGTGAGTTGCTGCTTCAGTGAGTGACAGTAGGACCCCTGGGGCTCTGGAGAGGACAAGAGATCTCAGTATAGCACCTGGCATGTCAAGGTCACTCCACAAATTACTATAGTGCTTTTCTGTTTCTTGGAGTCAGCTCTGACCCCAACACTGTAAGCAACACTTGCCCCAGGTAGCTTTTTTGCTCTCTGCTCCTTCTGTAGTCCTGAGAATAGTGACCAACAAAGAACAAGTGCTCAATAGTTATTATTGGAATGAAGGAGGCAAGCCAGATCCTGGAAAGTAACTCACTTTCACCAGTGAACCCATGAGACTCGGATGGGCAGAGTGAGATGTGATCTTGTCAAGGCATGCTTTGAAAAGCATGCTCTGTAACACACATGAGTAAGGAAAAGCAGACTGAACAGCTAGAGGCCCACTATAGATAGTGAAATTGTTCCAAGCATGTGAAATCAGGGGTTTGTAAGAGGTCACATACACTCCTTTCCAAAACACTCTCACTAACAACAGAAGCCTAGGAGGTTAACAATCATCTCCTCATTGCACCAGAGTAGGATAATCATTATGTCTGACTGTGGATGCCCACTGGATTCTGCACTGGCCACTCTGTAGGCAACATTTGATGACAACTCTGCAAGGCTGGAGTGCTCATGTTCTTCAAGATGTCACACATCCTAGAGATGCAGTTCACTCTGCTTTAACTCACTGTGTGGTCTTAGGCAGCCTGTGTCTTAGTTTTTCATAACACAGGCTCCTGGTCTAGTTAGCTGACCCTATCTATGCTCTCCATCCCTCTCCAAGTTTTCCCTCAGAAACCTTGGGTTTCCAGGCAACTCTTGCTGTTCGATACCCTTTACAGGTATGCATTCAGTGTGCATGGGCACACATGCACACACACACATACTAACAGTGGCTCTGAGTTGCTTAGAAGCAGAGTCTTCACCTCTGAATCACCAGTCACAGCCCTGTGAAAATTTTCTAAATGGTGTATGCAAATACACTTTGTCAGTGATCAATTTCTGTACAAATTGAATGCTGTCAAATATCCAGCCAAGAGCAATACAACTAGCATGGCCCTGCCTTTGAATTCCTTATCACAGTAGGATTTTTCTATGATGAAAAAGTCTTCAAAATGATGGGACAGAGTGTCCCTTGGCTGGCCCAACAGCAAAGGGCCTCTTAAACTTGAACAGAGGTTTTGCCCCACTTTGACAGTTCCCTCCTGCCCACTTTGTTGCCGTTTTAGAGCACCACATGAAGAGATGCCTCACATTTTAGGTAGTTTCATGGGCTGGGAGGGCCTGCGAGCCAGCAGGCATCTCCACTGCTGAGCTGAGGTAGACATGTAACTGGGAGATGGCCCAAACACCAGTGATGGTATCTGTTTGATTGTCCTATGGTCAATTAGCCTTTATTTCTAAATAACTTGGGGTCACAATGCTTCCAGCAAACAGCCTTTCCAAGTGAGGTTACCTTCTTGAAGATAATGCCCAACTTAATGATGATTGATGGCTCATTGAAGTCCTCCACACTGAGAAGAGAAACTGTAAGGAGCCTGAGGCAGGCAGGTACCATCTGGGTGACTACCACTGGCACAGACCCAGGCCACAAAAGGGGCTGTCTTACTGTTGACTCGTATACGCTGGTTAAAAATAAACCCTGATGAGATGTCCCCTGACCCAGCCCTCTTTCCACACACCCTGAAGAGACTCTTAAATGCAAACGTGGCCCCAGAGTCAGGCCCACGCTTGGCGGCTTTTTATTACTCCCTTTGGGATAAAAAAAAATTACAGCTGGCACACTGAGCTTCTCCATCAGGCCCTGATCTCTTGTTCATTTCCCACCTCTTCTCCCAGGAATTTCAGCAACTCTGAGCTGAAACTGGTTTCAGGCCTTGCTCTCCTCCTTCCTGGCTGGAACTTGCACTCATGGTATCCATGTGTCTGCAGATGGCCTGACAACACCCCACTCATGCATTCTCTTTTTCCAAAAGCTTCTCCTGACCAAACAGTTAAAGCCCTCATTCCACTGTAATGCTATACATGGGTTCCTTCCTTGGTCTCATCATTTTGTGTATCCCAAGGTCTTTTTTTAAACCTCTAATTCCTTTTTTTCTAAAAGAGCTACATGTTTATATCAAATAGAAAGTACAGAAACACATAAGTTTGAGAATTATTGTGGCCTCTAACAGTCACCTCAGTGGGTTTGTATTTCAGTCTTTCTGTGTTTATAACTCTCTTGCCCTAGGCAAGGTGCTCCTGTAGGGGGCATGCTGCCTCACGTCCCTTGGGAGCCTTGTCAGTAGTGCAAAGCTAATGAGCAGATGTGAGGACTGCTCCTGCCCCCACTCTCAGGGTCACATCCAAAGCCAAAAGTCTGAGCTTCTCAGTCCCAGATGCTTATGTGTCTTTTCCCTCCTACTGCAAGGCCCTGGAAAAAGACAACAAGAGATCAATTTTGCAACACATTTAGAGCTGGAGCAAACTTCTTGCTGAAAATATTTAGCTAGGAGAGAGAGAGTGAGAACTCTGATTTTCAAGCCCACAAGCTCAGGGAAGGTAAGTAAACCCAGACCTCAAAACGGGGGCCAAGGGTGGCAGAACTGAGATCTTCCTGAGCTGCATGCCACAAAGAGCAAGGTAGGAATTCTATGAGCCATGGATTTCCCCAAAGACACAAAACTGAGCTGAGATAAAGTCTCAGGCCATTTTGGTGCTTAAATCCATGCTCTTTCCACTGACCCACATGGTCCCCACCCAGCAATGACTATTTTTTTTAAACAATGTTTTTTTTTTAAAGATTACTTACTTATTTATTTTTTTTTAGAGAGGGAAGGGAGGGAGAGAGACAGACAGACAGACAGACACAGACAGACATCAATGTGCGGTTGCTGGGGGTTATGGCCTGCAACCCAGGAATGTACCCTGGCTGGGAATCGAACCTGGGACACTTTGGTTCCCAGCCCGCGCTCAATCCACTGAGCTATGCCAGCCAGGGCGGCAATGACTATTCTTATGGGACTCAGCATCCACTGCAGAATCTGGCATGAGACAGAGTGTAGCCAATTAGGATGAGTCATGCAATTGTGGCCTTGGTAGAGGGTCATCAGCTACCTTCTGGCCAGTGGGTCCGCAAGTGCTTTAGATAGTCAGAGCTTGTCTTCAATGTGTTTTCCACACATCTTGTGGTCCTTTTGGACTTTTTAAAGACTAGGTGGTCATTAACTTTGAACATAAAGGACCTTACCTTGGCTGGATGTCGAAAGTTGTCTAGATCTAAAATAGAATTCACTTAGTCAACAGGGCTTTGTTTTAAATGCAAACAGGTGGAAAAATAGAAGATCATGCTTTCAAACATCAGCCAAGTAATAGCACATGATAGCATGACATATGTTACCAGGCTTCATGAAAATAGTCCAAATGGTTCCAATCATTTGCCATTCTCAGGCCACTCCAGAATGTGAATAGTTTCTAAGCAATGTGTGCACTCATTTGCAAGATCCATGACCAGCTCAGAAGGAACACTGTTTGCATCACTGAGGAAGAGGCCAATAGAACCTGTTTGCAGACATGGATATTAAGAACCTACTTGAATGTCATCACAGACTTTTAAAGTTGTCTACATGGCTTTATAACCCCCATGTTCATAGTCCACCTTCCTGAGGACCTTCTCCTTGTCTGCTCACATCAACTTTGATTCCTCATTTCTTTTCTACTTTAAAAGGTTCTACTTGGAGGGAAATGAGAGTCAGGGAAAGTGGGCCAAAGGACCTTCTGCCTGGGGAACATTTGCTAGTGCCAAATGGACCATGAAAAGCTTTTCCCTTAATTTTGGAGACCCATGGTGTAATTTAAAGAATATCTACTCCATGTGTTTCTGATCTGTCTACATGAAGCTCATCCAAATGTTGGATTTTAAGAGTTTATAGATATGCATGAAGCTTTTGGATATAACTTTACAACCCTTCCATGCTTTCATTTCTATTGAGAGAGTAAGTTGGGTTTTGCCACGAGTAAATAAGTTAGCGTCTCTGAAGGTTTACATTGGGTCTGTAACATTAAAGCTGCAAGACTTGAGTGGAAGCTCAGCTTCAAGGAAAGTGCCAAGATTCAGAGCTTCAGAGAGGAAACTTTCCTCAAAGGGACTGAAGTCTTTATATCTTTAGCCTCTTCGTGTTTTGCACTCACTCATTGCAGTTCCCCATGGTACTTAGTAGTGTTAAGATAAAGTTGAATACTGCCAATAGGTTCTCATCAGCCAAGGATGAGCTTTCGGGGTGGTTGGGATGAAACTTTGGCAGAGAATTGATGACTTTACCCTCTGGCTTTGAGGTAATGAAAAGAGAGGTGCAATGGTCCTCAAAGCTAACAGGTTGAATCAGTCCCCGAACTGTCAACACATAATATTCATAATTGTTGAGATTCAGGACAGAGGAACATGACTAGGGATCTGAATAAAGCTCTTTCCGAATTAGCATTAGTAGCCAGGAAGAAGAATGGAAGGAATATGGTCTTCCTGGATAGTCGTGAACTAGAAAAAGAGAGAAGGAGGGGGACAGTTAGGCCCCCACCGGGGTAAAGCAAGATGCACACCACTTCCAGTAGAACATTTTAGGAATAGCATGAAATGTGCTGCTTGGGGTCTGTCCAGACCTTCCACTTGGCTGTGCAACTGACAAAGGGTGTTTATAAAAAAACACATGCTTCAACAAGCAGAATGCATGTTGCTAGAAACTGCTCTTATTTCCACCCAGGCCACAGGTCCTGAATAACAGCAGCTGAATATCATACAAAGCTGGTTGTCTTGCAGCCAGGTGGAGCTGGGTTTGCATTCTGAATCCCCTACCTAGTAGCCATGTCACCCTGAGCACATTTCTTCATCTCTATTTTTTTTTCTGTAAAATAGGTATGATAATATTATCCTGTTGAGGTAATTGGGAGAAAATATATGAAGTGCTTAATAAACAGTAATAATATGGTGACAGAGTTGCCATTAATAGGCAAGTAGGGTTCTGTGGTCCTATGAGCTGGTTGGCTGAGGTCTCAGGGGCTCTACTCTCCAACTTAGTCATTGGGCCTTAGCACATTTGAAAGGACTAAGGACAGAGGTCTTCAGAGCTCACATAATGGACCAGCCACACAGAGCAGGGATAGAGCTTGGACATAGAAGGCTAAGACCTTCAGATCTAGGCAGAGTCTCAGCTTTGCATCTTGATGAAAGTCACTGAACCTCTCTGGGACTCAGGTTCTTTACCTAGAGAAAAGAGGGTAATGGTACTGGAGCCCCAGAACTATTCCAAGGATTAATGAGAAAAAGAAGTAGGTAGAATTCTTGGCAGGGGTCATAAAGCCAATGCTCAGGGCAGTCAGACAGGTAAAGGAGTAAGGAGCAGCCTATAAGAGGAAATAGAGTGGTGAGAATGGGGGATTGGGCTGGGGCATGCATGCTCTCATTGAAGGTATTTGCCTTCATTATTGCAAATAGCCCCACCACCACCAGCAACAACTGCACTCACTGTGTGAGACAAACAGAGCAGGCCAGCCATGGGAAAGTAGAATGTAACCTCTGACTGCCAATAAGTCAGGTGAGTTGGAAAACAAGAGAATAAACTATTCATCAGAGGGTGCATGTCTCTCAGTCATACCATGGTCTTGGGCAAGTCATTTACCTTGTTAAGCCTTAGTTTCCTATCTGCAAAACAGAGTGTTAGAGAAGGTTAAAGGAGAATGCAACCACCAGACACCAGACACATGGTAAGATCTCAATCATTGCTTTTATCTTTTTATTTCCACAAAAAATGTCAAGCTGGATCAATTTTTTTGATCGTTAGTGCAGACTTTTCTTAATATTGTTGACCAAATATACAATAGAAAAGACAGATGCAGATGAGACCAGTTGTAAGGCAACCTCCTTAAATAGCCAGAAGGCAGAAATGCAAATCTGGTCTTGGTGCAACTTTATTAAATGCAAATCTGGTCTTGGTGCAACTTTATTATTGGTCTATTAGTACAAAATAGAAATGCACGTCAATGTGAGGGCCTTTCTGTCTCCCTCAGGCTGAAGGCTTGCAGGGAAGAAGGCCCACTTCCTTATAGGCTCTGCTTGCAATTGACTCCAGGAGGGCTGTTCTCTCATCTTCCTGGTGTGTTTTGATTCTGGAGGCCCTGCCAGCCGCTAACAGAGCCCTTATTCACTGTTGCCTCCAGAGAGTAACAGGGTATTTCACCATTGCATGTGCTGGGCTCACAGAAATCAAGGTTTACAAAGAGTTGTTTTCTTAAGAACAGATTTTTTAAAATTCCATTTCCTTCTCTTTTGCTCATGCCCAACCCCCATATCCTTGTGACTGGACCGAAAGCTCTGTGGCCAAGCTTTTCTTGGATCGAGTGAATCAAGATCAATACATCTCTGTGCTGGAGCATGACTTGCCCAGCGCCTCTCTGTTCTGGAATAAAGGCCCTGGTTGTGGGCGGATGTGTAGCCTTGGCACATGAACTCTTCTGCTGCATGTGTCTGTGCTGTGTGCAGTGCAGGCCTACCAAAATGCAAGCACCGGAGAGGAGAGATTCCTTTCAGGTCAAGTGCACCTAGAAGGCACCCCTCCCTAAAGTATTGCCAGTCTCGGGGGTGGGGAAAGGAAGGGGCTCCTTTAGTCTGGATGAATTTGCAGGCCATGTGGTCACAGCTTGAATTTTGGTCATTCATGAGATGTGCCAGGTGTTGCCACACACATGAACTCTTAAGAGCCAGCATAATTCCTTTAAAGAGTATAGTGTGGTCTCTACTCCCTGCCTCCCCTTCCTTGCTCTGGGTCCTTTCTTCAACACACTCAATCAGGTGTTTACTCCCACTGTTCCACCAAAATCACTTCAGTGACTGCCATCTTGTGAAACCAATCAGTGGATGCTCTGTCTTCACCTGGCTCCACATTTCAGCAACATTTGTCAATGATCATGCCATGCTTTGTAAACACCTTCTCCTCTTTGTGCTTGCATAGAATCACAGAGGGCCAAGTGGGCTGCCTTCCTTTATCACCCTGCCTGGGCCTCGTCTTATTCCTTAATGTGGGGCACCAAGGGCTCAGGCATCTAGCAACCATTCACCTCTGAGGTAAACACAAGCAGGCCTGTAGCTTCAAACATTGTTGATTCAATTAACACCCCTACATTGATTGTTTCAGCTGCAACCTCTCCATGCTAGCTTAGTTTAAATCAACATTCAAATATTTATTTGTAATTAATGTGTCCAAAACTCACTGTGTTTAAAACATAACTGATTATCCCTCTTCCCTGCCACAAAATATGTCCCTGCTTAAAATATGCATTCCACTCTTTCCATAATTAGATCTTTTCATTTATTTGCTTGCTCTTTGTGCTGTAAGCTCTACAAGAAAGATGCCTCATTTATCTTACAGCTTATGTTGTATTCTTAGACTTACCAACCATTCACTCAGGCACTCCATAAATATTTAATAAAGTAGTGAATAAAATAACAATGGATTTTGTAATGTGAATGTCGTTCTCTTTTCACTTCTCTTTCAAACCATAAAATCGTTCCTGTAACACTGTTCTAACACATGATAATTTCCCTTTTTAACAAAGAGAGAATACTTTCAGACTGAGGAAATTGGCAAAACAGTATCCTGATAGAAATGTAATAAACTTGTTTTATTTTCATTGTCTTTGAATATAATTCCCTTCATTGTGGCTGGTATTAATAATTCTATATTTATGCATGTGATAAAAGTTTTATTTTATATTTTATTTACTAGGCAATATGCATGAATCAATTTAAGGGAATTATTAAGTAATAGAAGACTAGACATGGTGCTGGCTGGCAAGGGAGAAACATCTGTCAACACCTCAGCCACAGTATCAATGGACTCCAAAACCACAAAAAATGGAGGTGAGGCAGGTGTCGCCTCATCACTGGAGGATGGGAGGAGGAACTTCATAAGGTGGTGGGGAGGGACCAGTCCCAAAGTCAATGTTTTCTCCTACTGGGAGATTCTGGGTAATGGCTGCATGGATAATAACTTCTAGATAGTAACTTCTGCTGGCACATCTGAGACCCACCTTCCTGTCAGTGTACCAGGGAGAACAATTTTCACCTGGCCAGAGTCAAAGGCCTCAAGAACCTCTGAGAAGAGTCTGGGATGGAGTGAGGGAAATGAGGAGAGAAAGAAGTATGTGTATGAGGTGGAGAAAGTGGAGGCTACACTAAGTATTGTTTATCACATCCTGCAAATTATCTTCACTAATCTACTCTGCTTGATACTATATAGGCACTATATACAATATACCATTGTATAATCACCTCCTTTTCTGCCGTGGGATGAGGTTTTTGGCAATGAGGTCAGGTATCATCCCTCCTGGCATGAGGCCTCTGCTCTGTGCAGATTGCTTTCTGAGGCTGGAAGCTCAGTTCACCTTATGCCTCATAGTGGTTTCCACAGAACCTCATTAATGTTCAGCTCTTCTAAAGTCTTTGCTGAATAAATGTAATAAAACTGAAAATGAAGGAAAAAATCTCTAATGATATCAAGTGCTCACCAATAATTTAAGACAAGGTGATATAGGAACACCTCAATAAATGTGTGAAGTGAATGAATGAATTGGTTTAGAGGAACAGCTGTGAGGTTAAGGTTGAGGTTGGTGTGCCAGGGAAGAGGTGTGTGGGTCTCTCAGTTCTTCACTCAAAAAATTCTTTTCTCAGAGTTCTTTGCCCTCAAGCTGTTGGAGATGCATGACACTGAACTTTCACAGCAAAGACAGCCTGCATTATACTAAGGGCTCCATGGATCAAAATTGGTTGGAACCATTGGGAGGTCTATGTGTTTATACTATGCTTGAAGTACCAGCACTGGGGCTCACCAAGGCAGCAAGCATGGTGAGCTGACTGCTATCATATTTGTGCTAATTACGGTGTCTTTTGTGGCAGGAACATACCTTGGTGTGGGGCTGGCAGGCATTCCACAGGGCCAAAGCTCCCTCCCAGTTTACTCCTCTCATGAGGGGCTTCTCAATGGAAGGGGACGTCCCCCATCAAAGAGAAATCATCCCAGCATTTGTTTAAAAAGTCAAGGAAGACCATTCAAGATTATTGCAATAGGAGAGAGAATTCAACTCAAACATAAATAGGGACAAGTGGATATTTGTAAGCCTTGGGCAGGGTGAGGGACAGGATAGAAAATTACATAGAGAAACTTGGTTGAGTATCAAGGTTGGGAAAAGAGAAACTTGATTGGACATCAAGGGTGGGAGATTTTTGATAAACTTGTTCAGTAGGATTCTTTACTAGAACAGGGCTTGGCCTGGCAAGAATGAAGACCAGTGGGAAAAGGACTCAGGGTAATGTTTCTAAAATTTGCCTTGGAGCATGGGTTGAGCTTGTGGATGGAAGGGAAAAAATAGTGTTGAGTGCAGCACTGTGAAACGTCACTGAGATGTCTCTCAGATCCCCAGGGATATCACCTAGGTGTATAGATTAGAGGAAGGGTCTGGAATTGCTTGTAGGGAAAGGCTGGGCCCCAGAGACGCTAGTATATAGCCCAATTAAGAGGCTTTACATGAATGGGTAGACAATATTCCTCCCAAATTTCATCCTGAAAGACCCCAGTGAGCTGTAGGAACTGCCACTTTGGGACAGGGGCAGTGGCTGGGCCTGGGGCCTGGAATGGGATGTTGACTCTGGGACTTCAGAGGGCATGGGATCTGCAAAGCAGGAGATGAGGGCTATGGTGTTCCCTCAGGAGACATCCTAGGAGCCCATAGATGGAATGAACATGTTTGAGGGGGTTGGTGGTGAGCCCTCAGAAATTTTGCAACTTGGGCTAGAACCAGAGAGTACTGAGGTGAAGTTGTTGGGGGCCCATTCCTGGGTCGCACCACCTAGGCTGGCCTGGCCATATGGGGTTTGGCTCACATCACTGTGGTCCTGGAAACTGATAAACAAGAGGCAAGATGATGGCCAAGACCTGACTCCATTTTCATCATTAATGAAAGAATGTGTTACTTTCTCTGGACTGGCCATCCTGTGGCATCAAGGTGGATGAATGCTTTAATTTTTAAATGTTTGAAAAAGGTAAGATTTCATGACATTTCTGCCCAGGTATTTCACTTCTGGGAACCTAGCCAAAGTAAATCCTATTAAACAGAAAACAAGCTTTATGCACAAAGATGTTTACTGGGGTGTTACTTACATTAGTATAAAATTGCAAAAAAAAATCTAAATGTTTCACCATAGGGGATGGTGATTAAGTAAGTTCTTTAATAATACACTCTGAAATATTTATTCTACCATTAAAAATAATGATTGGAACCATTCTATAGTAACATGAAGAAATGTTTAAATCAGTGAAAAAGTGGAAAACAGAATTTATATATGGTATGTTTATATCTGTGTGGAAATAAGAATAAGTAAAATCCCATGCCTTCCAAATTCTACTAAATTTTGACGTTCTTCTATTAACCAGAAAACCTACCTATCCCAGAGATTTTCCCCACAGATAGTTCTCCATAAGTTTGCACTGCTGCAGTTCAGGTCATTCCACATGTCAGCCAGACACCTGGACAATGGCATAGCTAGCTGTGTGCACTAAGTAGCCCTGACAGACTCCATTAGTCAGTAAGGGTGAGGCTGTGCTTCAGTAACAACCAAGGTTACATGTCCATGGCAGGTCAACTGGGGACTCTGACCCTCACTGTACTCACTCAGAATGCAGGCTGACAGCCTCCACTACCTACAGTGCAGATTGTAGAAAGGTGGGAACTGTGTGGGTTGCTCTCCACAATGAAATACTCCACCTCAGTAGTCACATCACTTCCACTCATGCCCATGGTACAGAACCATCACGTGGCCCCCTCTCCCACAGCAAGTTCAGCCTTCTGTGTGCTGGGAAGGAGAGGAGCCCAGCTGTCTCTGAGCAGCCCCACAGGCCACCACAAGGACTTTTCACAAGGCAAATGCCACCATGAGATCCCTAGAGAAGGTTTCCTAGAGCTGATGGTTCAATATCACCCTTTCTATTTTGACCACCACCTAAGAAAAGCAAGACCAGACATTCGGTCCTGGAAGCCATAGCAAATGTTTCTTTCTCCCCACTTTTTTCCCCAGCATCAAAATGGAGATATTTACCTTCTACAGAATTATTCATCCTTGGGCACTTTACAGAGTGGGCAACATTTTCATATGGCACAGCCCATGGTACCTGGCTGACAGAGAGTGACATAGGGTCCATGCCCAGATGGCTCTTCATCCCAGTGTACTCTGTCTCCCTCCAGAGACACCTCTCTGGTTATAGGGATGCTCCCTTCTCCAGAAGAAAATGTTCTAATCAGAGGTGGTGAAGATGGAGTCACTGAGTTTCATTCCACTGTTAGCACTATTAGAATGAATGGGAATGAATATAAAAAATAAGTGAATAAGTGAAACAGAAGCAAGATGACAGTGTTTGCAACTGCAAAAGCACAGTGTCTGAGAAAGCTACAGGAGCCTCCCTCTCTCTCTTTCATTGCTCCCACATCAGTCCCATAACCATGTTTCAACTTTGTATTTTAAGTGTGGTGGTTCCTTTTTTTTCCCCTCTCAAACTTGTTTAAACTGAGAAATATGCCTACCCACTGAGGCTTGGCTCAAACCTTACTTCACAGGCTCTGAGAGCCCTATCAATAAGAGAAGTCTGGAAGAACATCCATTAGTTTCTGAGTGCTACATAACAAATTTGCACAAACTTAGTGGCTTAAAACAACACAAATGCCTCTCACAGTTTTCAGGTCAAGAATGCAGGCACAGGTGGTTGGGGTACTTTGCCCAGGGTGTCCCTAGGCTGAAACTGCGATGTCCCTCAGTTGCATTCTTGTCTGGGGCTCATTCACTGTGACACCGAGGTTCCTGTTTCCTTCAGGACCGTGAACCAGAGGCCACTCTCAGTCCTAGAGACTGCAGAGTTCCTCACCATGGTCCCTGACATGGGCATGGATGTTTGCTTTCTCCCAGCTGGTGGGAAAGTTGCTGCCTCCCGTCTCCTTAAAGGCTCACCTTGTATTGCCAGGCTCACCCAGGGTAATCTCCTATTTTATACATCAAAATCAACCTGTTTGGGACCTTAATCATATATGCACAATATGGCATTATATTCCTGGGTTCTGCCTACACCCAAGGGGAAGAAATTATAAAAGGCATGCACACTCAGGGACAAGAGTCTCCAAAGTCTGCCCACAGCAGGGTCTGCTGCTCTGTGATCATCAGCTGTGGTGCACAATTAGACTAAACCTCCAAGCAGGGCACAGTAAGCCATCCTGGACACAGCAAAGAGCCATGTTTTATTCCAAGAGTTCTTTAT
The DNA here is from genome assembly GCF_004126475.2 of Phyllostomus discolor. Taxonomy (NCBI): domain Eukaryota; kingdom Metazoa; phylum Chordata; class Mammalia; order Chiroptera; family Phyllostomidae; genus Phyllostomus; species Phyllostomus discolor. The sequence goes on from NC_040907.2 coordinate 109,539,489, forward strand.
TCTTATGCCAGGCCCACAATCAGAAGGGACCCTGCTTTCCAGAGCAGAAAATGGAGGCCTCAAGAGACACACTTCCAATTTTGAGGTGCTGCCCTTTTTTTCTGTATCTGGCTTCCTAAGGAAACACGAGGAGGGCCAAGGCAGCCCTGGGGAAGAACAGGGCCCATCGATCAGAGCGATGCCACACAGAGAGCCAGCGAGACCTCACACCCTTGGGAAAGCCACACTGTGTTTTCTTCTCACCAGTCAAGGGAAGCAAAGGAGAGTGGGTGTGGGGAGATGGCAGAAGAGGTGTGTGGGGCCTTGCCTGACAGTTGACAACATGAAGCATGGCAGAGAACTCCTCTTCTCTTTGGAAACAGACTCTCTGGCCTCTGTCCAGAAGGCTGCATGGGCCATCACTCAGAAGTGTCCCCACCTCCCCCAACTCCTCTGGCAGGTAGAAACTGATGTGAGAACTTGAAAGGCAACTTTGAGTCCCAGGGCCTGTATTGGGGCTGGAGCTGGGGGCCTTGGGTTCCTGTCCTTCCATTTCACTGGCTGTTGGTCTGGACAAGTCACTGAACTTTTCTGAGCCTATTTCCAGCTCCATATATAAGGGTGGGTGCAGGATGGAATGAGGTCCCTTACCGAAGGTGGCTCCCAAACACAGTCATCTGCATGGCTGTGCCAAATCCAGAGCCTGAGCTACAGGTCAGGTCTGATAAGTTGGGGCTGTACTCAGGGCCTCAATGTCCCCATCTCAAATTGAGGAAGTCAGTCTTGTCCTAAAATATTTAGTATGCCATCTGAGATTTAGGGCTGGACCTCCCTAATTCTGGGGTAGCCTGCTGTGATTCTAACCACATTTTTTAAAATAAATGATATACCACCCAGTACATAGTAAGCCCCAAAATTTTACTTAGTGAAACCAAGTTGAACAGGATAATCTCTGGGATGAGCTTCAAGCTGGATGAATCTGTCTAGAGGAGGTAGAGTGTGTATTTGAAGAGTCCATCACTGAAGACAACACCCCAGGCCAAGCTGGGGCCTTAGTTTGACCTTCCAGGGATAGAGTGCTGGCTGCCCAGAGGCCTCATTTCTGTTGGGCAATCTGCCTTAAGCTAAAGCCCAGGCCTCCAGGTCATTCTGCATGGAAGGCTTTGGAGAGTTTGAGGAGCCTGTGCAGTGCCTGGCATGTGCTTGCTTGGAGCTGCGGGTAGACACAACTGTGTTGTGATCCCAAACCCACGGATCTGAAACCCTGCCCCTGGGTCCTTCACCTGCATTCCCAAACCTTTGGTTTTGTCCTCTGGAAAATGAGACCAACAAACCTGTTTCTCTTGGGTAAAGTCAGAATGAACCAATCTAGAATGAACAGTTTACAGGGTGTTATCGTCACATTTGTGTTCCCCAAATCCATATATTGAAGCCCTAATCCCAAGACATCAGAATGTGACTGTATTTGGAGAGAAGGCTTTTAAAGAGGTAACTAAGATAAAATAAGGTCATTAAGGTGGACCCTAATCCAACATTACTAGTGTCTTTGTAAGAAGAGGAAATAAGGACACAAATGCACACAGACCATCTGCTAGACAAGGACAGAGTCCGCAAAAGAAACCAAACTGATTGACATCTTGATGTTGGAATTCTGGCCTCTAGGACTGTGAGACAATAAATTTGTTGTTTAAACCACACAGTATATGATACTTTGTTTTCACAGTCCCAGCTCACCAATCCACAGGGAAAGATTCATTTTGCATTAGGTAGAGAGGGGAAGGCCCCAAGAGGCTGGTGCTCTACCTCTGCAGTGCCTTCCAAGGCCAGTTCCTAACCCCCACCCCTGTGGCCCATGTCCCAGTGTGCCCAGGCCCACTGTGAGGCTTGCAGCACCCTGTGCCCAGCACAGGACAGCTGTCTGGGCCTCAGGCAAGGTAGATGGCAGCACACCACACCAAACTTGTTTTGATTACAGGCAGCTCTGCTGAGAGGCTGCATAATCCGCCAACTTGTCTAACATGATTCCACGAGAAATGTTGACTCTAAATTACAAGGACTTAATTTTTCCAACCACAGCTAGGCAGTAAATGACTCTCTGAAATGACAGATGGAAAGTTCAGTTAATATGTTTATCTTCAGGCCCTAAGCAGGGTCTGCCTCCCCCAGCACACCTCAGGCCAACCAGCCCAAACACAGCCCACTGCCAAGGCCTGACCCTCAAATCCACCTTGGACATGCAGTGGGTGCTGCATGCCAGACAGGACAGGAAAGCTGACTGTGAGGCCTAGGCTCCAGGCCCCTCTGCATAACCAGCTGGGCTGTCGCCATCTCAGGAAGTCAGGTGTGCTAATTTGACAAGATAATACCCTGACTTTGTCTCAACATGGCAAATCACATGACCCCTTCAGCTGAGTCATCTATGGAATGGTAATTCAAAACTCTCCCTACCAGCCTCTAGGGGGATGCTAGGAACAGAATCATAAGTATAACAGCTACAATCTACATGGTATTCTCTATGGGTCTGACACCAGGATGTAGATATTATTGTTATTTTGATATTTTGTTGAGGGAGTTGAGGTACAGAGGGTAAGTGAACTGTTCAAGATAATACAGCTAGTTAGAGGTAGAGCTGGAATTCCAGTGTGGGCAGGTTGGATCCTAATCCATGTTCTTGATCACATCTGCATTGGTTCCAGAGAGATTTGCAGTGGGAAGATGGTGGGAAACAGATTCTGTGCTGGTTACTTGCCAAGGCTGTCATCACTCAGCTCTGAGTTGCCTGCTTCCCCATAGGCATCAGTATAGTGAGTTTGGGTCCAGATCACATGTTAACCATTCATCCTTACAGGGAAAGGATGGGCACACTTCATCACCTTCCTCCATTACTCTTAACTCTAGTTGTTTCCTGTGGCCTGCCCGTACCTCTTCTCTCTTAGGAGCCTGCCCACCAACCCCCATGTGATATCACCACCCAGAGGGAGTGACAGCATCATCACCAGAGTAGACTCAACCCTTCTGAGACATCTGTTTTCAAGGAAGGACTCCAGACCATCGTCCCAGATCCACTGCTCTGTTGGCTGCCACTCAGGTTCCTGGTTAGTCTGTGGAGCATCAGGCCAGCCCCTGATACAAGTAGCTGGAGCCACACGGAGGATTTGGGGACAATTCCACTTCAGTGGGAGAGAGACAAGACATGATCATTACAGTTCTTGGCAGGGTAGACCCCACATGTGTCAGAGCCCAGAGTATGGGTAAGACCCAAGGCCTGGTGGGAAAAGGCTTTTTTGCCCAGGTCTGGCCTGGGAGAAGTTAGGTACGTGAGGGTTAGTGAGAGTCCCAGGCAGAGGAACAGCCTGGGCTAGCTTAAAAGCAAGGAAAACAGCATGCTATGGTGTGTGTGTGAGGAAGCCCAAGAGAGTAGAGTTCCAGGGCAGGACAGAGAGACTGGCAGTTCTGACAGACTGACAGACTAAACATACATGGATGGACAAGGCTGGAAGGGGCAGCAGAAGCCCGGATGCATGACCTCTGTAAAGCTCATATGTGCCAAGTTAAGGAGTTCAGGTCACTTCCTTTAAGGGACACACACTTTTTTGTGGTAAAATATGCATAACATAAAATTAACTATTTTAACCATTTCCAAGTAGCAGTGAGTGTATTCACATTATTTTGCAACCATTTCCACCATCCATTTCCAGAACTTTCCCAGCATCCCAAACTGAAATTCCACATGCATTAAACAACTCCCTATCACCACTTCCAGGCCCTGGCCACCTTCACTCTTCACTTTCTTTCTGGATACCATGGCTCCAGGTAAAAGGATGCAATCTCAGGCCAGGAAGTGTGACACACAGAGACAACCAGTCTCTGTAGCTGCAGAACAGAAAGTCAGTTAAATCAGTTGGAGAAAGATCTCACCAGTGGCTGCTTCAGGAGCCCAGGCAAAAGACAAAAACTACTTGCATGGAGGTGGTGGCCAAGGCAAATGCGCAACCTTGAGGTCAGAAGACATGGGTTTGAAATTCCACCTTCAGTCCTTAGAGCTTTGTGGTGTCAGGCAAGTTCTCAACTTTTGCAGGCTAAAGTATGAAATGTATATCACAATGCTTTGTAGGGTTGATTTTGGGTAACATGGATGACAAAAACGTGATTATTTATTGTTCTCTGTCCAGTGTCAGGTATATATCAATGATTTACATGATCCATTGGATGTCATCCTCAGGCCCTAGGGTGAACAACTCTAGGGAACTGAGGTTTATTGAGGTTTGGGGCTTATAGCACAAGATTTGTAGCTGAAAAAACCTTAGCTCAGGACCCAGCACAGAGGGGTTGCTCATGCATGAGTTTTCTTATAATCCCTCCATAAATGTAAATCAACAATTATGCTGAATTTCTCACATGAATGCATGCATTAGTTGTTTAAGTAAATGGCACTTTCAACTCTTGGAGTTAGTTGCCCTAGAACTCAGGCCCCAACATAGACTGGTTTCAGTGCAACTCTGTTCCCCACAGGAGGTCCTGGCTCCATTAAAGGCAGGGAGGGCCCAAGGCTCTGCAGCTCCTCAAAGAGGCTGTGCAGGGATCTTTGCCTGAGGCTGGCCAGGGTCACCATTCAGGATGTGGAAGACCACAGAGCCCCAGCAGGCTGCTGGAGACAGGAATGTCATGGGGGCTTTTGTTGAGCAGCCCCAGGCACTAGCCCTGAGTAACACTGGGTAAGTAAAACAATTGGGAAGGCTCATGTGAGCAGAGGACATGTTCATGCTGCTGAAAAAGAAATGGTGCCACCCCCATTGGACCCCAGAGCCAGAGAGGCTGAAGCCAGGTGGTTGTTCATGAGTCCAGGCTACAGGATTCTTTTCAAGAGCCTGGCCAGAAGGTCCCAGCATGTTGAGGCCGTACAAAGGCAGAAAATGGGCTGGGAAATGGGCTCTATTTCTCAATACTTAGGCTCTCATAGGGAATTCAGGGCATACTCTTCTTTCTCTCCCTCATACCTCTGTAATGCCCCACTTCTGAGTCTCACCTCCTTAGTCTAGTCCCCAGTCATGTATAACATGACTGGGTAGCAAACCATCACAAATGGGGTAGCATATATCATTTTATTATACTTATAGATGTTGTGGGTCTGGACTTAAGTCACAAAGTATAACAGGGTACAGCCAAGAGGGGAGCACCAAAATAGGGATTTGGAATGGGGTCCAGAACTCAAGGTGTTCAGGAAATATTAAGATGTCCTCACCCCTTCCCCTTCAGGTGTGAGTTGGGGGAAGGGACAAATGGAGCAGGGCCATTGAGAGCTGTTTTGCATAGCAACAGCTTTGCAGCTAACCTCTGGCATGGTCATTTAACATGTCTATAACCTTTAACTGGTTATATAGATATGTTAAATAGCTGCAGCCTTGCTCTGAGCCAGGGGAATGGAAGTAACTTCCCCACCAAGACTAACTGGGGGGCAGGTCCCCTCGAGTTACAGGGCCTGTGTGGGAGCTTGGAGAAGATTGGCTCCGTGACATGGGGCCATACCTGCCCAGACTCACGATGGCAACCCAGTAAAGCTGGAAGGATATGAGTGCTGGCAAGTGTAGCCAATTGTGGGAGGAGTTGGAAATGGGGCTGCAGAGGAAGATTGGCACAGGGATTTAAACCCAGACACAGCTGCCATTGGGGGGAGAACCATGTAGTTTTGGCTGAGTGGAGACTCCCCTAGCCATAGAACAGAGAGGACCAAAGCCAGTGAAGGGGAGAATCACTCGGTCTTTAACAGAGTAGGGACTCCTGTGGCCATTGTGCAGGGAGAACCATGCAGCTTTGCCAGAGTGGGGACACCCGCGGCCCTGAAAGAGAGAACCATGCAGTTTTGCCAGAGTGGGGACCCCCGCAGCTTCAAAAGGGGGAACCACCACTCGGCTTTAGCAGAGATCCCAGCAACACAGCTGATGGTGCTGGGAACCGAGGGAGGCCTACCAGCTGAGCACGGATTACTGGGAAGAACAGAGGGCTGCCTGAGACATGGATTTCTATTTCTTTTCCTGAGATATGGTACCCCAGACTAGGCAAAGGGGGAAGGAAGGAAGGACCGTGTGTGTTTGTGGGTGTTTAAGGGACTTTGGGATTTTGATGAAGACATTAGGTCACTACTTTAGGTTTGTATAGCATTAAATAAACATTTCCTTTCCTTTTCATGAATCTCTGGCATTGAGAGATGTCTTTCCTATAAGACAGAGGACATAATAAACCTGGGGGTTCCTTTTGGTAACAGTATATTGCCCTTGCCCCCCACCCTTGTTCTGTAACAAAAGCAGTGAGATTGCTTGTCTCTTCTCCATGAGGTCTATGACCTCTGCTATAAAACCAAAGCCATGTAGGGGTGATTTGATGGCAGGTAACTATAATCATCTAAAGACCTTTCACTCAGCAACTACATGTGGTCTCTCCATGTCATCTGGGTTTACTCACAAATGTTGTCCTCAGGATAGTCAGACTTCCCCCACTTATGTTCTAGTGGATAAGCAGGAAGCTACATTGTTTTACCCCCTTTCTTTTTATTTTTAATAAGCCCACCAAATTCAAAAGGAGGAGACATGTACCCTACCTGTCCATGTGAGAGGGTGGTGAAGCCACGTTGTAGAAGAGCATGCAGGACAGATGACACTATTGCACCCTTCTTAGGGAAATACAATCTGCCACATAATGAATAGCAGAAAATTAAAATATAAATACTCAACTGAAATTTTCTTCTGCAGAATAACCAACCCTCCTTTACCCTCATTTGCCAAAGTCAGATTTTCAGCACAAAGAGGATGGCAAGTGCCAATAGGCTTATGCAGTTGCACTCATTCAAGCTCCAGAAATATGCTAACATGAAACTCCTTTGTAAGCATATATCTTTGTTCACATTTAAAACAAGATATCCCAGGCTCTGTGACAAAAACATAATTTATTCCATCTTTCTACAGGGTAGTTTCCAGAATCAGACTGTTTCTTGATCTGAGTTTGAAAACTGAAAGAAGAACATTAGGTCCTAATCTCCATCAACAAATTCCTTTCAGCCAAGAACTCCCAGGTTTCACTTTGTTCATTTCATTTATGTAGGAATTTGGACAAGCTAAAAGAGACACTGTTTTCAACTCAGAATCTCCATCACATCCAATTGGAATGAATATCAGATTTTAAAAGGGGAGGTGGAAATAATTTCCTTAAAGGCATATAATATGAAGGAAGGAACAGAAAATATCTCAGAATTAATGGAATCCTGGATGTTGAAATGTGCATTTGTTTATTGAACAATTTTAAAGAAATTAAAAATGCAATTGGTTCTATCTTTTTTAATCGGAAGTGAAACCAGGAGTTTGGGATGTCCAGGTTAGCTGGAAACAGGGCTGCACTGACCTCAGTCTAAACAGAAAGAATTAATGTGAGCACCAAAAACAAAACCGGTTGATTATTTTTCATTAAATGTAAATAATATTTTTGGCCAGTAGAGAGCTGAGGACAGACTAAAGCTGCCTTTGCTGCTTTTAGCAAATAAAATCCTGCTCAGGACACAGGGTAGACTCACCACAAGTTTAGTCTCTTTTCAAAATCATGTGATTTATTTGGGCCTTCAATGTTATATAACTGGTCTGGGACCTTAGGGTAACATCTGAAAGAAATGTATATCGACAAATGCCAAAGATAACTTTTAAATATCAGTCCTTGAGAAACGATGGAAAGATTAAACTCCTTTTGTTGGTATGGAGAGCAGCCTAACCTCTAATGCACCCTGTGATACTGATGCAATGGGATCAAGAGGTATGTTTTTCTAGCTTCCCTCCACTGTGTACCACTGATGTCAGCAAATTGGTCTACAGAAGATGCGGGGTATCTCTCATTTATGAATGAGCCTGTGGTTATCAGGTGGGTCCTTAGCTTTTCTGGATTTTCTCAAGGGACAGTACTGCTATTTAACTCAGCCTATAGGGCGCAAAAGAAGGGAGTCTGAGAAACTTGGCATCCAGGAAGTTGACCAAGCATTCAGCCTGGCCTGCTCTCAGTACACCTTCTTCCTGCAGCCCTGCTAACTTATCCTTCAGCTTGTCCTTGAATGCCTGCTGAGATGTGGAACTCACTGCCTCCTAAAATCTTCTATTACATCAAGAGTCTTTTTTGGGCAGCCCTTCCCAATACTAAGCTAAAATATCAGTTGTCTCCAATCAGTGTGGGACAAAATGAAAAAAAGAAGCACCCAGCTGAGATCATTCATACTTGTACCCTCTGCTCAGGCTCTGCTCCCAGGACCTTTATGAGTCCAAGGTAGCAAAGCAGAAGGGACGGCATTGCCTGTGGGTCATTCTCAATGTGGGTGGTCCTCTGCTGAGGAGCCAGAGGCCCCAGAACAGCATAAAAGGACTGTCTACAATGAGACACAGAGAGAGTTACTGAGTGTAGTGAGTGTGAGATGTGAGGCCTGGAGGAGTCAGATGGTGCTGTGCTTGTTGTATGAACTGTGCTTCAGGAGTGTGAATCCCACAAGATGCAGAAAGCTACACACTGCAGCTTTGCAGAAGAACAGTGAAGTAGATATGTGGGCAGAATTAGGCATCTAATTCCTGTCTATGCTTCAGTTGTGCTTCCAAAACTTGAATGATTTGTGTGAATGTTGCTCTGATTCTGTAGACATGGAGGTCAACACAGTCCTAGCAGAAGAGTGATATGACCAGGATTGCTTGTGAGGGGAATCACTCCACGTGTCACTGGAAATTCAAGGCATGCCTCAAACATAATGTTGATAGCCACAGCTTTATTCACCTGCTTATCTATTCGTTTATTCAACAAATATTTGTAGAAAACCTACTTATGTTGGGTGTTATTTGTCCTCAGATTTGGGAACAGGGCAGGGAACAAAGCAGATATATCATCATCTTGAGGCTCAACATTTACCTGGAGGAAGCAGCAATAAACAAAGAGTGATACATGTTATAAGGACAAACTCAGCAGGGTGAGGGGAAAGGATAGGAGGGTAAATGAGGGAGGAGGCCTTTTTGCAGAGGATGGTCATCTAAGAAGAGCCCAGAAGAAGAGCATCTCAGCAGTTCCCTTCAGAGGAATTACAAATGTGGAACATTTGTGATTTGCAAACATCTGTGACAGGAATATGTTGAGTTGTCAAGGACCAGCAGCAAAACCAAACCAAACCAAACCAACCCAAAATGAACCAAAACAAAACAAAAACAAAAAAAAACAATTGTTCTGGAAGAGAGTGAGCAAGAGGAAATATGATGAGCCAGAAGGTCAGACAGGTAGTGAGGCTCTGATCATGTCTCTCTGACTTTGTAAGATAAAGGCTATTGGAGAGTTTTGGCAGAAAAGCCATATGACATGGCTTCCATTGTGAGAGAATTACTCTGTATGTTTATAGAAAAACTCAGGTTAGGAGAGCAGGAAGTGAACGGGAGTCTCCTGCAATAGTCTAGGCAAGAGATGATGGTGGCCCAGACCAGGCTAGGCTGGGCCATCTTCAGCTGCAAAGGCCTATAATGGTGACTACATCTAGCTGAGCATATTGTCATCTGAATGCAATGAGTGTTCTCCTAAGGAAGAAAGTGAGAAAGGATATAGGCTAGGGAGCTGCAGGGCCTGAGACAGCTCCCGTGTGACCCCAGGTCTGGATTTGAGTCTTCAAAATTATTTTCCACCAAAAGTCATGAGGATTCTTGTTCTCAAATTTTGGTGTAGGGAAACTATTAATTAGTATGGAAGATATTGTTAATGATGATATATATATAAAGTTACTTTCAAAAATTATAGTAAGGTTAGCATTAAAAGGACAAAGAAGCCATTTTGAAAAGATCCTATCAACCAATTGAGCTTGAAAAAGAAAATAATAATGGGTACCTGAAACAAGTTGATTTTGTAGAAGACTGTTAATTCATAATAATATTTAAAAGAAGAAAGTTAATATAATGTGTGCAAAAGAAGAAAGCATAAATTAGGATGTGTTTAATTGTGCTGCTTTTGATAAGTAGAAGAAAATGTGTTTTTTTCAATGAGGCATATATCTGTTTACAAAGTATAGAGTTATATTTCTCACTATCTCTGTAGATTAGAAAGAACAAACACAGGAAACCATAAATAAACCAACATAACCCCTCAAACATAGGCAGTGTACCATGGAATAAGTATTTGGAGGGAAAGCCACACAGTTGATTGTTCCCATAGTTGTGCACAGCAAAAATTACATGAGAATCCAGTAGTGTCCCCTGATGATTAATTCGCCAACCAGTGCACACACTTCATCTCTTATCTCCTGGTAGATGGAACCTTAAGATGACCCTACTAATTATAATGCAATATTGATAAGTCATACATAAGTTTCCCATTAATATGTATAGACTAGGCCAATTTATCATAATGACAGAACAATTGTTTAGGCATTTCCAGTCATAAGAAACTTTTAGAAATACATCATTTCTGGGAAAGACACCAAGTTTCAAAAAATTAAATCTTTGAATTTGGATTTTGTAAGACAGGGGCTTAAAGGTCCACATGTAACAACTAGAATTTCATTATCAAAAGGAACTTAGCTAGTGATTTGGTCTGGATCACTTTGGACTATACAAACTTGTCCTAGATCAGAATCTGTGATCATTTCTGAAATGGTATGCATGTGTGTAGTTTGGGATCTGCTAACACTATTAGTATTTAATAGAATTAGTGGAACCTATGTGGATATAAAAAAATAAAGGGGATAAAAATATCATTCAAATGTACAGAATTCATAATTCCACCTGGTGAGGGTTTTAAAATATGTCCACAAATTCTTTTATACTTTCCCTTCAAAAAGTAGAAACTGATTTCCCTCCCTTTAAGTGTGAATGCTGCTTAGTAAGTTGTTTTTAATGAATGGAATGTTACTGTAATAATGATATGTAACAGGTGAGACCAGATCACAAGAGGCATTGTAACTTCTTCCTTAATCTATTTTGAATAACTGGTTCTGAGGAAGACAGCTACCATGTTGTGGGATACTCATGCAGTCCTATGTAGAGGTGCTCATGGCTGAGAACAGGGGTCTCCTTCCAACAGTCAGTGAGAAATTAGGCCTCATGTCAACAACCATGGAAGTGAGCCATCACACAAGCAAATCCTTCAGCCTCAGCCAAGCCATCAGATGATGCAGCCCTGGCTCCATCTTGACTATGACCTCAAGAAAGACCCTGAGCCAGTACTACCCAGCTAAGGTTTTTCTGAATTCCTGACCCATAAAAACTGTGACATAGTAAGTGTTTCTTTTTTTAAGCCATTAAGTTTGGGGGATAATTTAATATGTAGATATAGATCACTAATACACGAAGATAGGGAAAATGGGTATTGAATGGTATTGTTTTGGCAATTAAGGGTTTGACCCAGAGGAAGCACATTTAACTTCTATGCTTAACCCATTAACCAGCATTGGCCAAAGGATCATGCCAAATTGCAAGGACCAGGGAGTCTTCCGGTGTGTGTAGGCAGGGAAAGGGTGTGAGAAACTGTGGTAAACCTCCACTACAAAGCTTTTAAAACATTAAAGAGAATCTTATATACAAGGTGTGGTATAAGTAGATCTATAGTTGTTCATATATAAAGTAATATAATAATTATCAAATAATAATACAAGAATAAAATCTGTTTCTCCAAAACCTACTTTTGCCCTTCCCTGAATTTGACCTGTGCTTTCAATTAAATGCTTAGAAATTTTGATTAAATGGGTCTGTAATAATGTATAAATATTATGACATCTTAAATTTATTTTATTCATAATTGTGAAAGAGCGCATTAGAAATGTATAGTTAGAAAAAATAGTGATTGTTAATATATGAAAATATTTATTGTTTGTTAAAATACTAAGATTAATAAGCTTTTTGTTAAATCTAAGATGTACAAGTATAATTACTCTTCTCTTTGCACAAAAGCCCCATGCAGTTTAAAGAATATATCAGCCTAGTGAAGAGGCGGATGGATAAGTGATATCTTGGTGCTCATAAAGATGAGAATAGTAGGTTCTGGAGGACAAGACCCTGCCCCATAGAGAGTTTTTAAGTGCAATCATTAAATAGGAATGAGTGGCATACCTAGGAAAGACAGTGGCCAACATGGGCTCACCAAGAGGTAAACATGACAAACATGACAAACTTCATGTCCTCTTAGGGCGAGCTTCTCTACTAATTAAGTTTAGCAGAACATATGCAAAACTATTTTTTTACCCTTGCCTTAAATGATGTATTAATTCATAGCTAAAGTGACACCCAAGGATCATCAACCTGGTAGGAAATATTAACATGTGTATCTCACGTCTCTGTAACTGTCCCTCTTCTGATAAATAACTTAAAAAACACAGAAGCAGCCCTGGCTGGTGTAGCTTAGTGGATTGAGCACCAGCCTGTGAACCAAACAGTTGGTCATTAGGTGGACTCCCAGTCAGGGCACATGCCTGGGTTGAAGCCAGGTCCCCAGTAGGGGGTGTGTGAGAGGCAACCACACACTGATGTTTCTCTCCTTCTCTTTCTCCTTCCCTTCCCCTCTCTCTAAAAATAAATAAATAAAATCTTTAAAAAACACACAGAAGAAAATAACACAAAACCCAGGGATTAGTTAGTCTGGTGTATCACTAAATCATGATTCAAAGTGATCCTGTTAGATTGGCAAATGGTCTGAAGTCAGGGTGAAATAGTGTGTTCACTGGGAGCCTTTAACTAGTAGAGAGGAACACTTTGCCTTTTACCATTTTTTTTTCAGAACCTGCTTCATGGCCAGTACAGTAGAGGACCTTGAAATCTCTTTTTCCTTCTCTCCTGTCTGACTCTAGATGAACAGGGCCCAGAACTTGTCTTCTGTAGCCACATTGGCCATCTTACAGTGTATATGTGTGTACATCTGTGTGTTCTAGCTTTACTTTTAAATTAATGAGTGAGTTAAAGCAGGCATACACTATTTCCCAGTATCTTCAATATATGAGGGGTGGGGGAGAGCTGAGGTCACCATTCAGCCTGGGAGAACCAAAATGAGTTCTCTATTCTGATTTAGACCAAAGATGTCTGCATTTTGTCAATCTTGGGACACATGCCCAACATTAATAAAGTCTTTTCATTTTTACATTCCTCTCTTTTTGTCTAAAACCATTGGGAAGAAGCCTGGAAGGGAAGAGGGGTATGTCTTAGATCTCAATTCACAATAAGTCCAGATGGAATATAAGCCCAGAGCATGCTGTAGCTGCTGGGAAAACGTTATTTTAGGTGACATTGCTAGAATTGTTCAAAGTCCAGAAAATCACAGTGATAACTCTTTATTTGGCAATGGATCAGGTAATAGAAAAATAATGCTTGCTTCTGAACTCCACACTGAAAAGAGGTGACACACAGAGTGGCAATCAGGACAGTGAGAAGTTGAAGGTCACATGAGGGGTGGTAGAGGAAACTGCGGTTATGTAACCTGGACTGTAAAGAGACATATTGATGGCCTGGGGAATTTGACGGGTCATGGGAGCATGAGTGTGGACAAAGCCAGCTCCATTAAGGGTAGAGAACTAGACCTGAGATTTGGCTGTGCCAAGAAGATAGTTTCAAAGCAAAGAAAACTTTTCTAATTGAATTGTCTTACATGGCATTCATTCTCTGGTTCATGGGGTAGTGAGGCTATCATTGAAAGTGGGCAAAAAGAGGCTTGACAGTCATTTTTAAAGGTTGAAGCCAAGGATTCTGACTTGGAATAAATTGAACTAGTAGCCTCCAAATTCCTTCCTTACCAAGATTCCATAGTCCTGAATCTGGCTAACCCAAAGATAGAAGCCCATAGGTTAGCCAAATAGAACTCTTTATCTAATGAAGAGAACTTTGTTCTATATGGTCAATATAATTAATATTCACCAATATTTAGTTCTTCTCTACTTTCAGTTACACAGAGGATTATGAAGTCTATTCCTTAAAGTTACATATGACCACATGACTAGTTCTTACCAGAGATACATGAATGAAAATAACATGTCACTTCTGAGCCAAAGTGATCAACTGCAGATGCTTGATCTTCTGGCTCTTTCTTCATCTGCAACAGGGACAAATGTTAAGATGAAGCAGCCAAAAGGAGGAAATCATTTGCATTGCTAAATATAGAGGTGAACTGTCCTGAAGAGTCACCTGTATCTACAGCATACTTCATGAGAACAAGAAATTGACTTTTGATGGTAAGTCACTGAGATTTTTAGGTGATTTGTCACAGCAGCAAAATTTAGCCTGCCCTAACTTATATACTTTGGGAGCAGAGGGCATGTGAATTTGGAATAGGAAAAAAACTGGAGAACCTGGTGAGATAAGGAAAAGGAAAAGCCAGAGGCCAGCTTTTGTGAGGCTGTAAATATTCACACAACATTGGAGCATTGTACATGGTTCCAAAGTTTCCTCTGAGGCCCTAAATAAGTTACCTTAACTGTTCTATGAGAAATATCTCATATGAAAAATTTGGAACTAATAAGGCTCTAGTGAATAGATAGCAAAATGAAGTTAACCTAGGCTCCTGGAGTTCCCACCTTTGTTCCGTGTAAAGACCAAAGACTTTACCTTTGTGAGGAAAAACCAACCCCATTGTCTCTACAAACAAAATCATATCTGGGTCTATATAGAATCTGCTAATTTTATAAACTAGTTCCTTCTAAAGAATGGTCCTTTGGACTTCTGTCTTCTCACCAGGACATGGCATGGTGAACGGGTTGCACAATGGATGTATTTCCTTTTTTTTAAGGTTTTATTTATTTATTTTTAGAGAGAGAAGTGAGGGGGGGAGAGAGAGAGAGAAACATCAATGTGCAGTTGCTGGGGGCTGTGGCCTGAAATAAGCAGTAAGTATAATTAGAAATCCTAGGGCGTCTTTAATGGTGTAGTAGGGATGGAATGGGATTAGGTCAGGGTCTGATGGAATGCCTGTGGGGTTGTTGGATCCGGTTTCGTGTAGGAATAGGAGATGTACTATTACTAGGGCTGCTACTAGGAATGGTAATAAAAAATGGAAGGTGAAGAATCGGGTTAGGGTGGCTTTGTCTACGGAGGATCCTCCTCAGATTCATTGGACGAGGTCTGTTCCGATACAGGGAATGGCGGAGAGTAGGTTTGTAATAACTGTGGCTCCTCAGAAGGATATTTGTCCTCATGGTAGTACATAACCTATGAATGCAGTAGCTATGACTGCGAAGAGGAGAAGAATGCCAACGTTTCATGTTTCTGAGTATATGTAAGATCCGTAGTAGAGTCCTCGACCTACATGGAGGTATAGGCAGATAAAGAATATGGATGCTCCGTTGGCGTGGAGATAGCGGAGTATTCAGCCGTAGTTGACATCTCGGCAAATGTGTGCTACTGAGTTGAATGCTGTGGCTGTGTCGGATGTGTAATGTATAGCTAGGAATAATCCTGTTAAGATTTGTACGGCTAAGCATACTCCTAAAAGAGAGCCAAAGTTTCATCATGATGATAGGCTGGAGGGGGTGGGGAGGTCTACAAGGGAGTTGTTAATGATTTTTAGGAGTGGGTGGGTTTTTCGAATGTTGGTCATTATTGTTCTTATAGTTGAAGTACAACGATGGTTTTTCATGCCATTGGTCATGGGTGTAACCATGTAAGAATAATGGCAGCATATATTGTATTTGTTTTGAGTGTTGTTTTTGTATTGAGTTTTGCTGGGGTTTCTTCGAAACCCTCTCCAATTTATGGAGGGCTAGGTTTGATTGTGAGTGGAGGTGCGGGATGTGGAATTGTGATAAGTTTTGATGGGCCATTTTTGGGATTGATGGTGTTTTTAATTTATTTGGGAGGTATGTTAGTAGTTTTTGGATATACTACAGCTATAGCTACAGACCAGTATCCGGAGGTTTGGGTTTCTAATAAAACGGTATTGGGAGCTTTCATTGTGGGTGTAATTATGGAGTTTGTTTTAGTTTTCGCTGTGATAAAGGATACGGATTTAGGGATGATTTTTGGATTTGGTGGGGGAGGGGGAGATTGAGTTGGTTATGATGTGGGGAAGGCGGGTCCTGTTAATAAGGAGTTAACTGGTGTAGGAGGTTTATATAGTTTCGGAGTATGGTTGGTGGTAGTTACTGGGTGGTCTTTATTGGTTGCTGTTGTGGCAGTTATGGAGGTTACGCGTGGTGGCTAAGTAGGATTAAGGTGATTAGGAAAGTGATTAGGAAGGAGAGGAAATAAAGTTTGATTAATCCTTTTTGGTTGGAGACCAGATTTGAAGATGTTAGTTGGAAAGAGGAGATTGATTTGGGAAGGAGGGTTTCAAGTCAGGTGAGGTCTAGTAGGGAGGATGCAGATTTTTGGCTGAAGGTTAGGTTTGTTGCTGGGGGTAATCGATGTATAATGGTTGGGAAATAGCCTAGGAGGTTGGAGAATTTGAATAGGTTGGTGGGGGTTTTAAATTTTAGGTTTAGTGCGGCAAGACTAAGTTCTAGGACGAGAAGGAATCCAGTTAGGGTAACGGTTAATGCTGTGAGTTTAAGGTAAGGGGGTATGGTTATTGGAGGAATAGTGGTTGGAGGGATGTTGTTTGAGATTAGGAATCCGGCAAAAATGCTTCCGATAAGGAGGCGTTTAATGGCATTGAATAGGAGTGGGTTATTCTCGTTAATTAGGATTAGGGTAGGGAGGCGAGGTTGTCCTAGTAGTGCGAAGAAGATAATTCGGGTGCTGTATACAGCTGTAAGGGTGGTGGCAATGAGGGTTATAAGAAGGGCTCAGGCGTTGGTATAAGAGGTGTTAGCTGCTTCAATGATTAGGTCTTTGGAGTAGAATCCTGTCAGGAAGGGGGTGCCTGTTAGTGCTAGGCTTCCTACTGTTATAGCTGTTGCAGTGAAGGGTATGGTTTTGAACAGGCCTCCTATTTTTCGAATGTCTTGTTCGTCATTTAGACTGTGAATAATTGATCCTGAGCATATGAAGAGTATAGCTTTGAAGAAAGCATGTGTGCAGATATGTAGGAATGCTAGGTATGGTTGGTTGATCCCAATTGTTACTATTATTAGTCCTAGTTGGCTTGAAGTGGAGAATGTGATGATTTTTTTGATATCGTTTTCGGTTAGTGCACATATAGCGGTAAATAGGGTTGTTAAGGCTCCCAGGCATAGGGCTGCTGTTTGGATTGTGGTGTTATTTTCCATGAGGGGGTGGAATTGGATTAGAAGAAAAATTCCGGCTACAACTATTGTGCTTGAGTGGAGTAGAGCTGATACGGGGGTTGGGCCTTCTATGGCAGAGGGGAGTCAGGGATGTAATCCAAATTGGGCTGATTTGCCTACTGCTGCGAGTAATAAGCCTGCTAGGGGGAGGGGGGGGGTTAGTGGATTAAGAAGGAAGATCTGTTGGAGTTCCCATGTGTTGGAGTTAATAAGGAATCATGCTATGGCTAGGATGAAGCCGATATCTCCGATGCGATTGTAGAGGATTGCTTGTAGGGCTGCTGTGTTAGCGTCTGTTCGGCTGTACCATCAGCTGATGAGTAGGAAGGATATAATGCCTACTCCTTCTCAGCCGATGAACAGTTGGAAGAGGTTGTTAGCCGTTACTAGAATCAGCATTGTGATTAAAAATATTAAAAGATATTTAAAGAATCGGTTGATATTTGGGTCTGTGTGCATATATCATATTGAGAACTCTAGGATGGATCAAGTTACAAATAATGCTACTGGTATAAATAGTATTGAAAAGAAGTCTAGTTTGAAGCTAAGGAATAGTTTGAAAGTGTGTAGAGTGATCCAGTGTCAGTTGGAAATGATTGTTTCCTGTCCAGAATAAATAAATATGATTGCGGGAATTATACTGATGAAAAAAAAGTAAGAAACTGTATTTTTAACATAGTATGGGTAGTTGGAACTATTTTGGGGTTTTAGGGTTGTTATGAGGATAGGTAGAGTTAGAATAGTCAGGGATAGGATGGTAGTGGAGGAAAATAGATTTATTACTTTTATTTGGAGTTGCACCAATTTTTTGGTTCCTAAGACCAATGGATAACTACCATCCTTTAAAAGTGCGGAAGAGCCGTGCTGTTAGGTACGGGAGCATAGAGTTAGCAGTTCTTGCATACTTTTCCGGTAAGTAAGAAAGTTTAGTTTCTGTTGTTAGATTCACAATCTAATGTTTTTATTAAACTATACTTACAGTATGGAGTACCTAGGATAATTTTAGGATTTATGGAGAGGAGTAGGAGAGGGAGGATGTGCATGGTTATGAGGGTGTTTTCTCGTGTATAGGAAGGGAGGATATTGTTAATGTGAGAGGTGAGATTGCCTCGTTGGGTTATAATGAGTATGTATAGAGAGTATAGGGCTGTAATAATAATGTTTAATCCTAGAAGGATTAGGGAGAGGTTGGATCAAGAGAATATTGATATTACTACGAATAGTTCTCCGATTAAGTTAATAGTTGGTGGTAGGGCTAGGTTGGTGAGGCTTGCTAGTAGTCATCAGGTTGCTATAAGGGGAAGGAGAATTTGTAGGCCTCGGGCTAGAATTATTGTTCGACTGTGGATTCGTTCGTAATTTGAGTTGGCCAGGCAGAAAAGTATGGAGGAAGTCAGGCCATGTGCGATTATTAATGCTGTTGCTCCTATAAAGCTTCAGGGAGTTTGGATAAGGATAGCCACGATAACTAAGGCTATGTGGCTTACTGAGGAGTAAGCAATGAGAGATTTAAGGTCTGTTTGGCGTAAGCAGATGGAGCTGGTTATAATTATCCCTCATAGGGAAAGTATTATGAATGGGTAGGCTATAAATTCGGTGAGTGGGGTAAGTAAAATTGTGATGCGTAGTATGCCGTAGCCTCCTAGTTTTAGAAGAATTGCTGCAAGGACTATTGAACCCGCGATAGGAGCCTCTACGTGGGCTTTTGGTAGTCAAAGGTGGAGGCCATATAATGATATTTTTACTATAAAAGCTAGTATGCATGCTAGTCATAGTAGGGAGGTGCTTCAGGAAGTAGGAAGGGGGTTTAGTCATTGTTGTATTAGGAGAAAGTTTAATGAGCCTGTGATGTTTTGTACGTATACTAAGGCAATTAGTAGGGGGAGTGATCCTACTAATGTATAGAATAGGAAGTAAAGGCCCGCATTTAGGCGTTCTGCTTGGTTTCCTCATCGTGTGATAATGATTAGGGTTGGGAGTAGGGTGGCTTCAAATAGGATGTAGAATATGATAAGTTCTGTGGCGGTGAAAGTTATAATTAGGAATGTTTGAAGTGAGATTAATATAGTAAGATAGAGTTTTTTTCGGGGTGGAGTTTCGTTAGATAAGTGGAATTGACTGGCGATAATTATTAAGGGCAGTAGCCATATTGTTAGTATGAGTAGTGGGGTGGATAGGGCGTCAGAAAAGAATATTGTGGATAGATTGAGACTGTTGTCGGCGAATTGGTTTATAAGAGGAAGTCATAGGATGCTGATTATCAGACTGTGGATTGTAGTATTGATTCAGATTATTTTTGGTTTGGAGAATCAGGTAAGGGGAATGAGCATAATGGTGGGTATAATAATTTTTAACATTTGAGGAGGTTAAGGTTTTGGACATAGTCTATTCCATAAGTAGTAGATACTATAACTAAGAGGGAGAGGCCTAGTGCTGCCTCACAGGCTGCAAATACTAGTAAGATAATAGGTAGTATGGTTGCTAGTGTGAGATGGGTATTTAGAATGATGATAGTCATTATTACAAATAGGGAAAGTATTATTCCTTCTAGGCATAGGAGGGAAGATATCATGTGGGATCGGTACATTAGTAAACCTAATAGGGAGATTGTGAATGCTAAAAGTATATTTATGCAGCTGATGGACATTAGATAACTATGAGGTTTATCATAATCTAGTGAGTCGAAATCACTTGTTTTGTTTAAACTAATTATCATTATTCGGATCATTCTAGTCCTTCTTGTAGTCATTCGTATGCTAGGCTAGCAGCTAAGAGGGAGATTAGAATCAGGGCTATAGGAAGTATAGTTTGTAAGTTATTAGTTTGGGATGCTCATGGTAGGGGTAGGAGAAGGGCAATTTCTAGGTCAAATAGCAGGAATGTAATTGCTACAAGGAAAAATTTTATTGAAAAGGGGAGACGGGCAGAGCCTAGGGGATCGAAACCGCATTCATAGGGGCTTGTTTTTTCTGCGTAAGGGCTGGTTTGGGGGAGTCAGAATGCAATAATTACGAGAATTGAGGCTAGTGCTGTGTTTGTTAAGAGGGTGATGGCTATGTTGATTACTCTTTTCCGGATTGTGCCGGAACTAACTGATTGGAAGTCAGTTGTACTGATTAATACTAAAAGGGTAAGAGCCTCATCAATAGATAGATACGTATAGGAAAAGTCAGACGACGTCTACAAAGTGTCAGTATCAGGCGGCAGCCTCAAATCCAAAGTGGTGGTTAGATGTGAAGTGGAATTTTAGTTGTCGTAGGAGACATACGATTAGGAAGGTAGATCCGATAATAACATGTAGGCCGTGAAATCCAGTTGCTATGAAGAATGTGGAGCCATATACTCCGTCTGAAATAGTGAAAGGTGTTTCGTAGTACTCTGATGCTTGTAGTAAGGTAAAATATAAGCCTAGGGCAATGGTAATGGACAGTGCTTGAATTATATGTTTGCGGTGTCCTTCTATGAGGCTGTGGTGTGCTCAGGTAATGGAAACTCCTGAAGCTAATAGGACGGATGTATTAAGAAGGGGAACGTCCAGTGGATTGAGGGGAGTAATGCCTGCTGGAGGCCAATATCCTCCTAATTCGGGGGTTGGGGCTAGGCTGGAATGGTAAAAAGCTCAAAAGAATCCTGAGAAGAAGAAGACTTCTGAGATAATAAATAAGATTATTCCATAGCGAAGTCCTTTTTGTACGACTGGTGTGTGATGTCCTTGGAATGTGCCTTCTCAGATAATGTCTCGTCATCATTGGTTTATGGTTAAGGTATTGGTGAGTAAGCCTAGGGTTAGCAGGGTTATAGAGTTAAAGTGGAATCACATTACTAGGCCTGAGGTTATTAATAGGGCTGATAGGGCTCCTGTAAGTGGTCAGGGGCTGGGGTTGACTATATGGTAGGCGTGTGTTTGGTGGGTCATTAGGCATTATCATGTAGATATAGGCTAACTAGTAGTGTAAAAACATATGCTTGGATTAAAGCTACGGCGAATTCTAGAATTGTAAGTAGTACTAGGATTACAAATGTAATGAGGGCGGTGGTCGTGCTGATGTTTATTAGGGCAAGTGTTGCTCCTCCAATTAAGTGAATTAATAGGTGACCAGCAATGATGTTAGCTGTTAGTCGTACGGCTAGGGCTATCGGTTGAATGAACAGGCTAATTGTTTCAATGATAATTAGTATAGGGATTAAGGGGAGAGGAGTACCTTGTGGAAGGAAATGTGCGAGGGAGGCTTTAGTTTTATGGCGGAAGCCTAAGATTACAGTGCCTGCTCACAGGGGAATTGCTATACCAAGGTTTATTGATAGTTGTGTTGTGGGGGTGAATGAATGGGGTAGCAAGCCTAGTAAGTTTGTGGAGCCAATGAATAGGATTAAAGACATTAATATTAAAGCCCATGTTTGGCCTTTACAATTATGGATTGAGAGTATTTGTTTGGATGTCAGATAAATTAATCATTGTTGAATGGCTACTAGTCGGTTATTAATTAGCCGATTGGTAGATGGAAATATTATAGTGGGGAATATGATAATCAGTACGACAATGGGAAGCCCTATTATCGTAGGGGTAATGAAAGAGGCGAATAAATTTTCGTTCATTTGTTTTCTCAAGGGGTTAGAGATTTGATGGATTTTGTTGTTTTTGGCTCTGGAGCTGAGTGATAATGATGGCTAGAGATTTTTAGTTGTATGATAATGAACAGGGTGATTATGGTGGATAAAATTGTGATAAATCATGTTGATGTATCTAATTGGGGCATGTCATTGAGGGAAGATTAGTTCCTCCTGTCTTTAACTTAAAAGGTTAATGCTAAATCAGCTTCTCAATGAGATTATAATATAGATGCAGATCATTTCTCAAAACAGTTTAGGGTAACTATCTCAAGAACAATGGGTATGAAGCTGTGGTTAGAGCCGCAGATTTCGGAGCATTGACCGTAGTATAGGCCAGGCCGAGTGGACAAGAGAGTTGTTTGGTTAAGTCGACCTGGAATTGCGTCCGTTTTTAGTCCTAGAGATGGGACAGCTCATGAATGAAGTACGTCTTCAGAGGAGATGAGTATGCGGACTGTTATTTCCATGGGGATAACTACTCGGTTGTCGACTTCTAAGAGGCGGAGTCCTCCTGATTTTAGATCAGGTGTAGGGATTATATATGAATCGAAGCATAATTCTGAGTAATCAGTGTATTCGTAGCTTCAGTATCACTGGTGGCCTATGGTTTTGATTGTTATAGAAGGGTTGTTGATTTCATCTATTATATACAGGATACGTAGGGATGGGAGGGCGATCATAATTAGAATAATAGCTGGAAGGATTGTTCAAATGGTTTCTACCTCTTGAGCATCTATTGTGCTTGTGTGGGTTAGACGTGTTGTTAATATAGAGGAGATAAGGTATAGGACCAGGGAACTAATTATGAAGACGATTATTAGAGTGTGATCATGAAAGTGCAGTAATTCTTCTATAATAGGGGAGGTTGCATCTTGGAATCCTAGTTGAAAAGGGTATGCCATAGAGATATACGGGAGTTTCACCTGTAATTCAACTTTGACAAAGTTACGTAATTTTTACTAATATCTCGCTTGTGGAGAAAGACATAATGGTTATGATGTTGGCTTGAAACCGATCTGAGGGGGTTCGATTCCTTCCTTTCTTATTTAGGATTAACATATGTAGGTTCCTCAAATGTATGGTAAGGAGGAGGGCATCCGTGGAGTCATTCAAGATTTGTAGTAGTTAGTTCAGCAACTGAGACCTCTCGTTTGGCTGCAAAGGCCTCTCATACTATAAATACTATTAGTATTACAGCTGTGAGTGAAATAAAGGACCCTATAGAGGATACGGTATTTCAGGTAGTATATGCATCTGGGTAATCGGAGTATCGTCGAGGTATTCCTGATAAGCCTAGGAAGTGTTGTGGGAAGAAAGTTATATTAACACCTACAAATATTACTAGGAAGTGAATTTTTGCTCACACTGTGTTTAATGTATAACCTGTAAAGAGAGGGAATCAACGTACGAATCCCCCTATGATAGCAAAAACAGCTCCTATAGATAAGACATAGTGGAAATGGGCTACAACGTAGTAAGTGTCATGTAATACAATGTCCAGAGATGAGTTAGCTAATACGATTCCTGTTAGACCCCCTACTGTGAAGAGGAAAATGAAACCAAGTGCTCAAAGCATGGCTGGGGATCATTTGATATTGCCTCCATGTAGAGTGGCTAGTCAGCTGAATACTTTTACTCTAGTAGGAATAGCAATGATTATAGTAGCAGATGTAAAGTATGCTCGCGTGTCTACGTCCATTCCAACTGTAAATATATGATGGGCTCATACGATAAAGCCTAGAAATCCAATAGATATTATAGCTCATACTATTCCTATGTACCCGAAAGGTTCTTTCTTGCCTTAGTAATAAGTTACAACATGAGAGATAATTCCAAATCCTGGTAAAATAAGAATATATACTTCAGGGTGACCAAAAAATCAGAATAAATGTTGATATAGGATAGGGTCTCCTCCTCCGGCCGGATCAAAGAATGTGGTATTAAGGTTTCGATCTGTCAGAAGCATGGTAATGCCGGCTGCCAAGACAGGAAGAGATAGTAGTAGAAGGACGGCTGTGATTAGGACAGATCATACAAACAGGGGGGGTTGATATTGAGATAGGGCGGGAGGTTTTATATTAATAATTGTAGTGATAAAGTTGATAGCCCCTAGAATGGAAGAAACCCCTGCTAGATGTAGGGAGAAGATTGCTAGATCGACAGAGGCCCCTGCATGTGCAAGATTTCCTGCTAATAGTGGATAAACTGTTCAACCAGTGCCAACTCCAGCTTCGACTGTAGATGAAGCTAATAGTAGTAGGAAAGAAGGAGGTAGAAGTCAAAAGCTTATATTGTTTATTCGGGGGAATGCTATATCGGGGGCTCCAATTATCAGGGGGACTAGTCAGTTACCAAATCCCCCAATTATGATAGGCATTACTATGAAGAAAATCATTACGAAAGCATGAGCTGTAACGACAACATTATAGATTTGGTCATCTCCTAGTAGGGCTCCAGGTTGACCGAGTTCAGCACGGATGAGGAGGCTTAGTGCAGTTCCTACTATGCCTGCTCAGGCACCAAATAGGAGATACAGGGTGCCGATATCTTTATGGTTTGTTGAGAAGAGTCAACGGGAAATGAACATAGGTAATATGGCCGAGATAGGTATTAGACTGTAAATCTAAAGACAGAGGGTAATTCTTCTTATTACCAGGCCCTGTGGTGCGTAGCACATTGAATTGCAAATTCAAAGGAGCAGCTTCAATCCTGCCCGGGCTTCTCCCGCCTTTTTTTTTTAGGCGGCGGGAGAAGTAGATTGAAGCCAGTTGTTTAGGGTGTTTAGCTGTTAACTAAAGTTTCATGGGTTTAAAGCCCATCAATCTAGTAAGGGTTTAGCTTAAGTAAAGTAGTTGATTTGCATTCAACGGATGTAGGATAGAGTCTTGCAGCCCTTAGTTTGGTCAGAAGTTAAATATTCGATATTTGCTTAGAGCTTTGAAGGCTCTTGGTCTGGGATTAACCTAAACTTCTAGTATAGGAGTACTATTATAGGGGTTAGAGGAAGTATTATTGTTGAAATGATAATTAGAGGGGTTAGGTTGGTTGTTTGTTTTATAATTGCAAAGTGTCACTTGATTTTGATGTTGTTTGTTGTGGGGAATATTGTTAGTGATGTCGCGTATGTTAATCGTATGTAGAAGTATAGGTTAAGTAGGGCTGTGATGGCTATAAAGGTAGGTAGAATAATGCTGTTGTTTTTTGTTAGTTCTTGGAGGATTATCCATTTTGGTATAAATCCTGTAAGGGGTGGTAGGCCTCCTATGGACAGGAGGATGGTTAGTATAATGGTCGTGATTATGGGTGTTTTGTTTCATGTGTGGGATAGTGATAGTGTTGTGGTTGTTGCGGAGGCAATTAAGAGTATGAATATTGTTAGGGTTATTGTGATGTAGATTGTGAGATTGAGGAGTGTTAGAGTTGGGTTATAGATAAGGATTGCGGATATTCAGCCTATGTGGGTGATGGATGAATAGGCTATGATTTTTCGTAGTTGGGTTTGGTTGAGGCCTCCTCAGCCTCCAATTATTACGGAGAGGAGAGCTATTGTTAGGAGTAGGTCTGGGTTGATGTTGGGTGAAATAATGTAGAGGATGGATAGTGGGGCTAGTTTCTGTCAGGTTAGTAGGATCAGGCCTGATGATAGGGGGATACCTTGTGTGACTTCTGGAACTCAGAAGTGAAATGGGGAAAGTCCGAGTTTTATGGCAAGGGCGAGGGTGAGGATAGTAGAGGCTGTGGGGTTGATTATGTTTGTAACGGTTCATTGGCCGGAGTATAGTAGGTTAATAATGATGGCGAGGAGTAGAAGTATTGAGGCTGTAGCTTGGGTAAGGAAATATTTGGTTGCTGCTTCTGTGGAGCGGGGATGGTGATTTTTTATAAGTACTGGGATGATTGCCAGTATGTTTATTTCGAAGCCTATTCATGTTGTCAATCAGTGAGAGCTGGTTATTACGATGATTGTTCCTAGGATAATGGTTGATATAGTTATTGAAAAGATGATGGGATTTATTAGTACGGGAAGGATATAAACCAACATTTTCGGGGTATGGGCCCGATAGCTTAATTTAGCTGACCTTACTTAGGATTTAGTGTAGTGTGGTAGCACGAAGATTTTTGAATTCTTAGGATTAGGTTCGAATCCTATAGTCCTAGAAATAAGAGGGCTTTAGCCTCTATGCTTTACTCTATCAAAGTAACTCTTTTGTCAGACATATTTCTTATGTTTGGGGTGGAATGCTAGCTAGTATAATTGGCATGGTGACATATCATATGCATAGGGCAAGTGTTAGGGGTAGGAAATTTTTTCATAGTAGGTGTATTAGTTGGTCGTATCGGAAGCGTGGGTAGGATGCACGGATTCATAGGAATGATATGGTGAGTAGGAGAGTTTTAATTGCGAAGTTGGTGGTATAGAGTTTGGGGGTTGTGGGGTTGTTGTAGGCTCCTAGAAAAAGGGTTGTGGTTAGGGCATTTATTATAATAATGTTGGCGTATTCTGCAAGGAAGAATAGGGCGAAGGGGCCTCCTGCGTATTCGACGTTGAATCTGGAGACCAGTTCTGATTCACCTTCTGTTAGATCGAAGGGAGCTCGGTTGGTTTCTGCTAGAGTAGAGATAAATCATATTATTGCTAGGGGTCATGAGGGGAGAATTAGTCAGATATATTCTTGAGTGGTGATGAGAGTGGTTAGGGAGTAGGATCCGCTTATTAGTAGGATGGATAATAGGATAATTGCTAGCGTAACTTCGTATGAGATCGTTTGAGCTACGGCTCGTAAAGCTCCAATTAGGGCGTATTTTGAGTTGGATGCTCAGCCGGATCAGAGAATGGCGTATACTGCTAGGCTAGTTATAGCAAGCATGAATAGGACGCCGAGGTTTATGTTGATTAGGGGGTGTGGCATTGGTAAGGGAGTTCATATGGTTAGGGCTAGTGTTAGGGCCAGGATAGGGGCAATAATGAATATGGACACGGAGGATGTTAGTGGACGTAGAGGTTCTTTGGTGAATAGTTTTACAGCGTCTGCGATTGGTTGGAGAAGCCCATAGGGGCCTACGACATTTGGTCCTTTGTGGAGTTGTATATATCCTAGGATTTTCCGTTCTACTAGCGTCAGGAATGCTACGGCTAGAAGGATTGGGATAATTGTAGAGAGGAGGGTGATTAGATACATTATGTTAAAGAGAGGATTTGAACCTCTGATATTAAAGATTTAAGTTTTATGCAATTACAGGTCTCTGCCACTTTAACTGAGCCCTTGTCTAGGGGTTGTTTGGCTATAGCGTGTCAGGTTGAGATGGTGTCACCTGTTAAGCTAGAAGGCGCTTGGGTTTAAGGAGGCCTTGCCTCTCTTGTCCTTTCGTACTGGGAGGGGCGTAGAATAGATAGAAACCGACCTGGATTGCTCCGGTCTGAACTCAGATCACGTAGGACTTTAATCGTTGAACAAACGAACTGTTAATAGCTGCTGCACCACTAGGATGTCCTGATCCAACATCGAGGTCGTAAACCCTATTGTCGATAGGGACTCTTAAATAGGATTGCGCTGTTATCCCTAGGGTAACTTGTTCCGTTGATCAAAGATTTTGGATCAGTAGATGTTGTGGCTTAGACTGGTGAGTCTTGGCTTGTAATTGCTCGGAGGGTTTTTTTATGCTCCGAGGTCACCCCAACCTAAATTGTTAACCTATATTGAATATGTTTTAATTCCTTTTGGTGGTTGATGTATGTTCTTAGGTTAATTAATTAAAGCTCCATAGGGTCTTCTCGTCTTATTGGTACATTCCCGCCTCTTCACGGGAAGGTCAATTTCACTGATTGGGAGTAAGAGACAGTAGGACCCTCGTGTGGCCATTCATACAAGTCCTTATTTAGAGAACAAGTGATTATGCTACCTTTGCACGGTCAGGATACCGCGGCCGTTAAACTTATGTCACTGGGCAGGCAGTGCCTCTAATACTTGATATGCTAGAGGTGATGTTTTTGGTAAACAGGCAGGGTCTGTGTTTGCCGAGTTCCTTTTACTCCTTTTAATCTTTCCTTAAGAGCACTCCTGTGTTGGATTAACGTAGGGGAGGGAATGAAGGACTTGTTGTTTGGCTTGCTTCATGGACGTTAATTATCAGTGGGGATCCGTTCTGATATACACTTGTGCGAGGAGAATAGAATTCTTGTTACTCATATTAACAGTATCTCTTCTATATGGTTATAGAATGGTCCAGTTTTAGTCCTAGGAGTTGGCATGTCGATATTGGAATTAAGATAATTAGGTTGTTGAGCTTGAACGCTTTCTTTATTGGTGGCTGCTTTTAGGCCAACTATGGTTTATTTTTATGCCTGCTCTCTAGGCAAGGTTGTAGCCTATGTCTAAAAAGCTGTCCCTTTTTAGACTATATTTTAAGTCTACAGTGGAATTAAGGTATTTTTTGGTAGGCTTAAAGTTGAACTGAAATTCTTTTCTGGACAACCAGCTATCACCAGGCTCGGTAGGCTTGTCACCTCTATTTATGAGTCTTTTCACTATTTTGCCACATAGATGAATTTGCTCTGGGAAGCTGCTCATGAATAGCTCGTCTGGTTTCGGGGTGGTTAACTTAAGGTCTCTTTGCTAAGTTGTTCTAGTTAAATCATTATGCGAAAGGTACAAGGGGTAAACTTTGCTGTTTGTTGCTTTGATAATTTCTTTCATCATTCCCTTATGGTACTTTTTCTATAGCGCCTTATTATAATTTCTATCTCCTATACTTTGATGTTTCATAAATATTTTGTTTTAGTTGATGGGGTAGTTGTGCTTGCTTAGTTATGGGCTAGGTTTGGCTCAAAGTAGTCATTTTGTATGATATCTTCTAGGTGTAAGCTAGATGCTTTATGTTTAAGCTATACTTTGTGTTATCCAAGCACACTTTCCAGTACGCTTACCTTGTTACGACTTATCTCCTCTAGTAATTGTAGTAAGTGTTAACAGGGTTATGAGTTACTGTAGTTATTTGAGGAGGGTGACGGGCGGTGTGTGCGTGCTTCATGGCCTTATTCAGTTAAGCGCTCTATTCTTAACTTACTACTAAATCCACCTTTAGTCCTTGATTTCATGGGGACTTTCGTTGTAGGGAAATAGCCTAGGTAGTAGGAAATGTAGCCCATTTCTTCCCAACCCATAGGCTACACCTTGACCTAACGTTTTTGCGTATTGTGATTAAGCTTACTATATTTCCTTTTCAGGGTTTGCTGAAGATGGCGGTATATAGGCTGAGTTGGCAAGGGTTGGTGAGGTTTATCGGGGTTTATCGATTATAGAACAGGCTCCTCTAGAAGGATGTGAAGCACCGCCAAGTCCTTTGAGTTTTAAGCTTTAGCTAGTAGTACTCTGGCGAAGAATTTTGTTGGGTTAATTCTTTAAGTTTAGGGCTGAGCATAGTGGGGTATCTAATCCCAGTTTGGGTCTCAGCTGTCGTGTATTCAGATGGTCTAAAGTCACTTTCGTGGAGGGGTTTACAGTAGCTGGGGCTTTTTACGGCATAGCTAAGGTTTAACTTTATTACTTGAGGCTCTTAAACACGTTTTACGCCGTGAATCTATTGATTGGGGTTAATCGTATGACCGCGGTGGCTGGCACGAAATTTACCAACCCTAGCAAGCATAACTTAGTCAAACTTTCGTTTATTGCTTGATTTTTATCACTGCTGTTTCCCGTGGGGGTGTGGTTAAGCAAGGCGTCATGAGCTACTTGGGGTGTGCTTGATACCCGCTCCTTTTTATCATGTTAGGTGATTTATAGGGCATCCTCACTGGAGTGCGGATACTTGCATGTGTAGTTTTGCTAGCAACCAATAGAAGGGCTGGGACCAAACCTATATGTTTATGGGGCTTTAAAAGTCCATCTAGGCATTTTCAGTGCCTTGCTTTATAAATTAAGCTACATTAACGTTCATGACCTAGTTGTATGGAGAGACGAAAAAAAAAATTCGACGGATCTAGGGAGGTGTCTGTCGAAGGAAAATAAATTCCTTAAAGTGATAGCGTTCAATTAATAAGAGTTGAATAGGCAGGCATTTGTTTAAATGGGTGGTAACACTGTCTGTTATTAGGTTAGGCTTGTGATGCGCTTTGTATTGTCCTTGTTTTGGGGGTTTGGCAAGGATATATAATACGGTGCGGAGGGGGTCTAACGGGGGGTAGGGGGGGTTTGTCGACTCAAAAGAACATGTCCTTGCTGTGTGCGTACACGTGGGTGTGTGCGTACACGTGGGTGTGTGCGTACACGCGCCACCCGGGGGGATATATGGATAAGTTTATGTCCTGAACCATGAACTTTATATCCCCGGATGGTGCAGACTCATGAGAGACAAGAATCATGCACGTTACAGACTAACATGCCCCTGTTTCATTAAGTCCATGTCCTGCTACCCTCATCATGTGGAGAGGGAAGGTACATTAAAAGGCTCGTCCTGACGAAAATGCTCCTGAACCCCGGCCCGCCACGGCCATAGCTGAGTCCAAGCATACCCCAATAAAAAATCCTACTAAAGGCATGACAGAACAGTTATGCCGCGGCATGGGCTGATTAGTCACTAATCCATCGTGATGTCTTATTTAAGGGGAACGAATGGGCGATTCTAAGGTTATATGGCCCTGAAGCAAGAACCAGATGCCGTTTACGACCCAAGTTAGAAACCCCCAAGTTAAATGGGCCTGGGACAAGAAGAGGGACACTGATTGGGCGGGTTGCTGGTTTCACGGAGGTAGCTAGATCAAGGGACACCCTTTGATGGTGGATAGACGTGTTGACAAGGTTTAACGTAAATTGATGGTATATGTACGACCAATAAATAGTATGTGCTTGGGTGATCAATCATTATTAATTACCTTTTTCATATCCATATGCTAGATGATATAATGTCAGAGTATAAGTTAAATGTCATTAACACATTAACTTTATGTACCTGCTTAATATTCATGGGGAATATAATATAATGCACTATTATACATAGATGTCCTTTATTAATATGGGGTAATTAAATATATGCACTAATAACATAACGCAAGGGGTAGTTTATGCAGAATTTCAGCTTTGGGTGTTGAAGGTAGGGCTTAATGCCTTCTCCTTGAGTCTATGGGGAAGTTTAATTCCCTTCTCTGGTTTACAAGACCAGTATAATTAGTATACTACATGGACTCTTCATTTTAGGAGGTAATTTTCTACTATGCTGACTAAGGGTATTAAGACTAGTAGAATTAGGAAATAAAGGATGGATGTTAATTGGCCGATAATAATGTAGGGGTGTTCTACTGGTTGCCCTCCGATTCATGTGAGTGTGAGTAGTACTGCTACGAGTAGTCAAAATAAGCATTGGCTAAGGGGACGGAATATTATGCTTCGTTGTTTGGATGTATGTAGTATTGGAATGACGGCCAGTACTAGGATTGATAGAACTAGGGCTAGGACTCCTCCGAGTTTATTTGGGATTGAGCGTAGGATTGCGTAAGCAAAAAGGAAGTATCATTCTGGTTTAATGTGAGGGGGTGTGTTAAGGGGATTTGCTGGTATATAGTTATCGGGGTCTCCTAAGGCATGTGGCCTGACTGGGAATCAAACCTGTGACACTTTGGTTCACAGCCCCTGCTCAATCCACTGAGCTATGCCAGCCAGGGCTTGGATGTACTTTTCTAAAGAAGAATCAAACAACACTCCCAGACACCTTGTTGACAGCCCTGGGCTGGAGAGGAAAAGCAGTATTTCTCTTAGAAGCTTGTTTTACATCAGGGCTTACCCTGTGCCCCATGGCAGCTTTGATCACTGTGATATTTTCACAAACACAGAATGAATGAGGAAGAAGATGGTTATGTTTTTAACTTGATCTACACTGATGAGAAAACAGGGATACACAGTTTTTAGCACAAAGATTTCCTTTGCTCCTCTTATTCAATCAACTGTCAGCTTTCTCTTTCAAATAAAGGTTCAAAATAGTTATATATTTTGTTTGCTTTTTATCACTTCCTACCATATAATTAAGATTTGATGGTGACGGTCACTTATGACTTACTTAGTGCAGTAGAGCACAAGTCCAGAAAGCAGGCTACCTGCCTTCAAAACTCAGTTCCATGCTTTCACTTTTTTAGCTCTGTGGCTTTGGGCAAGTTACTTCACTATGTGCTTTAATTTTCTCATCAGTTAAATAAATATCATAATAGTATCTACCTTGTAAAGCTGTTGTGGGATAAAATGTGTTAATATATGTGAAGCATTTGGAAAAGTGCTTGGCATAGGGTAAGTATTCAAGAAGTAGTATTTATATTTTGCTAAGTTCTTGACTGGCAGCCAACCAAATTCCAAAAACTGTGAACAGTCTCTGTGTGCTCAAGTCTAGGGGGCTTCCAAAATAAAACAGTTCATGGGCTTCCCCTAATGGCCCTAAAAGTCCATCAGAAATTTAAAAAAATTAAACTAAGCAATAACCCAAGGATTATGAATAAGAAGTTAAGAATGAGCAATGGATCTTAATTAAAACAAAAGAAGAATGAGAAATAGAAAACTAACATCATCTACTACAGTGATGGTGTCAAATAATCACCTCTAGCTATGAGGATGCTGGGAAAATTTGTTCCAGTGGCCAATTAGATGAAAACAGACAGCTGCAAGGGCTTCCTGGCACATTCTGCTTCCTTGCTCTAAGTGTCACACCTTCTTCCTTGTCTCATCTTCCTCCTCTTTCTTAGAAAAGAAGATTGTCTGTTTCCAATTAGCAAGGCCACAAGAATTTCAAACACTTTGTTCCTGACAGTCCTTAGCCTCTGAACCATCTCTGGGAGAGTGAGGAAAAAAAAACAAACAAAACTGTAATAATACTTTATGCTAGCTAGTATGGAGTGGGTCTTCCTATCTGTGGCAAAACACAAATCTTAACTAATACAGTAATCATGGCTTCTGTGAAAATGAACATGTTTCAAAAATGGAAAAACAAAAGAGGATCATGCAAACCATAGAGCAATCACTTATCTACCAATTTCTCTCTTCCATCATCTTTTAAAAAACTACTTGCAGGATATGGAATCCGCAAACAGTGCACAATTTAAGGCATGGACAACCCAGTATCAAATAGTAATGCTGATAGCTCAATCTATTCTCCCAGAAACCAGAAATAAAGGATTTAAAGATAGATAGATAGATGATAGATAGATAGATAGATAGATAGATAGATAGATAGATGATAGATGTAAAAGCTAATTAAGAAAAAGCAAAAATTGAAAAAAGTATATATACTTAAAGCAAGAGGAAGGTAAGATGAAAAGCAACCAATAAAGTCTTCTTAGAGATTACAAATATTGACAGGATAACAAATTCATTAAGCCTTCTAAAAAATAAGGACAAAGAAATCACACAGGATATAAATATATCTGTATGTATGTGGTCATATATACATATATATACAAAATGGAAGGAGGATGGACACACACACACCCACACTCATTCTCCAAAATGGAAGAACTGAAATTGCAAACAGATGATGGAAAAGATTAAGGAGAGAAAATCTTCAAAGAAATAATGCAAAAGGACACATTTTAGGAGGAAAAATTAGCAAGGACAGAGATAAACAGTTGTTTTTCTTGCACCTTCATAATGTCTAAAGCCAGAGATGTGATAAAGCTAATACACTCATAAATAGTCTGAAACATAAACTTACATAATTCTTTTGAATATCATTTGACATTAAAAACCACAAGAAAAATAATTTCTATTAACCCAGAAATCCTATGTGTAGAAATAATTCCAAAACAAGAAAATTTACATATGTAAAAATGCTCTCTATAACTCTAATATAATAACAAAAAGCTGGAAACAACTTTAAAATGTTTAATAAGTAAGGATTGGAACAGAAACTCAAAGGGAAGAACTGCAAGTATCCAATAAACAAATCATGTTATAAAAGAAATCTAAATTACAGAGACAGTAACATCAGTTTTATCTAGCGAATTGGAAAAATTTTAAAAGAATGTTCAACAATGTCTCAGATGTGGGTAAACACAATTTCATGCTTTAATGATAGAGTGAGGACTGACACATTTCCAAAATTATTTTTAAAAATCTTTATGATAAAATACATTTATTTTGACTTGGGAATTTTACTTCTGGGTCTTTAACATTAGGAAATAATTCAGTGATTGATCATATAGATGTATACACATGGGGAATTTTATTAAGTGAAATTCATAGTAGCACAATACTAGAAACAATGTGTGTCCTTCAGTAAAGAACTGAGGCACTAGGGGAGTTACATTCTACAATGGTACACATAGGTTTAGCAGCTCTGCCTGGGTTCACAGTCATGCTTTATAAAGTTCAAAATTCAGGTAATGAATAGTATGTCTTCTATGATTCTATTTTGGAGAGTATATATCATATTTAAAGTATAAATATGTATGTTGAAAGTGGAATTATACACAACTTAATTGTAATAGTTGCTATCACAGATTTCTAAAACTTTTGAGGATTTTTTTTTAACCTTCAGAATTGTTAAACATCTTCTTGCCAATGCTTTACCATTTGAATCATTGAAAAATAAACATGGCCACTTTTCTAAGGATAGGAGAAGGAAATAAAGAATGCTTCCCCACTGCCATCCTCCCAGCCTCAATTGCATAGAGAGCAGAGAACTGTGTCCTCTCTTCAAGCAGGTGTGCTTGTTACCCAGGCATCTCATCAGTGCCAGATCAAGACCAGCCATTGAAGCCCAAGTCATCACTTAGGAAGGTTTCCTCTTTGTAATGACCCTGTATAGGTTCAACTCATTTACTTCGAGGTACTTTTTATAACTGGTTTATCTTGGAGTGTTCATCAGGAAGTCACATAATTTAAAGTGAGACATCCTTTGCTAAGCTTTCCTAAGGCTTTTATGACTAACACGAGCATTTAGTAACACATATTTTAGATTTTCCAGCTTAGAATTATTGCTACAACATAAAAATCTTGGGTCTTGAACACATTCTATTGATAAATTTATGTTTTCATTTCTTAATTGTCCAAATATTCTTTTACTTTGCTTTTGTGCCTTACACTGTCAGGAAATGAAGATACCACACCATTATGGGTTGAATTGTGTTCCCCTCAGATTCACATACTGATGTCCTAGCCCCCAGTACCTCAGAATGTGACCTTATTTGGAGACAGGGACTTTACAAGGATAATTAATATAAGATGAGATCATTAGAATGGGCCTTAATCCAACGTGACTGGTGTCCTAATCAAAAAGAAATTTGGAGACAGACATACACACAGGGAAAAATGCCTTGTGAACATGAAGACAGCCATCTAAAAGTAAAGGAAAGGCCTGAAACCAACCCTGCTAACACCTTAATTTCTGAGTTTTCTCCTCCAGAACTGTGAGAGAATATATTTCTGTTTCATCCACTTAGTTTGTGGTGATTTGTTTCTACCGTCCTAGCATGCCAGCACAGCTGGTGATCAGATTTGGGACTCACCCTCAGGAAGCTTCCTGTGCATAAGAGAGAATAGCAACTGAATCGACACAGGATGAAAGTTGGCATGATATGAAACAAGCAGGATGACCTACTCCTCAGATAGTTATCATGCCTAAACAGCTGTCCAGCTCTCCAGAGGATGGAATCTGGATTTCAGTGTGACCAAGAGTCTTTATGTGTCACTCTTCAGCTAAAAGAAGACCAGCTTTACTCCAGGTGTCAGAGAGTAAAGCCATAAAAGCATCATCACTCCACACTTAAAAACTAAGTTGAGAAAAATATTATTCCTTGAGGACTGGGTGAAGGATTAAGACAAAACAGCATGTAACTGATAAGAGTAGGCAGGCATGAGCAGAGCAGGAATGATAGACCAGCTACAGAATGTCACCAGGGCTGAAAGTCCTGGATGCCTAACAATAGGCTAGAATCCCGGGCTTTTAGCCTTTTCTCTCCTAGGATGTCATTCATCATGCAGATTAGACCCCTTTAGAGGACGAACAAGAGGGCATAGAATAACCTCATATGACTCTGATACAAGGACAGGAGATGGCAGGACAGGTCCTGAAAAGTCAGCTTAAAGGAGGAACTGTTAGCCCCTTTAGGTAAAACAAGACCTTGTCAACACCTGAGGCAGCCCTTTGAGCTACCCACTCCACTCTATTTTTCAAGTGTACTTTCTCACTTTGCTTGCTGAAGAAACTTTCTCTAGAAAACTCTTTCACTAAAGTTCTTGGCTCTTAACTCTTTCTCAGTTGAACTCAAGAACTGTGGTTCTTTATTGCTGCCAACAGAACAAGCCCTTTGAGTTTCCTTTCAAGGCATTCCTCCCACGCATCAGTTACTTCATGGTTAAAGTGCAGTAAAAGTGACCCAGAGATGGCTTAAGAAATGCCCAGTTGCTGTCCCCATCTCTTCCCAGTCAGTGCCAGGTTGGAGGCCACAGGCACCTACCTGAGGGTCAAGTCTCAGCAGCAGAAACAGAAGTGTACTTCTTGGGTAATTTTCATGGTTTATTTGTAGTAAGGATCCTGTAAATATGCCATGTGGCCATATTTTTCTCTTCCTGTGAGTTTCTTGGGACTTCAGAAATACCTTTAAGACCCCTCAAAAATGTATGGGACCTTGAAGTACACATTCTATGCTTTATTTTATTACTTCTACACTTTTATCCCACAATGACCTGTACTTTAATGCATATTAATAAGTGTTTATGTGAAGAAGGGCACGGGTATTTCTTCATGTGAAGGGGAGCATGGATGTTTATTGTCTATATTGAGAGGTGTGTGGATATTTAAAGTTAAATAGACAATTTAATAGACTCATAACCACTCCAAGATATTTTTTCAGTTATTTAAAATGATATACCACCATGGATAAATATTTATATTTATTAATATTTAGTATTTTATTTTTTTGATGTTAAGGAAAGGAAAGACCAGGGTGCCCTTCTATTTCTAGCTATGTCCCCTTTAACTTTTGATATGAAACAAACTAGGAATGGCTCCAGCAGCCCCTGACAACAACTCCAGGGCCACTCTAGGGAACAGAACCAGGCTGCAGGTCCAGAGAAGGGACATCTAGCAAAATGTCTTCACCCCAAACCCCAAAAGTTTCATCTCATTATAGAAGTAGACTCTTGAAAGTGCTGGATCTTGGTGTTTAACTCAGGCCCAGGGACTTGCAAACTAACAGTTACAACAATGAGGCAGAGGCAGAGTAACTGGAATAGACACTTTCACCAAAACACAGGATGAAAAGAAAGAACTTGAAACCACTGAGATCCTGCTGGGTCCCTGCAGTCACCCTGCTGTGGGGCCAAAACAGTGCTGGTTCTTTGAGGAAGTGTCTTCCAGTTCACTGCTCCCACAAGCTCTTGATGTGCTCTCTTCAACACTCTTCCCTTTGTGTTTGCAGCTGAGTAGCTTTCTCATTCTGAATCCTGCCCACAGATATCGAGGACCTTTTTCTGTAAGTTTTATAGTCTCATTCTCTGCTACAGCAATGTGGTCACTTAAATTCCTTGAATGAATCTCCTCACTGGACAAACAACAACAGATAGAAGAAACATTTTCTCCACTGTAAGGCTGAGCTAGTGCAGTAGTTAGGAATCCACAGAATGATTTGCAATTTTCAGGGGCCAATCTGGATTTTGTGAGATCTTAAACTTACAAAATTTGGAGGTCCTCCTTAAGAAAAAGAATACTAAACTTTAAAAACAAAGTGTGGTTCAGCTTCTTGGAAAAAGTCCATGCAAATGAAGAATCTTGAAATCACATTGGTGAGTTTCACAGTAAATCTGCATCTAGAAAGCAGTAAACCTAGAAATCAACTGTGTCCTTTGAAATGGCATTAAAGATATTGATAAACTGTATACATACTTAAATATGCAGATTGAAATACCTAAGATAACCATTAACAGAATAGACATAGGGTGTATATCTTTAAAAGAAGTTGAGGGATAACAATGGAATCAGATTTTAAGGAACTTCATCCAAATTAAGCCATAAAAGAAGATAAAAAAGAAAGAACTAGATGATAAAAATCGCAGAACAATACTGTAGCCATA
Source organism: Phyllostomus discolor (assembly GCF_004126475.2). NCBI lineage: Eukaryota > Metazoa > Chordata > Mammalia > Chiroptera > Phyllostomidae > Phyllostomus > Phyllostomus discolor. The sequence continues at coordinate 109,577,310 of NC_040907.2, forward strand.
AATTCTAATCACACTATAGTTAACCTTTAAATACCACAGGGTTTAGGAGCATGGACCCACATGTAGTCAAAAATCTTGGCACAATTTTTGACTTCTTTGCACAGCTTCAGCTGTCTCTTGAATATCCACAGGAGATACCAAAATCTGAAGAAATTCAAGTGCCTCATATAAAATGGTGTAGATCAGTATATACAGTCAGACTTCTACACCCATGGACTTCTAATTGTGGATGGAAAATATTGCTACTGATCTGTGATTGGATGAATCCATGGAAATGAAACCTGGGGGCATAGAGGGTTGCTGTATATTTTTGAAAAACATCTGTGTAGAAGCGTACTTTTGCAGTTCAAACCCATGTTGCTCAAGGATGAGCTGTAAATATAAATGAACAAAAACCTCCCCTAAAATATATGAACCATCAGTCTGTGTAAATAAAAGAAAAAACAAATCCAGCTATATGATGTTTATAGTACACATAAAATAATTGAAATAAAAAGATAGACTAAAATACATATAACATAATAACTTGAGGAAAAAATCTAAATTTAAATATTACCAAAAGCAGCCTCAAATATATATAAAATAAGAATTTCCAGGACAAAGAGAAATGGATAAATCTACCTTATTGTTACAGAACAAGGCCAAGGCGGGGGTACGATATACTATTACTGAAAGGAACCCCACTAGGTTCACTATGCCCATCACCAGAGGAAATATATCTCTCAATGCCAGAGATTTGTGACAAGAAAAGGAAATGTTTATTTAAAGCTATACAGACTTAAAGTAGTGACCTGGGAACAGCATAGATGGAAATGGAAAGCATTATGTTAAGTGAAATAAGCCAGGCAATGAGAGACAAATATCATATAATCTCACCTTTAAGTGGAACCTAATTAACAAAACAAACAAGCAAGCAAAATATAACCATACACATTGAAATTTACAACAATCTGAGAGTAAGCAGAGGGGAGGTGGGAGAGGATAATTGAGGGAAAGGAAGGAAGTGTTTTCAGGAACAACTATAAAGGACTCAGGGACCAAGCCAAGGGGGGTGGGACCAGGGGAGGGAGGTAGGGATGGCTGGGGTTCAGGGGAGGTGTTGGAGGGTAAATGCAGACAACTATACTTGAACAATGATAAAACAATTAAATAAGTAAATAAATAAATAAAATTGCTAAAAAATAAAAATTCATAAAAACTCATATTTTTCAGAAAAAAAAAAAAAACCTGTGGTTCATTTCCACAATGGAATACTACCCAGCAGAAAGAAAGAAGGAACTCCTATCTTTCATGACAGCATAGATTGAACTGGAGAATGTTATGCTAAGTGAAATAAGCCAGGTAGTGAAAGACAAATACCATATGATTTCACCTATAAGAGGAACCGAATCAACAAAACAAATGAGCAAAATAGAACCAGAGGCATGGAAATGAGGAACAGACTGAAAATGACCAGAGGGGAAAGAGGAGGGGGACAAGGTGGAAAGAAGGGGAAGGGACTAGTGCAGGAACATGTGTGAATGATCCATTTACATCAACAATGGTGGTGGAATGACTGTGGGAGCGGAGATGGGCTAGGCGTAGGAGGGTAAAGGAGGAAAAATTGGGACAATTGTAATAGAATAATAATAAAATATTTTTAAGTTAAAAAACATAAAATTTGACCACATATTGATCATAAAGCTATCTTTGACAAATTTCAGAAAGTTTGTATTTTACAGAGTACCTATTCTGATCAAAAGATAAATTACAAATAAGTAGCAATGATAACTTCAAACTTGTTTTAAAATTATAAAGACATTTCTAAATAATTCATGGGACAAAGAAGAAATAAAAATGAAAATTAGAAAATATTTATAAATGAATATAATTAAATGACTGTGTATTACTTTAGTAGGAGTTAAAGGGAAGTTTATAGCCCTAAATGTTCCTGGGGAAAAGAAGGCTCAATGTTGATGAGCTAAGCATTCAAAACATGAAATTAGAAAATGATGGCAAAAATTACAGGAGAAAAAGAAATAACATAAGAACAGAAATTAGTGACATGAAAGAAAATATAAAGAAGATAGGCAAAATCAATTAAAAATGTTAATAAAATAGATAAATATTAGGTGATATTAATCAAAAAAGAGAAAAATGAGCACAAAAAATGAGAATTGAATGGAATTTAAATACAAAGAAATGTAACTACAATATTGAAGAAATGAATTAATGACAAAGAAATGTTATAAATACAATAAACAACGATGTATCTAAAAAACTACAATTTATTAAAATTGTTCAAGAAGAAACAGAAAACATTACTAGTTGCCAATATTCTTTCACAAAGGAAATATCAGACCTAAATGGCCTTGGAACTGATTTCTATAAGACATCAAAGAATGGATCATTTTACCTCACAGATATTCTTCTGAAGAATAGGAAATGCGAAGCACATACTAACTCATTTTATGAGGTCATCTTATGCCTGATGCTAAGACCAGACAAGGAACCTCAAGAAAATAAAACTACATTTCAATTTCTTTTGTAAATATAGATGAAAAATTCTAAACAAAATACTATAAAGATCTCAACATACTTTAAAGCAAATGTGTAACAAACATCCATCATGACTACTTTAAGTTCATCCAAGGAGTACAAAATTGGTTTAATTTTTAAAATCAATTAATATAATTCAGCAGCTTAAAGAAGCAAGACTAAATGTTTGTGTTTATAGATGCAAAAATCTGTTTGATAATATTCAACATTCATTCATGACTTAAAAACAAGACAAAACTATACAAAATAGTGAAAAGCAAAGAATGAACTTGATAAAATGCATGAACAAAACTACAGAAAATCCTATGTAAAGGTGTTTAAAATCTACCTTTAAGATGAGAAAAATGTCAAGAATGCCTGCTTTTACCTTTTCTGTTCAGTAATGTACTAAAGAGTTTAGCCAGTGCAATAAGAAGAAAAAAAGAAAGAAAAGTTGAAGAGATTGGAAAGCAACAATCAAACCTTTCATTATTTGCAGCTGTTAAAACTTTCTACATAGAAAACCCAAAAGAACCTAGAGATATATTATTAAAATAGAAAAAATTGTTACATTTGTTGGAATAAAAAAAATCAATATACAAATCTATTGCATTACTAAACACCAGCAATATGCAATTGTAGAATATAATTTTAAAAAGGTACTACACTGAAATTTATACAGAAAAGCAAAAGATGATGAAGACAGTACTCAGGATGACCACTACTTGGTGAGACTAGGTGAAGTGCAGTTGAGGAGGAGCACACAGAGGCTTTCTAATGCATGTGTAAGAGTTTGTTTCTTAAGCTGCGTAGATTTTATTTTATTTTTTTTGTTTCAACTATACAGATATTCTTTCATGTATAACTTATTTTTGCAATTATTTTTTATTAAAAAAGCATATACTCTTTTATGTGTGATATTGTTTGCAATTACTTTTGTTATTTAAAAAACAGCATCATACATCTGGTGTTGTTACAATAGAGTTAGGCATACAAATATATGGTATTTGTTGTGGGGACTATAAATGACAAATGAAAAAGCTAGAAAGAATTTTTACTCTATTCCAAAGAAACAGCTGTATATTCTATCAAGAAACAATAGGTGTATATACAAGCAAATGATTGACTAAATTATACCTATGTAAAACATAGCTAATTGAGAAAGTACTGGGATGACTATTTTGGAACTTTAAGAATGGCTTTCTATGCCTCTTGACATACTTTGATCATTTTCCAGAAGTTAAAGCCTTCTCTCCTCAGTTTTCCCAAGCTTTTTGGTGTGAGAGGTCAGGGCGCTGCTCAGTTATGAGATGTTTTGTCACACAGAACTCCTTCTTGTCCTTTAGCAAAAGGCTAATAAGATGAGGTAGTCTTATAGGACAGTACTTGTTCTACCAGCCCACAGCAGGAAGGACTGACCCCCATACCACCCCTCAATGTTTGCCATTCTTCAGAATTCATTCTTCAGGATTCATTCTTGCCTTGTCTCTCTATCCCTGCCTTGGCCCAGAGTCTAGCATTTTGGGGGCCCATACTCTCTGCTCCACACTTGCCCTTTGAATGGAAATAGATTTGGTCCCTCTATTTTGATCCTGGTCACCTGCTATCATAACCTAGCTTTGTCCCTGTCTTTTCTGGAGAAAGCCCAGGTCTCCAGTTCCCCCGCCCTAGGCCACCAATATAATTGACATTCTCTGGTCACACCCCAATCACACCTACTCAGGGTTTCAGCTCTCCTGTCATTAAGATAAAGGCTTAGGTCCTGATCAGTGTTTGCTTATCTCCTTAGATTGGTGTTGAAATCACTCCATTAGCTTTTGGCCTTATTCACAGTTTGAAAAACTGCAAGTCAAAGCCATTAGTGGGTTGTGAAATCACTTTTATGGGTCATAGCTAGCATTATTTTTAATAAAGTAGAATTCAATTTTTAGACAGAACAAAATAGCAAATATCAAATTGCCTCCACATGGTAAGGGTATGTACTGTTTCTTATAAAACTTACATTTATTTATCTTTAAGTACCGAGTTTTGGACTAAATGTGTCCCCTCAAAATTCCTATGTTGAAGCCCAAAAAACCAATACTTAGAATGTGACTATATTTTGGAGATAGGGCCTTTAAAGGAGCAGTTAAGTTAAATGAAGCCATTAGGGTGGGCACTGACTGGTGTCTTTATAAGAAGAGGAAATTTGGATGCGAAAGGTTGCACCAGGGCACACATGAAACAGAAAGACCCTATGAGGACACCATGAGAAGGCATCCATCTGCAAGCCAAGGAGAGAGGCTTCAGAGAACACAAACCTGTTGACACTTTGGTCCTGGACTTCTGGCCTCCAGAACTGTGAGAAACAAATTCTTGATGTTAAAGCCCCCATTATGGCCTTTTGTTATGGCAGTCCTAACAAACTAATACAGACATGTAATATAATACATTTGGTGGATATAATACATTAAAAAAAGTTAGTTACATGCTTAGATTATCTCTAAAACTCATAGGAGGTTGACAAGAGTAAAGGCATGTTCTTCAGTTTTCAAGGAAGCTTCCTGGCAGTCTTCATTACCCATCAGCATCCCCCAGGAGTGTACCCTAATATGCAATGCTCACAGGGTAAAAACAAGGTGTGTAGTGTGCCTCTGAGACCTTTGAAATCCTGTACCTATGGCTCTCATCATGAAGACAGAAAACACGAAGCATGAAGGAACTAGCAACAAGAGTCCAAGAACCAGTGTTCTGCAGCAAAGGGTTAAAAAAGAATTGGACTTTTTAAAATGCTCAGGGCCAAGTATGTAGTCTCCTGGACACTAGGTCCCTTGTGCAATGAGATAGCTTGAGTGAGGTAGTAGATGTTTCTGGATCCTGCTTCATTTCCACCCCTGAATTTGCCCCTGAGCACCACCCCAACATAAATGAGAGTGTGTCCTACCCTACCAGAGTGGGCCCCATCCTGCGTAGAGCAATAGCACACTCACCACAGTATATTCCAAAGTTGAGTCTGTAAACAGCATCCCCAGAGTGCTATCAGTGATAACTTTCCCTTGGCAGGTCTGCTTGGAGTATCCGAGAGTCTCGTTCTCATAGTTGCTATGCAACCTCCAATGTCTGCTGCTAAAGAGTTTTCCATCTCCAAAAATATTCTCTGAATGTTGGTTAATACAACCCTGCCATAATTCATCCTCTCCAAAGGAGTGAAAGGAGGCTAATGCCCAGCTCCTGGCACAGTCACAGAGTAGGCCTTGGAAGAGAAGGTGGCCGTGACTTCAGTCTTTGGCAGACTGGATGGGGAGACAGGCCAGCAGCAGGAGCACTGGGCACAGGATTCCTGGAATGGGCATTGCCTTCTGGTCAGAGCCAGGGAACAGTGTGAAGTTTTTCCACCATTCTTCCCAGAGCTTTAGGGGTCTCACCTGAACTGGCCACATCATCATCTCTGGGTATCACTAGGATTTCACTTTTCCCAAAAGGTTCTTGATGGTTACTTAAGCATCAGGCAACAGTGCCCTGGTTTTTGGACCCTATACCTAATTATGAGAAGAGCATTTTTCTCCATATCACAACTTGGGCCTCCCATTGACTCCCGGGAGAGACCAAAGATCACTGCAAATCATTCCACCCTAGACATAATTTCATTCAAGGCTGACTTTTAGGACAAGAGGTGCATTACTTTGTGTCAACAGAGGGATGGTATGGGCCTTTGTATGCAAACTTTCTTCACATAGTTTTTTTTTTCCACTCTTTCAGGGCTCTAGCTAATCTGGAACATTTTTAGACTGAGAGGAGATAGAGGATGGACTATTCAGTGGAATAGGAGGAGGTTGTTCAGCATCATCAAATCTCTACAACAGCTCTGAGTGACAATTAAAAATATCTGCTTTGCTGTATGAGGAGACTAAGTCCTGGAGGTTAAATAACTTGCCCCAAATAACTAAGCTCAGGAAGAGAATTCAAACAAAGTTTATTTGTTGCTTGGGATCTATGGTCTTTGCATTCTCTTCCATGCTAACACTGGAAAAGATATTATAATTGGTCCTGAGAGAGACAAGTAGGAATGGAGAGGGGGCCCAAGAATGACCATGAAGATGATGAGAAATCTTCAGAGGCTTCTCCAGAGCAATGAGGATGAGACCAAAGGGCAGACACCAGCAATGGTTCATGGCCAACCACAGGTTCATGGTCAGTTCTGCCCTTTAAAATAATGATTCTTCATTACGGTTTGGAGGCACTGGCCCACTAGGGAGGCAGAGTCATGTGGTGGAAAGCTCAGTGCTTAGAGTCACGCACAACATCAGTTTGCTGTGGGCTGATTCTGGGCGAGTCACTGGACTTCTCAGTGCCTGGTTCCTCATTTGAAAAATAAAAATGACACTATCTCTCACCATTGTTGAGAAGATTCAGCCATGTGCTGGGTGTGTCTTCTCCCTCATTTCACATGTGTAGATGGCATGTGTGCACATACTCCTCATGTATTGCTCATTACATTTGGAGGTGTTGAAGTCAAATGGAAAATCTATGCTTCCTGCACAGAGCTTTCCTTGTTTGAATGAACTGAATCTTTATTTTTCTTTTACAAGCAAAAAGATTTTCATTAATTTGTGCCAGACCATTTAATATATTCTTAGGTTTCTACAGTGTTCTTGTTTCACTTAATTTCCTGGATTTCCAAGAAAGTTTCAAGATTTGGTTTGGTGAAAGACCTTGAAGGGGCTGAGAGAATTAATAAAAATGGGAATCAATTTTTTTTTTGCAAGAAGACATTAGTTTAAGGATCTCACCAAGAAATAAATATGATTGAATGTATGTTGGGGTTTTCTTAAAGTCTAGATCTTGGTTCTTTCTGGGTAAAGTAGGATTGGTAAGATCAAGCCATAAATTCAACAACATAACATACATTGTTTTGTTTGTTTTAATTTGGATCATTTAATCAGCTGTTTAAGCCCTGGACAGTGGGAAGAAATGTTTTGAAGAAATATTCACTGGAAACCACCTGAAAGCTACCTGGAAATGCTATAACCCCAATGGGGAAGGTTTTTCCACTGACAGCCAAGCCCAGGTTGCTGAATTGTTTTTTCCTCTCTTATAGGTGAAAACAGTGAAGAATAGGGAGCTCTAGTGATTTGCCTGAAGTTCCAGAGCAAGTGAGGGGAATCTAACAGATCTAGAAGATTCTAAAAGAACTTCATTGCAGCTGGAGAGGGGGGATGGAAAGAGGGAGAGAGAAAGGGAGAGGGAGGGAGGGAAGGGGAGGAGGGAAGGAAGGAGAGGACTGAGGAAAAGGAAGAGGGAAGAGAGGGATATAACAGGAGAGAGAGGGAATAGGAGGAAGAATGATAAGAAGAAACCAATGGAATTGAGCTAGTATAGCTACAAAACTCAGGGCACTTTAGCATTCCCATCCCAACAGTTATCTTACAAGATTGCTTTAGAGGCTAAAGTGATAAAGTGATGGCACGTGGCACAGAGATATGCTTCCTTATGCCAGACCCAAGGTAGGTCCATGATCTCTGTCATCCTCCAGCTGTGTGAACTTGAGCAGGTTTGTGCCCTTTTCTCTGAGCGTCAGTTTCCTCACCCACAAAATGGGGTTAAGAACAGTCCCTGCCTTAGAGAAGGTGTGTTAAAGAGCTGACACTTGCTGGGTGACCCATCAGGGATACAAATCCACAGCTGTGATTAAAAATATGACATCCATTGAGAATTTTAACACCCAACACAAATAAACATTATGGTTACTATTTACATGAAATAGATGTATACACAAAAGCAGCTGTATTTTAGCCTAGGAAATAAGGAGGTTATTGATGAGAAGACTTGGGAGAGAGGGCTGCTGTTGCATATCCAGCATCTCAGTCAGAGAGGCCAGCATAGTCCTTGTCCTGGGTACCCTGGGAACTCTCAGGGGCCCTTGTTGGAAATTCTCTCACCTAGCCTGTGACTTCTCAGGGCTGCCAGATAAAGCAGAAGGATGCCTAGTTAAATTTTATTTTAGATATGTAATAAGTACTTTTTTTCATCTAAGTATGGCCCATGCAATATGTAGGATAGTTTGTCATTTATCTGAAACTCAAATGCAACTGAGCATTCTATCTTTTATTTGCCAAATGTGAATTCTTACATCCAGAGGGAAAGACAACTTGCAACTCAACTAACTTTTTGTTAGAATTTCTTTTCTGTTTATGAATATAATACATGCCTGTTATAGAAAATCTAGGGAATACTAAAAACATGAAAAAGAGAATAATAATTCATATATATCTTTAAATAATACTTGAAAGACTAATGCATGAAAACACTTGAAAATTGTGGCCTATTTTCTTGAACTTTACGTAGTCAAGATGATGTTTTTTATGTGTGGATTATATATTTCTTTGGTTTGACATCATACCTAATCTCCCTGTTACCTAATCTCTTCTCCATTGAGTCCTGTTACCTAGCATAACCTTCCTTCTTTCTTGCTGAAGTCAAGGTTTTCCAGTGTGTGTATCTGTGCATAATACTCTGTCCACATGTCTTCAGATTATCTCTCTAGTGGCTTTTCAAATTATTCCAAGTTATATAAATGTAAACAGGGCAATTTGAAAGTGATGATGTTTACTATCTCCTAGTGATCTTTCCCTAGAGCTCTCATGGGTGCAGCCAGAGCCTCTTTCCCAAGCTGATCTGAATGATCCTGCACAAGCTCCTCCTGCTCCCACCAGCTGGTGCTCCAAGAAGAAGAGGAAAAGCCACTGCTTTGATTCCTCCTCAAGCCCATAAGCTCTCAATTCCTCAAAAGACCACTGGTTTGACAAACACAAAAATAAGATCTATGAGTTGGTTCCTTGTTTTCCAAGGGGAACAGAATGGACTTTGGAGTAGTATATTCCTCCTAATGTCTGGAACACGCAGAGTTCCCATTTTTTAAGACTAGTTAGTGGTGGTTCTCAATCTCAGCTGTACACTCAAATCAGTGGCCTGGAGGAGGTTTAAAACCTGCCCCTTGCCCCAGTCCCATCGCAGTCTAGTCAATATTTATCTCTGGAAAGGGGTCCCAGAGTTGGTATCTTTTCCTCAAGTTCCTTGCATGACTTTAATGGCAGCTGGGGACAAGGACATGGGCTTTGGGAGACTTAAAATATATTACTCACAGTGAGTCAAACAGGAGTAAGCTGGAGAGAACAAAAGAATGCCAGAGACCTACCTGAGGCTGGGGCCTCAAGATCACTCTGCCCTTGAGTCCACCCTGTAAGGAGCCTGTCTGTTGGTCTTAACAGGTACAGCTTCTCTTCAGGGCCTCCAGGAGACTCTTACCTGAGTTGGGAAAGAGGCCCGGTCTTCTTGAGGTACAGCTCAAGTTCCATACTTTCCCTAGGTTGCTTCTGACTCCCTGTCTCACCCCCATATATAGCCCTTCCCTGCAGCCTGCACATAATTAGCATGGCCTTTGGTTCTCTGTCTGGTGACATGAGCCCCTTGAGGTTGCTCCCTCTTGTCCTCAGCACCAAGGTCAAAGCCTGCCCACAGCACAGCTCAGCAAATGCAGGGTCAGGGAGGGAGCCAGAGTCACAGCTGCTTCTCTTTTATCACTTTGTGGGCCTGACTCCTCTCCATCTGAAGAGACAGCCTGGAGGACCAGGATCAGCAGCTTCCCCCAAGGATGGAGAAGCCTGTCTCCTGCATTACACTCTAGAGCTAACTTTTACAATGTGCAAAACCAGAACAATTGTTCTGACTATTTAGTGTCCTTTCCAGGCAAAGACACTCTCACCATCAGGCAGGGCTACCAGCACCTCTTAGGATGCCACACAGATAGGACAGGGTGAGAACTTCATGAGCACTGCCAAAGTCCCAGGCCAAAGGGGCTAGGGTGGCTGGAGGTGACTGTCAGGAACTATCTCAGTCAGTTCAGACTGCTTTAACAAAATACCATAGACTGGGTAGTCTTAATGATATTTATCTTTCACAGCACTGGAGGCTGGAAAGTCCAAGGTCAGGGTGTCAGCATGGTCAGGTTCTGGTGAGAGTGCCCTTCCTGGTTAACACATGGCTGCCATCTTGCTGTGTCCTTGGTGCAGAGAAAGAAAAAGCTCAGACTCCACCCTCCTGACCTCATTGTAACTTAATCACCCCCAAAGGTCCCCACCTCCAAATACAGTCACATGGGAGGTGAGGGCTTCAACATGTGGGTTTTGGGGAAGACACAAACATTCAGTCCATAGTAGGGGATATAGGAGGAGTTAAAGCAGGAGAACAAGGGAAGCAGAAGGGAGAACCACAGCATCTCAGGGGAGTAGTCACATGTTTGGGGAAATCCTGAACCATGTCAACAGCCCCTCACTTCACAGTGTTCCTGGGATCAGCACACTATGACCATGAGAGTGGGAGACAAAGCAGTGGTGGCACCTTCACCCACTCATCTGGATCTTCCAGAATTACATGAAGAGATGAGAAGACAGAAGGGAAGCCTCTCATTTGGGGAAGTTAGGGGTTGTGAGTCACTTATTGGGTTTCTTAATGATGCTCTTCCAGGGTGGCCTATACCCCCTTGTTTCTGCAGCATCTATTGGTTAGTCAGCAGGTGTTCAGTGAACTCCGGTTATACCCAGGTGCTGCACAGTGAGCAAGCTATGCAAGTTTCCTTTCTTGAGGGACCCACACTCCTATGGGGAATACAAATAATGATAGATGCAGAAGTCCCAACTATGAGGTGTGCATTTCTGAGTCTCTGCAGGACCTGTGGCTTCCAACTGAGTTCACCTGATGGGGTCACCAAGGGAGACAAAAGAGTGGACGCTAAAGGAGGAAAGTGGACACTGGCTTCCCTGGCTCCCTGCCTGCTTCAGGCCCTGCCTCTCTCTTCCCCACCCTGCATTCAGGTTCTTAGAACCACTCCTGCCCTACCTCCATGGGCAAAAAGTAGTAGACATCTTGATCTCCCCATAATTTATTCCCTTTGACTCACAGGATACCCTACCCCTGCAGCTTCCCCTAACTCTGGCCCATACTTTATAGTCAGTCCCTTCACTGAACCTTCATCAAATTACCCAATTTAAATATACCATCTGTTTTCTGCTAAGACCCTGACCAACCTCACCGAACAACCTATTCTGGGAGATCAAGGAAGGTTTCAAAGAAAAGGAAGTTTGAGCTGAGTTCTGAAGGATGAAATTCCAATTGCTTCTAATGGGAAGATCCAACATGTTTGTTTGGTCAGTGAGAGAGATCCTCGTGAGCTCAAGGCTACAAAGAGGGAATTATAAGAGGCAGAGGATGACCCCTTGAAGACCTCCTATTCCTAGTTATGCCTGGCCAAGTGTCCCTGGGCCTGGACTCAGCTGTAAGGAAGGACAAGAAGCAACTCACATCCCTTCAGCAGCACTGCAGGGGCAAGGTGTGTGCTGTGGCCCACACAACTTTTATCTATATAGACCTGGAAGAGGCTAACATCTGGTGCTCCAAGTTGTCAGGGGTGCTCTCTGAAAGTCTAAGGAAAGCAACAGGAAGACCATAACTCAACTTCAGGGGACTCTGTGGGAAGCTGTAAACCCCATATACCCACTTTTACTTTACCTCTCTGAAAGGATACTCCCTACATTCCCAGAAATGTAGGTTAGAACAGTAGTCCCCAATCCCTGGGCCATGGACCAGTCCAGTCCATGGCCTGTTAGGAACTGTGCTACACAATAGGAGGTGAGCATCTGGGGAGCCAGTAAAGCAGGGTCTCTGGTGCCAAAAAGCTTGGGGACCACTGGGTTAGAACTAATCACAGAGACATGTATTCCAAATTCTATTTGATAATTCTAAACTTTTGTTATTTAGGTGTACTAGTTCCCTATGGTTGCTATAACAAATTACCACAAACTTGGTGGTTTAAAACAGTAGATATATCTTCTCTCACAGTTCTGGAAGCTGGAAGTCTGAAATTAAGGTGTCTCTGGGAAGTCTGAAATTAAGGTGTCTTGCTCCTTCTGAAGGCTTAAGGGAAGTATTTATTTCTTACTGCTCTCATTTTCTGATGGCTGCTGACATTCCTTGGCTTGTGGTCACATCACTCCAATCTCCAAACTATCTTCAAATCTCTTTCTGCTTTTATATCACCTTCGTCTCTGTGTGTGAAAATTTCTCCCTGCCTCCCTCTCACAGACCCTTGTGTTTGCAATTGGGGACCATGTCTTGGGCTACCACAGCAGGCAATGAGACATTTTTCTTAGTGACTTATATGAAACTGGGTTGTAGAAGAGCTTCTGGCTGACATCAGAACTCATGATCCCTGATATGCTGCTGTCATCAAGTTCTGGTCCTGAGCCAGTCACTGGGCTTCTCTAGGCATTTGCCCTCTGTTTTATAAACAACTTGATGGAAGTAAATCAGGTTCCATGACCACTGGGGTGTCTTTAGATGGGTGTCAAAGCCCCTTGCAAAATGGGTGCTCTTGTATATATGAATATTTCTTGGAACCCTCTCTAGTTCTTCTGAAGGCCTGGGGACAATGAAGGCTCATAAGGGACCAACTGGGTGGTCTTCAGTCCTGGACAGAGAGCTCTGGGATCTCTCAAAGAGTAGTCAGGCCCCAGACCAGTTTGGTCAGAACCCATGAGGGTAGGGCTAGACATGGACAAGTTGTTGAATCTTTCTAAGATATTTTAATGTTCAGACAAGATGGGAAACAAGACCCTGTAAAGTCCTCTCATTTAATGCCCCACCTCCAGGTGAGGCATTTGACAAATCAGCAGAGACAGATCTGTGGGCCTCAACTCTGGTTTCACATGAACATCATTAAAAAATACAGATTTTGAGCCCTGGCTGGCATAGCTCAGTGGATTGAGCGTGGGCTGTGAACCAAAGCAAGGCAGGTTCTATTCCCAGTCAGGGCACATGCCTGCATTGCAGGCCAGGTCCCCAGTGGGGGCCACATGAGAGGCAACCACACATTGATATTTCTCTCTCTCTTTCTCCTTCCCTTCTTGTCTCTAAAAATAAATAAATAAAATATTTTTTAAAAAATACAGATTTCTGTCTCCTCCAGCCCCAGGAACCATTTAATGAATCTGAGTGTGACACAGGCGAAAGGACCAAAGATTCTCCTGGTGATTTTAGTGTCCCACCCTTCCATTGCAGCTGCTATTCCAATGGGTGGCTATTAGACCTGGGGAGGCCTTCCTGACTGGGAGAGTTTCCAGACCATAGAAGGGATCCTTCTATGGCAGACTGTGGAAATTATTTCTTTGCAAGTCCATGAGGTTTCTAGTGGTCAGAGGATTTAACCATGACTCTGCTGCTGGAGGATTGAGACATACATTAAGTGACCTTTCAGAACTCCTGACAATTCCTTGAATTTATGAAAACTGCTATCAAGCCTGCCCTTAATAGGTCCTGTTGCCATTTAGACAAGGAATGTAAAAATAATAAAAATAACCCAATGAATTAATGATTGTGGAAAATATCATTACTGGTAATTAAAATTACAGGAAGCCTTGCCAACTTTTGCTCCCTCCCCAAGACTAACATGAGAACACATTTTTTTCTTCTGATGCAATAATTAAGTTTGCCCAAGAAAACATCTCTGTGAATGCCTGAGCACATGGGCTAAATGAAGCCTTTAACTAAGTGATAAATGTGTTCACCTCAGTTACTGAACTCTCTGAAACAGAAGGACTTCCCAAGTGGGCTAACTGAACAATACTGTGGTGGTGGTAGGGGGATGTCTAGATAGACTGACTTTGTTAGGAAATGGAAGAGGGTTGGGTAACTTCTGAAGTTAGCAGCAGCCCTTGTTTAAAAACCAGAGCCTGACGGGACAGGATGCCAAGATGGAAAGAGCATCTCAAAGGAAGTCTTATCTGATATCATGGGAATGAACACACATCCCCTCAACACTGAGCACAGATAAGGCCCTGGCACTGTGCAGGTACTGCAGGTACACAGAGAGACAAACATAGCCCTCCCTGCTCTCACAGATATTTCATTTAGTGGCGACAAAACTTATCTAGGAGTCTCCCAGGGTACTCAGATAACTGTTCAAGACAGGGTGTAATGCCTGATCTAAGAGCTGAAAACCTGAAAAGAGTAAAATTGGGCTGAAGGCTAGGGACAGTGGATCCATAGGCCACAAAATAAATAGATAATTACTTGTTTACAAAACATACAAATGAACAAGGAGGGAAAAGCTTAGCCTCATTAGCTATCAATGAAACAAAAAGTAAAATGTGAAAACCTCTTCAAGAATGATCTCTCTTCTCTGAAGGAACACTCAAAGGAAGGGCATTCTGTAATGAAGGGGTCCTCCCTGCCATGTGGGTGAAAGTGCAAACAGGTATGACCCTTTCGAAAAACAGTTTGGGCACTCTGTGCCAGGCCCAGGTATATAGTTCAACTCATTATTTTCATGTATGGGAATTTTGTCTAAGAAGCATCCCTGTACACTAAAGACTTTATGCTCAAGGGAATATACTGCAATGTTATTTATGAGTTGTAAGCAGAAGCCAAACTCTCCTACAACCACATAGAAATGACCTTTATGCCCCAAAATAAGCATACATACATTGAAAGGTTAGTCTAATATTAGACTAACAAAAGAAATTTATAAGAAATCAAAGATCCTAGTAATACAAAAACATTAAGTGAAATATGCACTATAAAATTATATTTATTTTGGCAGAAACTGTGTAAAAATAAAAGAAGGTACATCAAAAAAAGAATTGTTTTAAATGTAAGAGTTGTGGTATAACCAAAAACAATTCTTATTTTCTAAATTGTTTATAATGAGTATTATAATAAAAAGAGGGGTTTTTTTTAAAGGAAAGGTTAATTCTATTTCAGTTGCTAAATAGAAACCACAGTACAGAGAAGATGGTGGCCAAGTAGGTGGAAGCTGAGCCCACTTGCTCTTGTCCCCAAGTTGGATACTTGGCTGAACTTCTGAAAAATAAACTGATTATTCAAAGGAATCTTAGTTGATATGAAGGTTGGAAGCCAAGGAGTACAGAAGATGCTTCAAAATGGGAGGAGATTTTATAGGTTGAAGGGGAAGTACGTCAGGTGTGGTGCCTGTGACTGTGGAGAGCCTGGTCTGAGATCACGGCTCTGCTGTCCCCTCGCCTCCCAATACAGAGAACCCTCAGACCTAGGCTGGAAGTGGCTTGGATATACAAA
Source organism: Phyllostomus discolor (assembly GCF_004126475.2). Classification (NCBI taxonomy): domain Eukaryota; kingdom Metazoa; phylum Chordata; class Mammalia; order Chiroptera; family Phyllostomidae; genus Phyllostomus; species Phyllostomus discolor. The sequence continues at coordinate 109,592,952 of NC_040907.2, forward strand.
GTTGGGGAGGCCCAGACTACACACACACACACACACACACACACACACACACACACACAGAGTGAGCAGCACACCCATAGTTCTAGTGGCAAATGCCAACCAGGAGAGTGCCAGAGAGATAGGATTCTATCTGCACCTGGGTCAGGTGAAGGAGGTTGGCTGTGTCCAGCCATGACAGTGAGAGACTTTTGCCTTTTGAAGAGGGTGTTTGAGGAAAGCCATATAGTGACTCAGTGATATTGTGGGAATGCCCACGGAGACTTTTTAAAAGGGGAGCTTAGGTGTGCTTGGTAGGGACCTCCTGTACAGCTGCCCTGTCAGCAGGGAGAAAGCATTAAGGGTGCGGTTTCCTCCCACTGAGTGCAGCTAGGCATAAAAATCAGAAAGGTGCACAGCAAGGGGATTTCTTGGCCCTAGCCCAATGCAGCTAGCAGGCCGGAGGCTGCACAGAGTGGAGAGTTTGGGACTGTGTCTGCTGTAAGGGCAGTGGGCTAGGAACTGGATGGGTGGGAGTAGTACATCTGAGATTATTTAGAGCCAGACAGAGTTACCTTCCTGGTTGGAGATCAAACCTCTGGGAAGGGAAGAATATACCTAGCCTCCACCTCCTGCAGGATTCCAAGCAGGAGAGCACAAGAACCCCCTGCAGAGTACATATCTGCAAGAGAAAGAAAGAGAAACACCTAAAGGGTCCATTTTGAACTTATCTCAGGGAGACAAAATACACTGGTTCCTAGGGCCCTATTCCACTGAGGCCAGCAAAGCAGGGAGATCAGAAATTGGTCCAGCAAAGGGATATCAGGGCCCAGCTCAGTCCCGGAGCTGCCATCAACACCAAGCAGTAAATAGCTGGCACTCTTACACAGATTGGCCCTCACCTTGAAATAGACAGTTAATTCATCAGAAACCATACATTGTTGGAAATAAGCAGGGACAGACCAAGATGGGTGGTGCAGGGGCCAGGAGAACACACCGCAACTTTCCCAGAAGACTGAATAGTGCCTATCATGGGAGACCCACGGGGCCCACTCTCCTGATCACAATAGAAGCCCCCTCTAGAGGCAGGTGAAGGTGACACAGGTGGTGATGCCAGAAGTTGGACAACCCACCCCAGGAGCCTGAGCTGATAAAAAACCAGAGGTGGACCCAAAAAGAGAAGATAGAAGGCAAACACCAAACTCTGCTGAAATAAATCCTACCTCATTCCTCTTCAGAATTTGTTATTTTTTCTTTCTCTTAGCCTTTTGAGACTTCGTTTGCATCAATTTATTCCAATACATTCATTATTCTTTGTCTTTAATTTCTTACTTTTTTAATTTAGATTTTTATACTTTTTTATTTTATTTTTATTTCAAATCTCATATGGTACCCCCCTTGTCCCTCCATTTTGCCTTCTTCCTGCCCTTTGTTATTTTTGTTGTAAATCTTATTTTCCCCCATGCTAGGCCTTGTTCCTATTCCTTACTCTTACTATTTCTCTGTCTATCCTCTCAAAATCACTCTTCCTTCCTTTTGTCAGCTCTCATTCTTTTCCCCCTTCTTATAATATTCTTACTTCCTTTCCACCGTTATAAAAATGTGGCTTGTTTAATGTGGATATAATGGTTATCATTCTTCTTCTTCACCTATATTCCTATTTGTTCACTGTTTTTTTTTTAAATTCATATCTCAGGTTACTCTCCCTTATCTTACTCCATTTTTGCCTTCCTCCTGCTCATGCTTACTTGAGTTAGGAATTATTTTCCCTTTTTTAGCCTGTATTTTATCCCTTACTCTCATTATTTCTCTTCTCTCTATCCTCTCAAAATAATTTTTCCTCACTGTAGACATCTCATATTCTCTTTTGTCTTTCATATAATAGTCTTATTCTCCCTCTACCTTTATTAATCTTTGCTCAGCTTTCTTTTCTTATTGACACTGTGGTGTCAATAAGAAAAGAAACTTTGATTCCCTTTGATTTACTACTTTTTCAATTTTATTTCAAATCTCAGACTTCTGGCCAAGATGGGGGTGTAGCTGGACACACTGTGCCTCTTTGCACAACCAAAAGAAAGACAAAACCAAATTTAAAAACAAAAACATAACCAGAACTGACAGAAAATCAAACTGTGTGGAAGTCCGACAACCAAGGAGTTAAAGAAAAACTAGACCCATATGAAGGGGCGGAGATGGGCAGCTGTGTGGAGAGGTCTCACGGCAAGGTGGCAGCTGGAGGACTGGAGCTAGCAAGGCAGTGGCTGGAGGACTAGGCAAGGTGGGGGCTGGCAGAGTGTGCGGTACAACATTCATGTGCAGAACAAACTGGGAGGAACAACTGGGGAGTGAGACAGACCACATAAACCAGGGATCCAGTGTGGTGAAATCAAGCTTCAAAATCTCTGACTGAAAAAACTTGTGGGGGTTGAGTCTGTGGGAGAAACTCCTAGCCTCACAGGAGAGTTCATTGGAGAGACCCACAGGGTCCTAGAATGCACACAAAACCACCCACCTGGGAATCAGCACCAGAAGGGCCCAATCTGCTTTTGGGTAATAGCAGATTAAGAAATCTGCAGAAATAGCAGAAATGAAGAAATAGGGAAAGTGACTGAAAGCCGACAGTGAGCTGAACAAGTGACATTGTTCCCTCTCAGACCTTTTCTACATATACAGCACCACAATGCAGAAACATGGTTGCTCTGCCCTGGTGAATACCTAAGGCTCCACCTCTTACTACTTAACAGGCACACTGAGACCAAAAAAAAAAAATGGCCCAAATGAAAGACAAGATCAAAGTTCCAGAAACAATACAACTAAGCATTGAAGAGATAGCTAACCTATCAGATAGAGTTCAAAACACTGGTAATCCAGATGCTCAGAGAAATGGCTGAGTATGGTCACAAAATAGAGGAAAAATTGAAGGCTATGCAAAGTGAAATAAAGAAAAATATACAGGGAACCAACAGTGACAGGAAGGAAACCGGGACTCAAATCAATGATTTGCACCAGAAGGAAGAAATGAACATTCAACCAGAACAGAATGAAGAAACAAGCCCTGGCTGGCGTAGCTCAGTGGATTGAGCGCAGGCTGGGAACCAAAGTGTCCCAGGTTCGATTCCCAGCCAGGGTACATTCCTGGGTTGCAGGCCGTAACCCCCAGCAACCGCACATTGATGTTTCTCTCTCTCTCTCTCTCTCTCTCTCTCTCTCTCTCTCTCTCTCCCTCCTTTCCCTCCCTAAAAATAAATAAATAAAAAATATTTAAAAAAAAAGAAAAAAAATGAAGAAACAAGAAATCAAAGAAATAAGGAGAAGTTTAGGAACCTCTAAGACAACCTTAAATGTTCCAACATCTTAATCACAGGGGTACCAGAAGGAGGAGAGGAAGAGGAAGAAATGGAAAATTTATTTGAACAAATAATGAAGGAGAACTTACCCAATCTAGCAAAGGAAATAGACTTCCAGGAAGTCCAGGAAGCTCAGAGAATCCCAAAGGAGTTGAACCCAAAGGCAGCACACACAAAAGCACATCATAATTAATAACCCAAGATTAAAGAGAAAGAGAGAATCTTAAAAGCTGCAAGAGAAAAGGACGCTGTTATGTACAAAGGAGTTTCCATTTAGACTATCAGCTGATTTCTTGGAAGAAATCTTGAAGGCAAGAAGGGACTGGAAAGACATATTCAAATTCATGAAAGGGAAGGACCTACATCCAAGATTACCCTATCCAGCAAAGCTATCATTTAGAATGGGAGGGCAGATAAAGTGCTTCCCAGATAAGGTCAAGTTAAAGGAGTTCATCATCATGAACCCATTATTATATGAACTGTTAAAGAGACTTAACTAAGAAAAAGAAGATAAACATATAAACAGTAAAGTGACAACAAACTCACCTTAAAAAACAAGAACAAAAGCCAACTAAGCAAACAACTAGAATAGGAACAGAGTGACAGAAATGGAGATCACATGGAAGGTTATGAGCAGGAGAGGGAGACGGGAGAAAGGGGAAAAGGTATGGGGAATAAGTGGCATTATTGGTAGGTAAAAAATAGGCAGGGTGAGGTTAAGAATAGTATAGGAAATGTAGAAGCTAAAAAACTTGTATGTACAACTCATGGACATGAACTAAAGTGAGGGGAAATGCAGGTGGGTGTGAGTGTGCCAGGTGGAGGGGAATAAAGAGGGGGGGGAATGAGACAATTGTAATTGCATAATCAATAAAATATATTTTAAAAAGAAACCTGAATCACCATTTCATAGAATTGAGGCACCTCCATGTTCATAGCAGTGCTACATGCAATAGCCAAGGCTGAAAACAGACAAAGTGCCCATCAGTAAAAGAGTGGATCAAAACACTGTGGTACATTTACACCATGGAATACTACACAGCAGAAAAAATGGTAGGAACAGGAACTTCCACCATTTGTGAGAGCATAGATAGAATATGGAGAATATTATGCTAAGTGAAATAAGCCAGTCAGTGAAAGACAAATTCCATATAATCTCACCTATAAGAGGAATCTAATGAACAAAATAAACTAGCGAACAAAGTAGGACCATAGGTATGGAAATACGGAACCGACTGACAGTGACCAGAAGGAAGTGGGAGGGAGATAACAGTGGAAAGATGGGGAAGGGACTAGTTGAAGAACATGTATGAATGACCCACGGACGTGGACCACAGTGTGGGGACTGACTGCAAGAGTTTGCAGTGGGATGGACAGAGGAGGGCAAAGGGGGAAAAACTGGGACAACTGTAATAGAATAACAATACAAATGACTTTAAAAAGAGCCATAGTTATTTATTGCAGTCAATTTTTTTTGGTTACTGCTGGTCCAGTGATATGCCCTCTTCCTCCATTCACACACAAATACACAAACTGTCTCTAAGCAGAGCATGAATGTAAAGTTACTCTGATTGAGGTGCTAAGTTAGCAACAGTAAGTGTTGTTTTTGTCCTTTCTCTCCGTGTAACAAACACACTCACAAATGCATAGTCTGACAGGACCATGGCTAGTCTTTGTAAAATGATGATCTGAAAGAATTTTTATGCTACTGGTGTTGCGGAAAATCACTCACTCACTCACAGAGAGATGACAAAGCACAAACTTTATTACCCAGGGGCTCAGAGGGGAGTTAACCACCCAAATCCTCTGAGCAAAAAGGCTGGACTGGAGCTTTCTGTATATACTAGTTGTACAGGCAGAAAGGGAGAGGGGAACCAGCCATTGAAAGCAAGCATGCAGAAGTGAAGGTCAGTGTTTTTGGCCTTGAGATAACCAGCCATGGCCTTGGTGATGGCTCCTTACCTAAAAATAGCTTTTTGCAAGTGTTACAGAGAGCACTGCTTATCAAAGAAGCATAGAAACTTTTTCATGGGGTTTTCTTTTCCTGCCACATTCCCCCCATTGATGCTATAAGGTGTTTTATCCCTTTTAGCATCACTAATACCTGGCTATAAGACTGAGGTCTTTGGGAAGGTTACAACTGTTGATACTGGCGTTGGTACCACTGGAGGGGTAGCACTTTGGTGGCTACCCTACGAGTTACTGTAGCCCTAGGTGTTGGACCAAGGTCCGGAGGATGCAGGGTCCTATATGCCTGACACCTCCGGGTCTGGTACTTTATGGTCCTGGATGTTACTCCAGTCTGGTATACCTTCCCTTCCCAAGTGCAGAGGGATTGCTGTGGCTGAACACAACCCAATGGCATGTCAGTGGAGAAGCTGAAAGCTGAGCCTGGAAGATAGTAAGAGACTGCTCTACCGTTGAGCACAACTCTATGCCCGGGGGTATTACATCTGCAGGCTGGGGCTGAGACAGGGGCCACATTTGTTAAGCAAAGCGTACAATAAATTTAAATGCAGAGACCAAACAGAGACAAACTATTTTTAGGGTGACCCGCTTTGCGGGGATTTCATTCCTCAGGGGCCACAGTCACTAGTCTAATTGCCAATGCTCCTGCGAAGGTGCTAATTAAAGTCAGGTACCCTGCAGAACAATGGTTTATTCTTTGGTGTCTTCTTTACTGGCTGGCATCCTCCGGTGCCTCAGCATGGGTGTTCTAGGCATAGGCCTAGTCCTTGGGTCCTCGGGATCTGCTACTGTCTTGGCCAGGCTGTAGTGGATCCAAGGGGTGTCTCTTAGCACCCTCAGGTATGCTGACCACACCAAACAGATCCGCTGAAATGCCATTATCAATGAGGATCCTAATGCCCAGCTGATCCAAGAGCTGCAGGAGGAGGTGGCTCAGCTACTGGAATTGCCGATGGCTCAGGGGCTCTTAGCCTCTGCTCTGGGAGGCCTGAAGGTGGACGAGGGGAGTCCTGGAGGTGGTCTGCCAGCCACAGCGTCCCCCTCTGCCCCAGCCTTACCCACATTCCCCCTTTTGGCTGCACTCTGTAACAATTTTTCATTTTAGATATACACCCACTTTAAATTCTTTTAAAGGACAATGAATGAAGGTCTCATCTTCTTGTAACTGCTTCTGGCTGGAAATGGATGTTATTCTACCTACCCGTGGGCCTGGGGTGCCCTGAAAGGGGGTGCAGCATGGAGGGAGTCCTTCTTGTAAGGGGAAGGACCTTATAGGATCCTGGTTTGTTGGCTGTTACCAGGAAGTCGCAGGCTCACTGTCCAAAGGCTGGCATTACTGGACCATTGGCATCCTGGTTACATTCTGGAGGTGACAGATTTGGACAGAAAAGGGAAAATCAGTTTAAAGTGAAGCCCACAGGTCACCCAAACTGCTTACCAACCTAACTATTCAGTTCAGCCAAACCATTGAGTTTCAAGGGGTGATGATGAAGAATGGGCTCCTTAAGTGAGGCCTATATTGCAACCAGTTACTCAGGTAATGAAGTCATAGGCATACATTCTATGAAAACAGAAGAACACACAGGTTAATTCACACAGTAGTTCCTAAACCAGTCTCTGTGCCTGTGAGACTGTCTTTTGGGAAGGCATTTAGTTGTGAGGTCTTTCCTGCAATGACATTTAGCAATGGCAATTTGACAGGTTTTTTATACCTGTAAACTGTACATTTTTGATGATATTACAAAACCAGCTTTAACTGTTAAACAAAAAGATGCTTTTAAGACAGCAGCATTATTCTGGTGTCTAATACTGAGCACTGTGATTTTTCTTGAACTACATTTTTTTCCTTAAGATCAGCCTCACTGTTATTAAAGAGACTACTTTGAGTTCTGTTTTTTATTTTGACTGTTTGTTTGCATAAACACACCAATAATCCACACACACATAACACACACATAACCCACAGCCTGGATTACTTATGATCTTTAATTCTGCTTTGCTGGAACTCATACAGGGACCTTTCAGATTGACTTTTTAGTCCACCTCTCAGGGCACAGAAGCAGAGCCACACATCCGCCATCTGTCTTTGCCTGTACCAGTTGTTTTACTCAGATTCTTGAGGCTTCCATTGTGCACACAGGTTCCTTTTTGGCCATCTTTCATGAAAGCAACCTTCGTTCCTTCCCTGGAAAGACTGCCACAAACTGCACAACCAACCAAAGTACCAGGCTTTTCTCGTGGGCTTACACTAGCTTTGCAAGTCAATCCCAGTTCCTCGGGGCTTTCTGGTGACAACCAGAACCCATACATGCCTTCTTCAGATGTGACATTCCAGTCAAAGCCTTGGTTAACAAAACCACTATTAACGACTGGTCTTATTGGTCATATGCAAAGAAACCTTATGTCTTCACTCACTCCTTTAGAATGCCAAATTCTGGAGGGATCAGGTAGGGAGAAAAATACAAAGCCTGAAGGAAAATCTTTTCCCTTTTGATATCCACCGGGCTTTTTAAAACCTTACTTCCATAGACTTTCTGCAACATTCACAAACCCTCTATTTTTTTATACAGCTTCTGATATCCACCAACATTGCATCTTTATGCCTTATACCTTTTACTATTAAGTAACACCATACAATTTCTTCCTAAAACCTTTACCTTTCCATTTATCTTTACAATTTCCCACAGACCTTCTTACTTATTTAGATTTAACCATTATTCTTTTTTAATTCTGGTTCCTTTTTCACTCTGGGAAGGACAGCCGAAAGTCCCTGGCACTGCAGGTACCTCCTACTAAAATTCCCTAGATTTGCAGGGATATCCTGCAGTTTTCTGAAGCTCAGACCCTGCAAACACCCTACAGGTCAGATGTTTACCCTTAAACCTCAGTTCATGTCCTTCAGAGCCACTCTTATCAGAACCAGTTACACAGAGAACCAGACTGATGCAGTCTGGAGAGAACCCGTAGCCTGGCACCTTGCCCAGTTCCAAGATGGAGGGGCTCTCACGTGACCCATCATCCAAGATGACGACAGCCATGCATGCTCCACCCTCCATGGGGGGCACTCTCGTAGCTCGTCCTCCATTTTACCCAAAATGGCAGCACACCCACATGGCTTGCTGTCCAATCTCCCACATACATGCACTATAGTACTGTGGCAGAAACCCCCACCCCCACCCCATGATGAATTCTCCCAATTGGCGCAGACAAACAAAGGAAAAGGGGATCTTTCACACACCCACCTCAGGTGAGGGCCCAATCAAACTCCATAAGCCTGGCCAGCTTGTGAAGTCACAAATACATTCACACACACAGTCACACAGTTTTCTCCCCCGAGAAGGAGTCCGATGGTCTGGGTCTTGGCACAAACTCCTGAATTTTCCAGTTGAGAGGTGATCAGCCTCTCCCTGATTCTCGGGTCAGGTCCCCTGGGGCACTTACCAATTCTGATTGGCGCCTCCGACAGTTTGTGGTTCGTCTCTCCCCCTCCACCTAGGTCTTAGAGTGGTTGGGGACGTGGCATGGGAGTCTCTGCCCCAGGAAGCCTGAAACAACCAGGGCACGTGCTCCTTTCCTTCTGGCAGGGCTCCCTCACCGACTCCCCTGGTCACCTTCACCGGAAGCAAAATGCCTGCTCACGTGAGTCGTTTCCTGGTCAGGGAACCAAAATGTTGCAGAAAAACCACTCACTCGTGGAGAGATGACAAAGCACAAACTTCATTACCCAGGGGCTCAGAGGGGAGTTAACCATCCAAATCCTCTGAGCAAAAAGGCTGGACTGGAGCTTTCTGTACATACTAGTTATACAGGCAGAAAGGGAGGGGGGAACCAGCTGCTGAAAGCAAGCATGCAGAAGTGAAGGTCAGTGTTTTTGGCCTTGAGATAACCAGCCATGGCCTTGGTGATGGCTCCTTACCTAAAAATAGCTTTTTGCAAGTGTTACAGAGAGCACTGCTTATCAAAGAAGCATAGAAACTTTTTCATGGGGTTTTCTTTTCCTGCCACACTGGGATTAGATTATGATGCTTGAACCTTGAATTAGTTACCTATTGCTGCATAACAAATTACCCCCAACCTTAGTGACTTAAAATAGCAAACATTTATTACCACACCACTTCTGTGACCCTGGAATTCAGGCACAGCTTTTCTGCTTCTGACTCAAGGTGTTTCACAATGGTGCAATCAAGTCTCAAGACTCAGCAGGAGAAGATTCACTCATTGGGATGTTGGCAGGATTTGGTTCCTCATTGACTGTTGGCACTTGGGCCTCTCCATGAGGCAGCTCACAGCATGGCATCTTATTTTTTTCAGAGGAAAGTGAGGCTTCTAAGACAGAAAGCACTAGAAGGTGAGTGAGACATAAACCACAGTCTTTCTGAAACCTGATCTTGGAAGTGGCATCTCATTATGTTTGCTGTTTTCTATTCACTGCAAGAAAGTTTATTGATCCAGCCCACACTCAAGGGGAAGGACTCCCATGAGGGCATGAATATTTAGAAGTGTTTGTTAAACTATCTTAGAGTCTGCCAACCACACACCTCATTAAATAAACATTCTCTTCACATCTGTGCTGTGCTCATTCTAAATTAAAATGAATGGCACGCTCATCACTGGTCCTTTTTACTACAGTTTTCCCACTCAGTTCTTGTATCACAGGTATTTGTCTTCCAGTACATAGTCAAGGGTTTATATCCTTGAGTTCTTATAAGTTTGAAAATAAGATAATATGTAGGAAAGCAGGATCTTGCATCAGACGCCTGTACTCAAATTCTGGTTATGGCATTTCAAGTTATGCGAATTTGGGAATGTTACTTAACTCCCTAAGGCTCAGGAACTTCATTTTTAAAATGTGGCTAATAATGATACTTATCTCATGCTATTATTAAGATATAGATGAGATAATATACACAAGACCTTATGTAGGATCAGGAATTCAGTAAAATTGACAATTATCTTCATTATTGTTTACTCTTAAATGACAACTTAACTTGGTTTAACTTGTAAATATTGTTTTATATTCTGAAGATTACTACATTGTCTTCTAACTTTAAATGGTTCTATTACAAAAACTGCCATTCATTATGATGGAAATTTCTCTCCTTGAAATTAAGTTGATATTTTAAAACTTGGATGGCCATTCAGTTTTTTCTTTATGTTTTAAAACCTGCATGTCTCATTTTTTATTGCTCTTCAATGATTTTTCTGGGTCCCGCAATTTTTGGTAAATTTAGATTTCACTTCATTTTGGGAATGTTTCTTGTATTTTATCTGTATTTTTCAATTATATTTCTTCTGCTATTATATTAAAAAATATAAATAATTTGTATATTAGACAATATTTATCTTTCAAATCTCACTTTCTTCTAATCTGGTTTAGCGTTTTATTATTTTATTTCATTTTGATTCATTTTCGCAGTTCTGTCCTTGTCACTGCCTATATATACAATATACAGTTTGGTTTTTATGACTTTTATGTAATTCTTTTTTGTATAAAGTTTTGAATCTTATTAGTACAGGTTTATATTGTTAAATCTCCGTTGGTTGTTTTATTACTTCCTCTTCAAACCCTCATATCTCATCTGTGAGCACTTCAGAGAGGTGACATTTACTTTAATTTTATTGATTGCATGGATTTTTTCATCTAAATTCATTTGCTTGAGTGCCATAGTGCTTCAGGTATGTATTTCTCACTCGCTTACTTAGTCTTTTTCTTCTTTTTTAATTTCCCAAATTATTGTGCACAAAAAAGGCACCACATATTAAACCTGACAAGCTCTGGAAAGGCCTACATGGTGGCCTTACAAACTCAGAGACAACAAATAACCACATAGGATGGTCTGAATATATAAATTCCTAACACTAATTGGGTCATGGTGGGTAGTCACATCGTAGGCCTACAGCTTCCTTGACAAATGCCAATCTTTAAGTAAGCTTATTTATTACTTTTTGACATTTAAGATAACATACCTCTGAAATATCAGAGTAATCTCCTTTTCAGAACTCTCAGGGTACAACCTCCCTATCAGAGCATAAGACCTCATTGTTATCTTGTTCCCTATATACTATCTCTATGTGCTATAAATGTTGTTAACTATCCTATACCCACCAATGTAAAAGAAGTATGTGTCTCTCTGTTTTGCTCTTTATTCAGTCTCACAGATTTCTCTGCTTTTCTTTCTCTCACCTTCCTAATCTACCACCAAGGAATTGCATGTAACTTCCTTACATCCCCTCTTTTGATTTTAACGTATAAAGTAAGCTGCAAAACTGCCACTCCTTGGAACATTCTCTCAATCCTTTGAGAGTTTCTGTCCCAGAAATTGTCATCAGTTTGGCTCAAATAAACTCATGAAAATTCTCTACAAGTTTGGAGATTTCTTGCATCAATACCATGCATTAATACCATGCTGCTTTCTTTCTGATCATTACTTGTCTTAGAAGGAAGTTCTTTCTTCTTGTTCCAGTTAGTTGTTGAAGAATAGCAGATGAGTGGACTTGGCTTTGGCCTACAATCTGTGAACATATTCTCACCAATATCCTTCCCTGAGCACATGACGACACTAGGACAGGAAATTTCCTAGACTTAGAGAGAAGTTTTAACATCATGGTTGTACACATGAAATATCTATCTATCTATCTATCTATCTATCTATCTATCTATCTATCTATCTATCTATCTATCTATCTATCTATCTATCATCTATCATCTTGTAACAGGGCACAGCCAAGGGGGTCCCCAAATAGGGATTTGTAATGTGGTCCAGAACTCAATATTAGAGAAAAAATTATATATTATGTCCTCACTCCCACCAGTCTGAGCTGGGGGATGGGACACATGGAGCCGAGCCTTTGAGGGCTGTTTTGCATAGCAACAGCTTTGCAGCTAGCCTCTGGCATGGTCATTTAACATATCTATAGCATTTAACTTGTTTCATAGATATGTTAAATAGCTATGGCCAAGCTTTGAGCCAGGAGAACAGGAGTGACTTCAACCCAGGATATAACTAGGAAGCAACTTCCCCTGGTAACAGCGCCTGTGTGAGAGCTTGGAGACGATTGGCTCCATGCCTAGGGTCATGTCTGCCCAGACTTACTACGGCAGCCCAGTAAAGCTGGAAGAATACAGGAATGCTGGCAGGTGTAACTGATTGTGGGAGGAGTCTGAAATGGGGCTGCAGAGGAAGATTGGCTCAGGGATTTAAACCCAGGTGCAGCAGCCATACCAGGTCAGGACCAGGCCATGCGGCTTTAGAGGAGTTGGGATCACATGGCTCTGAGGTGCTCCCTTTTGCTACATGGCTTAGGCAGGAGGAGAGACTTTGCCTGGAAGAAAAGGGGTGATAGGACACTTGCTGGTGGGCCATGAGAAGGTGCCACATGACTTTGGATTAACCGTAGATCATGGCAGCAACACAGCTAATGGTGCCGGAAGACTAAGTCACAGACTTCTACTTCTTTTCCTGACATACAGTACTCCCAGACTGGGCAAAGGAGAGGAGGAAGTACTGTATGCATTTGTAGGTATTCTAAAGAACTTTAGTATTTTAATGAAGACATTAAGTCATTACTCTAAGTCTGTATAACTTTTAAATAAATAATTCCTTTCCTTTTCACCAGTCTCTGGCATTGAGGGACATCTTTCCTCTGGCAGCAGGCAAAGTGAACCTAGTATTGGTGGGGGAACCCCCAGAGAAAAAATGGGGCCTTTTGGTAATAATATATTGTTCACCCCCTCCTTCTGTTCTATAACAATCTATCTATCTTTCATCTATCTATCTATCTATCTACCTATCTATCTATCTATTTATCTATCATCTCCATATCTATATCCACATTAATATCTATATACTTCCATGGTTATTTTTCTCTGGTGAGCAAGTTCAATCACTGCAAGTCTGTTAACCTTCCTCACTTTGGCCTCCACATTGGCATCACATTTTTGTAGAGGGCATGTCCACATGTTTCCATGTTTTTTTTTTCACTAAGCCTGAATTCTCTGCCCTTTCTATGTCATGTTGCACTAAAAAACTTTCCAGTATTTTTTACCATTGTCATGGTAAATGAGGGGTTATTTGTTTGATACCTCAGGCTGTGCAATTTGTCTTTGGAAGACTGTGGGCTTTTTCTCCAATTGTGGCTCAAAAGTGTGCCTATTTCCTGGTTTCATCACATGTAATTTTTCTATTTTTATTTCTACTTGCTGCTTCCAAGTGCTTTCAGAAAATGAAAACAAAGACTCATTCCTCTATTATCTTAGCCCTTCTCAATAATTAGACATCTATCTACTCATGCTTCAGGTTTTAAAGAAAGGACATGGCTTGACATAAAGGAATGAAGAGCACATTTAAATTAGAAAAACTGTAGACCCTATAACCAGAGAAGTCCCCAAGCTGGCAGAGGTACAGGTAAGTCAGCAGGCAGTTTTTTAATAGAAGGAAAGTAAAATGAGGGTGGGGAGATAGAACAGCTATTTCTCTAAACCAAGAGATTTGGATAGGTATGAAAAAGAATAAAGGAATAAATTCTACAGAACTTAACATAACCTTGGGAAAAAAAAACAGAGTCTCCAGAATAAGTTCTTTCAAAAGGTTTCCTTTTAGAGTCTTTAGGGAAAGGCTGGGTATTCCTACCATTTGCAATTATTCCAACACACTAGATCTCAGCATCTAACCCTGAGACTGACAGTAAGGAAAAATAGATGCATTCCATCTCATAATTCAGATTCTTTCTTACATAGAAATGATGAGTTGAGTCTCACTGGGGCAGCATGGCTTGTGGCAGGCTATCAATTCTCCAACTTTATGAAAACCTGCCTTGTCCTTTATGCTGGGGGATGGAAGTTCCTGCCAGGAACACAGAGCTCCTGCCAGGCCAGCACATAGCACACCTTAGTCTTGCTTTACTCCAGACATCAGAGAGCTAGATTCATCATTTGCAGTGTTCATCCTTTGATTTTAATTTGCTGTTTTCTGATTTATCAGCCTCTCCATGAGATTTAAAGTACTTCTCTATGCAAATGATTCTCAAACTTTAGTGTGCATTCAAATCATGTAGACAACTCATTGGAACACAGAATGTTGAGCCCAACCTCAGAGTTTCTACTTTAGTAGATCTGGGGTGGGGGTTGAGAATATGTATTATTAACAAGTTCCTAGAGGATACTGATGCTCCTTGTCCAGAGAAAACCACAGAACTAGGTGTGTACCTTTCTATAGGCAACTTTGAATTTTGTGCCTGCTGAAGATCCAGAGTCAGTGCAAGGAAGGAATACACTTTCTGAAATTGAAGACAGTAAGAGATTTTCCAAAGACTGCCCACATTGCTGAACTTCAAACAAAAGATTGTCAGACTTAGCGCTGATGGTAATGTGGAAGGTAAGTCTATAGCTATGGCTATTAGGTTTTGAGAAAGGTACCACCATAGCAGGAGTCAAGAGGAGCCAAGGATGTTTGGTTGATTTTGGTGAAGGTGGAAGAAGTAGGGAATTAAAGAAGCAATACAGAGAATAAGATAAAAGAAATTAGGTATGTGGTTTGAGTTACTCCCCAAAATAATATGTCGAGGTCATAAACTCTAACCTTGTGAATATGACCTTATTTGGAAGTAGGGTATTTACAAATGTAATTAATATGTAAGTTAAAATTAGGTCATACTGGAGTAAGGTGGGCCCTTAATCCAATATGAATAGTGCTGTTAGAAGAGGAAAAGCACACAGAGACAGATACACACAGAGTAAAAACCATGTGAAGACATACACAGAAAGAAGAAAACCATCCCATGTGACAACAGAGGCAGAAACTGAAGTTATAAGCTGCAAGTCAAGAAACACCAAGAACTGCTGGAAACCACCAAAAGCTAGGGGAAAGAGTATGACCATGCTGATGCCTTAATTTTGGACTTCTGGTCTCCAAAACTGTGAAAGAATAAATTTCTGTGTTCTAAGCCACTTTGTTTTGGGTACTTTGTAACAGCAGCCCTAGGAAATGAATACAGGCAGGGAATGCTGATTTTCTTCTTTCAAATGCAGTAGAGTACAAAGATTATCTGCACCCTCATATTCCCAATTACTATGTACAAATATGAAAGTTGGACAGTGAAAAAAACTAATAGGAAAAAAGGTTCATTTGAAAATGGTGTTGGTGGAAACTACAGATGCTGTGGACTGTCAGAAAAACAAAGAAGTTGGTCCTAGAGCAAATTAAGCCTGAAATATTGCTAGAGGCAAAAATAAGAAACTGAAACTGTCTTGCTTCTGGCACATCATGAGAAGACAGGGCTCTTTGGTAAACATTAATACTGGGGAAAATAGAAGGTGCCAGGACAAGAGGAAAACCAAATATGAGATTAACTGACTCCATAAAAGAAGCTATAAACATAAGTCTACAGAAGCTGAGCTGGGCTGTTTCACGGTAGCCAGAAGTTAGAGCTGACTTCTTGGCATGTAACACACTCTTCCTTTAGTAGGAAGGAAACTAAAGGTCAAGAATTGCAAGACTTCTGGCCAAGATGGAGGCACAGGTAAATACACTTTGCCTCCTCTCACAACCAAAAGAAGGACAACAACAAATTTAAAAACAAAAAATAAGCAGAATGGCCAGAAAATTGAACTATATGGAAGTCTGACAACCAAGGCGTTAAAGAAACATTCATTCAGACTGGTAGGAGGGGCTGAGAGGGGCAGCCAGGATAAAGAGGACACACGGCAAAGAAGCAGCTGGAAGACTGGGTAGGCAAGGTGGCAGCTGGTGGACTGGGGATCCCACATTTGCATGTGGGTAAACTGGTGGGAAAAACTGAGGAGTGAGACAGAACATGCAACCCAGAGTTCCAGTGTAGGTAAACAAAGTCTCAAAACCTCTGGCTGTAAAAACCTGTGGGGGGTGTGGCAGGAAGAGAAATTTCCAGCCTCACAGAGTTCACTGGAGAGACCCATAGGGTCCTAGAATGCACACAAAACCACCCACCCAGGAATCAGAACCAGAAGGGCCCAATCTGATTGTGGGTAATAAGGGAAGTGACTGAAAGCTGGCCACGAGCTGAGCAAGTGACATTATTCCCTCACAGACCTCTTTCATATATATAGCACCACAACGCAGCAACATGGTTGCCCTGCTCTGGTGAATACCTAAGGCTCCACCTCTTACTACTTAACAGGCATGCTGAGAGAAAAAAAATGGCCCAAATGAAAGAAGAGATCAAAGTTCCAGAAACAATACAACTAAGCATTGAAGAGATAGCTAACCTATCAGATAGAGTTCAAAACACTGATAATCCAGATGCTCAGAGAAATGGTTGAGTATGGTCGCAAAATAGAGGAAAAATTGAAGGCTATGCAAAGTGAAATAAAGAAAAATATACAGGGAACCAACAGTGACAGGAAGGAAACCGGGACTCAAATCAATGATTTGCACCAGAAGGAAGAAATAAACATTCAACCAGAACAGAATGAAGAAACAAGAATTTAAAAAAAAAAAAAGAGAGGTTTAGGAACTTCTGGGACAACTTAAAACATTTCAACATCTGATCTGAGTCATAGGGGTGCCAGAGGAGAAAAGGAAGCAAGAAATTCAGAACTTATTTGAACAAATAATAAAAGAGAACTTAGCCAATCTAGCAAAGGAAATAGACTTCCAGGAAGTCCAGGAAGCTCAGAGAGTCCCAAACAAGTTGGACCCAAGGAAGCACACACCAAAGTGCATCATAATTACATTACCCAAGATTACAGAGAAGAAGAGAATCTTAAAAGCAGCAAGAGAAAAGGACACAGTTATCTACAAAGGAGTTCCCATTTAGACAATCAGCTGATTTCTCAAAAGATACCTTGAAGGCAACAAGGGGCTGGAAAGAAGTA
The DNA here is from genome assembly GCF_004126475.2 of Phyllostomus discolor. Classification (NCBI taxonomy): domain Eukaryota; kingdom Metazoa; phylum Chordata; class Mammalia; order Chiroptera; family Phyllostomidae; genus Phyllostomus; species Phyllostomus discolor. The sequence goes on from NC_040907.2 coordinate 109,610,094, forward strand.
TTTGAAGTCATGAAAGGCAAGGACCTACATGCAAGATTGCTCTATCCAGCAAAGCTATTATTTAGAATGTGAGGGCAGATAAAGTGCTTCCCAGACAAGGTCAAGTTCAAGGAGTTCATCGTCACCAAGCCATTATTATATGAAATGTTAAAGGGACTTCTCTAAGAAAAAGGTAAAAAATATGAACAGTAAAATGACAACAAACTGACAGCAATCAAAAAATGAACCTAAGTGTCCCAAGTTCGATTCCCAGCCAGGGTACATGCTGGGGTTGCAGGCCATAACCCCCAGCAACCGCACATTGATGTTTCTCTCCCTCTCTCTCTCTCTCTCTCTCTCTCTCTCTTTCCCTTCCCTCTCTAAAAATAAATAAATAAAATCTTTTTAAAAAAATGAACCTAAAATCAAAAACAAAAACAGACTAAGTGAACAACTAGAACAGAATCACAGAAATGGAGATCACAAGGAGGGTTATCAGTGGAGAGAGGGAGGGAGAGAATGGGGAAAAAGTACAGGGAATAAGAAGTATAAATGGTAGGTAAAGGGACTTCCGGCAAGATGGAGGCATAGGTGGATGCACCGTACCTCCACGCACAACCAAGATTAGAACAACAACAATTTAGAGGCAGAATAACACCCAGAACTGACAGAGAATTTATCTGAATGGAAGTCAGACAGCCAAGAAGTTGAAGAACACCTGTACATCCAGACCGGTAAGAGGGGTGGAGACGAGTGCACGGGTCGCAACTCGCAGAGTTCGGGGACAGCTGGGTGCCTAAGGCAACCGGGAGTGAGTAAGCCATCTGGGGCGCGCAGTGGGTGGACCCTGAGCATGCAAGCGGCAACTGGCGGACCCAGTGAGGCTGCGATTGTGGACCAGGACAGAGAGCGCAGCCCAGGATCCCAGGGAAGGGACTGAGATCCCAGGAGAGTGGGACTGCTGCCATTGTTCCCTCCCGTCCCCGCCCCCACATACAACGTCACAACCTAGCGACTGGGGTGCCCAGCCTCGATGAACACCTAAGGCTCTGCCCCTCACCGTAACAAGAGCAACCAGACTGGAAAAAAAAAGAGAAAGCGATGGCTCAAATAGAAGAACAAATCACTGCCCCAGAACTCACCCTTTTGAGCGACCAAGAAATAGCTAACCTATCAGATGCACAGTTCAAAACACTGGTGATCAGAAAGCTCACATAATTGGTTGATTTTGGGTGCAAATTAGATAAAAAATGCAGGTTACCATAAAAGAGATGAAGGAAGATGCACGGAGAACCAACAGTGATGAGAAGGAAACTGGGACTCAAAACAACAGAGTGGACCAGAAGGAAGAAAAAAGAAACCAAACAGAAAATAATGAAGAAATAAGAATTCAAAAAAATGAGGAGAAGCTTAGGAACCTCCAGGACATCTTTAAACGTTCCAACATCCGAATTATAGGGGTACCAGAAGGGGAAGAGGTAGAGCAACAGATTGAAAACATATTTGAACAAATAATAAAGGAGAACTTCCCATTCTGGCAAAGCAAATAGACTTCCAGGAAACACAGGAAGCTCAGAGAGCCCCAAAGAAGTTGGACCCAAGAAGAAACACACCAAGGCACATCATAATTACATTAGCCAAGGTAAAAAATGAAGGAAAGAATCCTAGAAGCAGCAAGAGATAAGGGGACAGTCACCTACAAAGGAGTTCCCATCGGACTCTCAGGTGATTTCTCAAAAGGGACCTTACAGGCAAGAAGGGGCTAGAAAGAAATATTCCAAGACATGAAAGACAAGGACCTACATCCCAGATCTATCCAGCAAAGCTCTCATTTAGAATGGAAGGGCAGATAATGTGCTTCTCAGATAAGGTCAAGTTAAAGGAGTTCATCATCACCAAGCCCTTATTTTATGAAATGCTAAAGGGACTATCTAAGAAAATAAAGAAAAAACATGTATAGTAAAAAGGACAGCAAACTCACAATTATGAACAACCACACCTAAAGCAAAACCAAAAGAAACTAAGCAAACAACTAGAACAGGAACAGAACCACAGAAATGGAGATCACATGGAGGGTTAGCAACAGGGGAGTGGGAGGAGGAGAAAGGGGGAAAAGGTACAGAGTATAAGTAGCATAGATTGTAGGTTGAAAATAGATAGGGGGAGGGTAAGGATAGTATGAGAAATGTAGAAGCTAAAGAACTTATAAGCATGACACATGGACATGAACTAAAGGGGGGAACGTGGGTGTGAGAGGGTGTACAGGGTGGAGGGGAGTGAAGGGGGAAAATGGGACAACTGTAATAGCATAATCAATAAAATATGTTAAAAAAACAAGTATAAATGGTAGGTAAAAAATAGACAGGGGGAAGTTAAAAATAGTATAGGAATTGGAGAAGCCAAAAACTTATATGTACAGCCTCTGGACATGAACTAAGGGGGAGGAATGCTGGTGGGAAGTGGGGTACAGGGGGGAGGGAAGTAAAGGGGAGAAAAACATGAGGCAACTATAATAGCATAATCAATAAAATATAGTTAAAAAAGAATCCCATTGGCTCATATTTGAGATGCATCAGCTGAACATGAGATAAGCCCAAATGAACCCAAACACTTACCTAAAGGTCAATGCCCTTACTTTGCTGGTCCTCCCACATCTGTCTGTTGAAATCTCATCTTGTCTTGGTTTGTTGAGCTTCAATGCATGGGTGAAGCCTCCACCCCTACATAATGTCAACTTCTTGGTCATGGCTAGGTCTTATCCATGGTGATGAGAACAGTAGTGAGTTGGTTTTGTTAAAACAGATTGGGACTTTGAATGTGTTGAAGGAAATCAATGCTATAAAGACTGAAAAGGAGTCTGTGAGACCTGGTATGAGACTTCATAGTTTAGAGGCATGAAAGTTTTTTTAGACCCAATGTTGCAAAAGAGACAGGACATCCTCTCCATTGAGTGTTTTAATTAGAACTCTGCCCTCATAATCTCAAGGATGTTCATCCTTGGAACAACTGGTACTTGTATCTTCTCATTACCATTCTTTAAATGCAAAAAGCTCACACACAATTAGAATGTCTAAAATACAGATAGTAACAAGTGTTGATTAGTATGTGATGAAGTTGCACTCTCAAAGATTTTTGGTGGGAGTAAAAACACTTCAGCCACTTTGAAAAACAGTTTGGAAGTTCTTCAAAAAGTTAAACATAGAGTTACCATGTGACTCTACAATTCTACTTTTAGGTATATACTCAAGAGAGATGAAAAACATACTTTTATATAAAACTTACATATGAATATTTGTAATAACATTATTCATAATAGCCAAAAAGTGCAAATAACCCAAGTGTGCATCAACAAATGAATGGATAAACAAAATGTGGTCCTTCTGTTATTTAATCACAAAATGAATGAAGTACTGCTATGTAAGATGGATGAATTTTGAAAACATTATAACAAGTAAAAGAAGTTAGTAAGAAAAGGCCATATATTGATCCCAATTAAAAGAAATATTCAGAATAGGCAAATCCATAAAGATGGAAAGTGGATTAGTTATTGCCAATGGCTGGCGGGGGGCGGGGGGGAGGGGAGGAGGAGCATAGAGTGAATGCTAATGGGTATGGAGTTTTTTAGGAGTGTAATGAAAATATTCTAAAATTAGAAGAAATTGCTGCACAATTTTGTGAATATACTGAGAAACACCAAATTATAAAATTTTAAAGGGTAATTTTTATAAAGGGTAAATTGAGTCAGAAAACATAATGAAACCCTCTAAGCCCTCTATGCCATTATTGGATCAAATAGAGATAAGTGACACTTGGCTTCATATAGAGTTGATGCATTTTCTTCTTCCAGAGACTCTCATTTGGGTGTTGTACTTCATTTAGAATTACTACAGTTTCCTCTATAGGGTAACATAGAGCTAAGAGCAGCATCTGATAATAATTATCCTGGCAATCGTGTGCTACATGGTTTGGAGCAATGAGAAGCTAGAGACAGTCAAAGCAATTAAAGAGAACATTTCTACAAAAGATAAAGAGTCAAAGACCAACACTGAGAAGTTGCTATGGAAACAGAATGTTGGGGCACATGGAAATAGGGAAGAGTTGCCTGAAGCACATTTTAGAACATAGCAATAGTGGACTGACCTAAGAACCAGAGAGTCTGCCCAGACATGGTTCTAGAACCCCCAGGGCTTCAGAAGTTTGCCTATCGGTCAGAGGTAGTGCATCAGATGACCTTCATTGGCCATTTTGCCTCTGCAGTAAGTGAAAGAAGGAATGAAAGCTTTCCCATCTTAGTCCCTCTTTCTACCTGTGATAGCTGTCATCATGCCTCCATATATCCACACCCTCTTCTAATCCACTCTTGCTTTGAATCTTGCTGATCTGGTCCAATGAAACAAATGAAATTCAGCAAAACTGATACAGTGTGACTTCTCACACTAGGAGATGAGAAGCTTTGCAGTTTCTGCCTTGGTCTCTTGGAATACTTGCTCTGGAGGAACCTGATGTGATGAAAGAAGGCCAGATATCCTAAAACCATCATAGTACAATAAAGCCCAAGCCAGCTATATGAAGAGACCATGTGTAGGGAGAGAGTCTCAGTCAGCCCCAAGATGTCCCAACCATCCTGGCCCGCATGCCAGGCATGATAGTGAAAAACGCATCTTGGATATCTAGCCTGTCATCCCAGATGACATCTAACTGCAACTACATAAACCCAAAAAAACCCACAGAAACATGAAAGAGCATGACAAAAATGTTTTAACTCTCTAAATTTTGGAGGTGGTTTATTATACAAAAATTAAAAAAAAAAAATAAATATTAATCCAGGAAGCCATGTGAGGGCCACTCTGCAATCAGACTGTTTACATGGATTGGGGGAAGTGAGGAGCCATTACCTTTGTACCTCAGTAGATATAACTCCCCCAGATGTGGAGTACCCATTGATACTAGTCCTCTCCACATTTCTTTCTTGCCACAGAAGATGCAGAGATATTCCAACCAGCTCTTCTGAGCACAGAGCCCATGGACCCCATTGGGTTTGCCTTCTTTGGGCTGCTGATTTCTCATAGCACACAATAACTTGGGAAACACCCAAGACTGTCACATGTTACCTGGCTGAGTCTTTATTTCTCTATCCTAGAGCTCTATGGTACCCTGATGTTGCCTATCCCAGGGATGCGAGGTCTCACTGGGTGAATCTGGGAAAGATCTAGTAAGGGAAGAGGCTGTAGGAATCAGTGCCCAGCAGAACTCCCACAGTCCAGACTGGAGCCCACCACATGCCCTAGCTTTCTCTGTTGATTTGGGCTCTGTGTGTTTTATATTTTATTAATGGTTGTCCCAGGTCCAGGCACTGCATAAGTTTTTATGTTGGCAACAGGGGAAAGCATTTCCTGGGCTGTATTTTCAGGGAGGGAAATCATGTTTCAGAGGTTTATTCTCTTTGTATGCTGCCAGTTTTCTCCTCCAAACCCTATGCCAGAGTCAAAACAGAGCTTGCTTCTTGGGATGAAAATTCCATTCCTACTCTTATGCCTGGCTGTTTTGGAAGACACATCAGCTCATTCCATAGATGAAGCACCTTTCCTCCAACATGGGCACAGCATGGTTGCTCATGCATGTGACAACTGTGTTCTCCAGAGTTGCAAGGCCAGTGTCCCAGAAAGGTAGGTACTTAAATGTAACATTGAAGAGTCTGTCATCAATGTTGTTAATGTACAGACCCATGGTTTCTAGACTGGCTGTCACATAGAGGGGCCTCCAGCCAGTATTACTGATGTTCTTCACCTATATTGACCCAAATACTAGGCTTATTTAACTGAAACCAGACCACCCCTAGCTGGTTAAAACATGGAGGAAGTAAGGGAAAGGCTGGAGCAAGAATAGTAAATGAAAAGGTAAAAATGAGATTAATGCAATGTGTTTTAAAATATCAACCAACTCATAAAACACACACACACACACACACACACTCACACACACACCCTTGAATGATTTGAGTACATTTAGGCAAAACAGAATTACTTTTCATATTTCAACTGGTTAAATATTGGGATAGTTTGCAGATTTTGCCCGTTCCACACACAACTGGACTCTCAGGGCTTGCTCTGGCCTGGGGATATGATCAGAAGTTAAGGGAAAAGCCCAATGACAACTAGGAAGATGCCAATGGGGCCAGCTGGAAATGGCCTCTTTTTGTACTCCTGGGCTCTTCTGAGAGCCCACTTTGCACCACCCAGGGAGGTTTTACTTACTCAGACTCTTTTGCACAGTCTCTAGTTCTGATTCCAATTTCACAGTAGGAGTTAAACAACTGAACCATAAGGAAAAAAAAAAAACAGTTAGCTGGGCATTCAGTAAGGAGCAAGAGAGTCAGGTCAGAACCCAGGAGTGACCCTGTTACACAGGAGGCATGGAGAGAAGCCACCAGGAGCAAGAGGACATTGACTTCAGTGAGGGTATCTCCTTCCAGGATGAGTGGGCTTTGAACTTTTACCTTATCACACAAGGTAAGTCACTGAGCTGCTTTGAGCCTGTCTCTTCCTCTAATTAGACACAAGAATACTCTGCCTCTTACTAATCTTTTGCTCATTCTTTGGCAAATCCTGTAGATATGAAAAATGCTTTGGAAAGTATACATGTGTGGTACACTCACCATTATCACCAGTAACATTAAATAGGGCCTTTAGGAAACTATCATACCAGCTTTCCATATTCTGCTTGGCAAGCCCAGGAGATGATTCCAGGTTGACACAATCACATCTTTACCTCCCTGTGAGCACATGCTACTCCTCATGTCTAGAAGAGAAGTCTAATGCCCTTTCTTAAAAATAGGCTGGTCTCTGTGACTTGTCTGGCCACTGCGATATTGGAAGTATCATTCTCTTATAGGACCTCTGAGGCTTCCCTACAGGCCTCTTGAAACACTCCCTTTTGGAAATGACTGCTCACTTCCATACCATGTGAGAGGCCACAGGTAGGTGTTGATAATCCCAGCTGAGTCCCTAGCCTGTGACCTGCCTCAACAGCTGGTGTCAGTGAGCCATCTTGGGTGTCCAGCCTAGCTGAACCCTCACACCTACCAACCTAGCCACCATCAGACTGCAATTGCTCAAGACTCCCTGAATAAGAACCACTCCCTAGTCAATCCAGAACAGAACCAGAGGAAATAGTAGTAAACTGTTGCTGGGAGCCACTAACTTTGAAAGTGTAATATTTAACTGAAACAGCTCTTCATATCCCTACTTATATCTGGGCCCTCTGGTTCTCGTGCCTGAATCCTAAATAGGTCATCCTCTTCCTAGAAGACAGAGAAGGGCTGTTCTATCTCTGTCCTTGGTGTCACACCTTACTTTCCACTATCCCCCCCAGATAAGCCCAGGGGTCTTTCTCAATTTAGGGGTATGACTATATGTTCCCTGTGAAAACAAAGATGAGATAACAGAGTGACAGACACAGAGAACTGACTTCAGGTGGATCCAGCCACCCCAGTACACACCACTGCAAGCCTGAGGTGGTGACTTCCTCTTTAAATGATAACTGGAGAAGCTCTTGAAGACTTGCAAACAAACTCTGAACTCCTCTGACCTTCACTCTGTAATCCCTGCCCCAGGAGTATCTTTGAGCACAGCAGAGATCCTCATGTGTGTCTCTGGTCTGGAATATTTCTGGCTCTGCACATCTATTCTCCAACCAAGAGCCTGTAGTTCTTATCACCTCTGCATGTCCTCTCAGCTTTGACCTTCATTGCCCAGGAACAGAGAAACCAAATTGTGACTTTTAATAGTAACTTGACTCACCAGGCTTTCTGGTTCTGACATCTGTGAAGCACCACTGATGTTAGAGCTAATTAGCCACATTCAGTGGGACCATTCCTATCAAATATCCAAAGCAGAGACGTGGACTCTGGGCTAAAAGTTTAAGGGAGGTGGGTGGTCTCTAGTAGGCCTTTCAAATTAACTTAAACCCTCTGAAAATAGCAAATGCAAGGTTGACAGCCTATGTACCAGTTGAAATAATTGCAAACCAGGTGTGAGATCTCCTTTGATTTCAGGATCTTGCGGTAGGGTTGGAGGTTGGAGGTTGGATTGAGGAGGAGGGAGGAGGAAGGAAGTCAGAATTTTTTCTGGCTCCAGCCAGAAAATAGAGGGGCAAAGTATCTTGGGGCAGAAAACATATAGAAATCTCCTGCAGCCCTATGCTGCATTTTTGGGGAGGAAGTATCTGAGTACCTTGATTGTTGAACAACCCCATAGGCTCTCAGATTGCTTCCTATTTCTGGGACCGAAGATTAGGTACCAATGGCCTGCCTCCGAGTCTATTTTTTTTTTTTGACATCCCATAATACCCATATCAGGTCCTGGACTCCTGTCTTCTAAGGAAAGAGGTTGTGGATTCCCATGGGTCCCTAGAACAAACTACAAAATTTTGCATGTACCAGTGTCAGAACAGATAAGAAAACCTACTTCTGGGGGCTTTAGAGAATTCAAAATAAAACACTTCTCTTACACACCCACTGGGAAATAAACACAGGAGGCACACTGAGATCACCTCTATTACTGACAAAGTTGATTAGAGAAGCTAGCCTTACATGTGCAGCAAAATGGACCTACCACAGAGACATTTTCCTTCCCCTAATCCTGCATGGTCAAGAGTGCACAAAACATGGGTTCTCTGCCTGGAAGGTGGATACTGAGAGGGGGAGAAAAGTCTGAGTGTAGCTTGGTAATTCTCACACTAAACCCCTTCACCCAGGGGAACAAAGTGAGGCCTGGAGTGTTACTTGGTAGGATTTTGAGTCAGGGGAAAGAAGATCCTTCTTACCAGCGTATAGAAACCACCTAAGGAAAGCTGGAAGTTTCCAGAGTGCTCACATTCATCTTCTTAGTAGGTTTTGAAAGTCTCCCAACCCTCTCAGGAATGACAACATGATATAGTGGAAAGAAAATGAGCTTGGAGACTCAGGCAGGACAAATGACCTCTTCAAGTCCCAGTTTTCTCCTCTGTAATGTGCAGTGACAATTCCCACCACAAAGGACTGCTGTGGGAGTTAACAACTGTCCCAGTTTTAGTATTGCAGAAACTCCTCCACTCAGGCCAACTAGAATAGTTGGTCACCTTATTGAAACCACCTGGTACACAGTGGGTATTCAGGAATTACTTCCCTCCCTCCTTACTCATACTTCTATTGTGAGAGTGAAAGTTGGAGCATCCCTCAGGCAAGGAGCCAGGGTAGCCCCTTCTCTCTCTCTCTCTCTCTCTGTTTCATACTGGAAGCCCCTCTAGGGAAGGGTAGGAGAGAGGAGAGGAAGAGGGCATTTGAATTTGGAGCACCCTGTGGAGCCTGGAATAAACAGACTTGCATTCAGAGAAGTATCCCTGTGTCACTACCCCAGAGAAAGATCAAGTAGAACCACTCCCTGGCACATAGTTAAGTACATGTTGCTGAGAAAATGTTTGGATTTCCTTTGAAGGGTTCTGAGTGAAGCAAGAAGGCAGATGAATTGGTTCATTAACTGTATCACCTTCCCAACCATTTACCCTAAAGCCCATCTCTTTTCCCCTTACAGTCAAGTTCAACATCAGAATCCCATGTCTGCCCTCTGTGTGGGCACTGCTGTAAGTGTCCATGACACCAGAATGTCTCTGGAAAATGGGAGGTACCTCTGGGAGGTATACAGTCACTGCCTAGAAACTGTTAATGAACAAAATTTAACTGAATAAATTTAAAGATTTAATTATTGGCTTTATTAAACAATTCATGAATTGGGTAGCATCTCATCTCTCAAGCAGAGAGCTACTCCTAGGGGTTATACAAGATCAAAGGCTTTTATAGAAAAAGAGGGTGGGGCCAGGAAGTCACCAGCAAGGAAAAAATGGGAGTTCATTGGAGGAAAGTAAGAGTTTAGGTGACTCCAGCTTCTCATTGGCTGAGCTGTGGGATTTCCATTGTCTGGGCTTGTTGCTGGGCATGAAGAAAATCTTTACTCCTACTGGAGTAATAAAGTAGTTGCACTTCCAGTTTGGGAGTACAAGGTATGTCTCTCCCTGTAGGGGTTATAATTGGTGTCTTCTGTTTGGGATAATTGATGTTGAATGGTAGAACATGAACTTCCTCTGGAGGCCTCCCAACTCCAATCTTTATTGAAATTTTTTTATTAACTTTCACAAAGCCAAACAGATTTTCTGATAGATGTCTCCCACTAGATAAATTTCCCTGTCTAGTGACTGGCAGAGTTGACCAGCTGTGTGGCATATTCTGCCAGAGGATAGCAGGACTTCCCCTTTGCAGCAATACTAAAACCTTGTGCAATCAGAGGCCTCACTATCTTGGAGAGAACAGCTTTGAGGCAGTTGAAGTTGAAGAAGATCCATTACTGTGTTTGTTGCTGGAAATTTCTAGAAGCCCCTATGTGCATGCCACCTTGGGCATTGCGAAGTCCCACCATAGAAACCTCAGGTTTTCTGAGCAACCAGTAGGTTCTTTTTGGGACTATGACAATGTGGTAACCAATAGACTCTTTTTGTACGCTAAAGCTTAGAGTTCAACTCAAAACCCAACTATAGCTTAGAGTTCAACTCAAAACCCAACTATAGCATCTCTGTTGGTCATCACAACTGATATGTGTGTTATTACCTAGTTTTGCTCCCTACTTTTACTTATTTTTTCCTAGACCTGGTTTGTTATTTCTGTGTATAATATTACTAGATGTATCTTTGTTAGAAACCACCTCAATTTGGGATGGAGTGCTGTGACATGAAGGTTGGAGTAAGGCAATACATTTTTAGCAAGATTGTTGCTCTAAGTCTTACACTAGAAAAACCCAATTCTACCAGCATCCTTAGGATCAGGAACATAAAACCACAATCCCTGGGACACTTTAAAAGGTGGTAAATAGCAGCTCAGGCTTCTGGTTAAATAAATCAAAGTACCAGACCTACCTCTACCTCTTACTAATCCAGAGATTTTGGATATATTATGCCTGTAGTCTTCTCTACCTTATCATTCCTCACCTGTGAAATGGGTATCATATTACCTTACCTTTCATCCTAAGGGCTGAAATTAAGTATATACAAAATTTGGGTCATGGCACTAGTAGTAATCCCATGAATTCCTCAGGACTCTACATGCAAGGCTCAGAAATTTTACTAAAGGGCTTCTCTGTGTGACTCAACAGAATGCTCACACACAGCCCTGGGAGGCAATGGTACTTCACTGGCAGATGTGGTCACCAAGACTTAAAGGGCCAGTTATGCAGCTGGATAGTCTAAATGAAAATCCAGGTCCTGCCTCACCTCATCAAAGCCCATGGGGAAACAGAAATTCTGAATTTCTGAACTCTAATTCTCCCCACTGCAACTGGGGTGGAACAAAGGTTATTCCTGTGATTACCCACAGGAAGGTCTATGGCCCCAATGTACAGTTCTGTATGGCCTTTGCTGCTACTTTTATGGCCAACCTAGCCTCAGGACAGTCTGGTCTTCTGCTTCCATAACCTGCCAGTGGGGCCACCTGCTGCTCCCTTCCTTCTCAGCCCTATATGGCCCAACAGGGCAGCAGGTTGGACTGATCCTCTGAGTAGGGAAAGCCACCTATGAGCCTCATTCCTAGCCAAAAACTTGGGGGTTGGGGAGTGGAATACACTAAGAAGGTCTCTGCTCAAATGTAAGCCAAGGGCTCTGAGTAGGAGTACAAAGTGAGCTTCCCCAGGCTCTTTGACCAGGAGTGCAGAAAGAAGAGGCCCTACTAGCCCTCCTCCACAGAAGGAACAGAAAACTAGGAGGGGCTGCCAAGGACACCAGACCTAGCCTTCTGCCTCCAGGGAAGTCTTGCCAACAGCAGACAAGACACTGAAGCCTCTGTTGACTTATAGGCCTCCAGAGAGCAGGCTTTGTCATCAACTTGTACAGAGCTAGTCACAGCCTGTTGTCACTTGTAATAAAGCAAAATTACCAATGGGCCTCTTCCAGGCTCCTTACTGCAGCACCCAGGAAACCTCTCAAATGGGGTCTGCCAAGCCCCAGTGCTCCAAGCAGGGCTCTGCTAAGCCACATAGGAAGGTACATACAGGTTAATACAGGGCAAGGCCCATGATCTGCTTCACAGCCTGAGTTATGGTAACTCATAGGCTCAATACAAACCCATATGGCATCTCACCAGTGTGTCATGGGAGCCAAGCCACACCACTCACAACCCAAAAAGGTTCTGTTGCCTATGATTTTGGCCACAGGCTAGGCATGAGGAGTGGGGGTCACCCCAGAAACTCCTGACCCAATGTTTGGAAACCACTGCTCCACAGATAAACCCTCATTTTCCATACACGAATGCCAGTCCCATGCTCTTTCTCAGCTTCTCACTACAGTAATAGTTAATATGTGTGGGGCTCTTTAAAATGTATATATGCCACACATTCTCTCCACCACCCTGTGAGGAGGCATTATTATTCCTGATTTACAGAGGAGGAAGCAGAAATTCAGGGAGGCCAAGTGACAAACCCAAATCAGCAGGACTCCAGCTGGCTCCTGCACATGTGGACAAAAGTGTCTATGTACCACATGGACTCTCAAACTCTTAATCTGTAATCTGTAATCTCTCTGATGTTGCCAGCTGTGTCTCTAATTTCCAGGTTGATTGACAGTGCTCCTCTGCCCTGTCCCCACACTCCTCATGAAGATGTGGTCAGGGGAAAATGCCCAGGACGCCCAGGACGGAAGTGATGGGTGAGCCAAAGTTCACCTGCATGGAGCTGGAGAATAGCACTTCCTGCAGGTGGAGTTGGGGTCTCTTTGGATGACTGTCCTCCTGCCACTCATTTTCTCGTACAGGTGAAAATAGTTTAGATAGATGCTCAAACCCTGAGTGACTCTGGGTTGAACCTCAGAGACACAGGATGGACATGTCTCTTCATGTGTTGGGTCCAAATCCTGGCTGCTTGCCATCTGGGGGCCTTTAGAGAATCACTGGATTTCAGAGCCTATTTCCTCGCTTGTGAAAGGGTGACTTCAGAGATGCTGTGGAAATCCATGAAATGTGGAGGGAGTGGCAGCACCACCCATGTGCTAGGCACAAACTCAAGCTGGTGCCTGTACCCATGTCCCCCATGAAGAGACCTTAGCAGCTTGGGCATAGGGATGTGACCAGCACTGTTGTGGCCTAGGTCTGTAGCCATACCCTCCAGCCCCAGCTTCCTTGGGAGAACCAGGCAGGTGGGGCTTATAAGAGCAACAAAAACCTGGTAAGGCTGCCCATAAGCAGCACTTTGAAACCTGCACTTTGTCAGAAGGGAGGCCCAGTTGCCATCTTGACAGTATGAATGTGTCATTGGAAGCAGATTCATAGACCAAAGTATTCATTTGTACCTTCTCATTTATACCAGGATCTCTGGGATTTTGTGACAATCCTCCAGGACAATGCAAGCCAGATGGTGCAAGGGCACAAACAGCTATTGGAGGTGCAAGTGGAGCCCACACAGGCCACCCAGCCTCACCTGCAGAGAGCCCCACGTTGCCCTACCATGTCCTGACCCCCAGGCTGTGTGATCCCATGCAAGATCCTTAACTGTTCTGTCTCAGTCCTCTCTCTAGAGATGGAGACAACAAGAAGATGGCAATTAGTCACTGTGAAGGATTTGGGCTGATGGCTGCTAGACTGTTCTGGAGCCCTGACACTGGCCCCCATCCCAGAGGCTGCCAGGAGCTTTCTTGTTTAGAGTTTTCTATTCTGCCTGAAGCCGTAAGAGCCTGGGACTCTCCTACCTAACTTCTTCTCCACCCTCATCACCTTTATTTGGAGTGTGGGACCAGAACACATAGGTCCCACTGCAAGGCTGTTTTTCCTTGCAGACAGTGGCAGCCCTGTCTGCCCAAGTGGGAGTGCTGGGTATGGAGGCCAGGCTGGTCACAGGATGAGTTACCATCTAAGCCCAAACTACCCATTAATGTGCCCCAGGACGTATTGTTTTTGGCCTTGGGAGCCAGCTCAAAAGCCAAGGTTGAATTTGGTCATATTTAGCCATCAAATACCCATGTGCTGCACAGGATATGAGTGTTGGCCCTATGGGCCAGAGTGAAAAGAGCTGAGGAGGAGGAAGCACCCTGGATTCTCTGCCCATGGCTGCAATTTAGGGGTACATCCAGCCCTTCAAAGAAAATCCTCCTCATCTCCTTCCCCAAGAGTGTTATCAGGCCCAAGCCTGTCCCCAAATGATGGATGAGAACAGTTCAACCCTGAGGTCTGCCTGCTGTTGGAACAGACTGCAGGCAGTCTACACTGCTGCTGCTTTCCCTTAATTCATTTCCTTTTGTGCCCACAAAGTGAAGGTAAGAGTTATTTTCAAACAAGATTCTCTTTTGTTTGCTGAGCATAAGGTTCCATTCTATGAAAAAGACTACACACACACACACACACACACACACACACACCCTTCCATCAAATTTGTATTGGAAACTGGGCCTCTATTTGGAGGCAAAAGCATCTTAGGAAATCAAGTTTCCTAACTCTCCCTTGCTCAGCATGAATTGGATCCCCAGCAGTTCCTCACATTCTGCTGTGGTATGTGTACATTCCCTGGGAGCCTTGTCAACATACACATTTGGTTCACGACCCAGGGGTGGAGCTGATACCCTGTGTGTCTGACAAGCTCCCAGGTAATGTTCATGCTGCTGTTCCTTGGGAGGCACAGGAGCCAGGGTAGAAGATCTCATTTTAACCTTGCTCCCCAGAGGGTCCTCTGTTCAGACCTCTAGGGAGCAAAGTCTTCATGGCACTCCTGGTAGAGCCACCAAACCCCCATCCTGGTCACCGTGCAGAGAGCATCGACAGGCCTTGACCCACCACATGCTAGAAAGGGAAAACCTACCTCCAGGCCTCCCAGACCACAGGAGACCTCAAAGTTACCAGGTCACTCAGGATGAGGAGAGGTACAGGAGAGAAGACAAGCAAAGACAGAGCTAGAGGAGACCCAACAATCTAAGCTACTGGAAGAGAAAGGAGTCTGAAAAGGAAGTGAGAAAGGTGGGGGGGACCCAAGAGTGAAATGTCACAGTGGAAACCAAGGAGGAAATGGTCAACATGCTCCAGTGTTGCCAAGAAAGCATAGAAGCTGAAGTCTGAAATGTGCCCTTTGGATTGGGTTCAACAACAAGGTACTCATGCAGCTGGTGGGGCTGTAGCTCCTACCACAGCACAGCTCTTCACTAAGGGGTGAAAAACAGTTAGCAGGGGAAGGGCCTGGGCATGAGGCTGGAAAGTGACAAGAAATATGGTCAGAAAAAGGAGAGAAAGAGTCGGAGTAGTGATTGCAGGGGGGTGGGGAAGCTGGGGCTCTTTTCTCTTTAAGAAGGAGGAATAAAGTAGAAGCCAGTAATGAAAGGGTAAACCTCGTTGATGTCAGGAACAAAACTGGGCCATCAAAGAGCAAAGAAAGCATGAGAGCATTCTGGGCTTCCTGCTCTGGCTCCATTATAGTTGCGAAGCAGGCAGTGAGGCCAGCTGCTGAGAGGGAGAGGGAAGTTTGGAAGTACTTATGGTGGAGAATGGGGTTCTGATGGCTCTGGTGGGCACACAGCAGTGGTCCGGGTTTTGCCAGCAGCAAGGAACAGTCCAGTATCATCTTTGAAAGAGAGGTATTTGGGTCAATCCATGGCTGGGGTGTTGCTAGGGGAATTAAAACATAAGGAGAGTCAAATAGGAGACATGAAATACCTGTAAGAGAGCAGTTGTAGTGGTGCTTCATTAACCTGAAGCAGGACTGAGACAGATGTAGACAGGGAAGCATCCCAGAAGTAGGGAGCAGTACTTTGGGATATATGATGCTGTGTTTCCAGAATCATTGATTGAGGTAGTTATAAGGAAGGAAGTTATAGGAAAAGTGAGAATATTTAGTTCTGAATGATGACACGCATGAGTAGTAGAGGAGCAATTACAATCATTAAAGGTGATCAGGTAAGAAACCAGAGTCCAAGATGGTGAGCCACCCTAAAGGCAGCCACCAAGGAAAATGAGTGCCAAACCCCCAGCTCAGTGGTGACCCATCCAACCCCCTGTTCCTGAGATGTAGATCCACAGAATATCATATTCTCAGAGTAGCACTATTTTTTTTTTTTTTGCTGAAGAAAAGCCAGATATGTGGTGGTGACATCTAAGAACCAGTCCCTCACTGATGGAGTGAAATCTAGGGCTGGGGCCTTGGTCAGACACAAGGCACTCTGGTCTTATTTAGGGTAGTAGCCTTGCCTTCCCAGGTCAAGGGCTATCTCTGAGGGCTGATCTTGTCCACCCAAATGCCTCAGTAACAGGAGAGATGCCACTGATACACAAAGGGTGAATGTGAGCTGAGGTAAGACAGAGTACTTCGGAGCAGCCATTGCTTCAGAGAGAAACAAAGATAACACAGCTGGGGCAAATGAAGCTTCCCTGTTGGGAGGGAGTCCTATAATTTTTTTCCCTGCTGAAGAGTCTGATAATTTTTTTTTTAATTTTATTTATTTTATTTTTAGAGAGCGAAGGGAGGGAGGGAGATAGAGAGAGAGAGAGAGAGAGAGAAACATCAATGTGCAGTTGCTGGGGGTTATGGCCTGCAACCCAGGCATGTACCCTGGCTGGGAATCGAACCTGGGACACTTTGGTTCCCAGCCCGCGCTCAATCCACTGAGCTATACCAGCCAGGGCTAAGAGTCTGATAATTTATGTCCTCTAAACTGACTGTAAGTAGGACTATAAGGTCCCTCTCAGCTGTATTCTACAGAAGTGTTACTTACATACATTATCTCATTTAATCTTCATAACAACCCTGAAATTGAAAAATGTGAACTGGCTTACATGTGTTTCTATGTGGACACCTTTGCTTACCCAAATAGAAAAAATCATATAAATTTTGGTAGAGAAGTCAGATTATAAGCTCCTTTTCTTATGTAAATATACATTTGAATGGGGCAACTCAATATCCACATACAAAAGAATGAATTTAGACCAACCTACACTATATATAAAAATTAACCCAAAATCAATCAGTGACCTAAATATAAGAAGTGGAATTATTAAACTCCTAGAAGGAAACAGAGATAAATCTTCATGATCTTGGATTTGGCAAAGAATTCTCAGATATGACATGAAAAGCACAGACAAGAAAAGAAAAATTAAATAATATAAATGGTACTTAACAAAAATTTAAAACTTTTGTGTATTAGGGGCATTAAGTATGTGAAAAGACAACTTATGGAATGAGAGAAAATGTTCACAAAACATGATAGATATCCAGAAGATATAAAGAACTCCTATAATAGAATAATAGGAAGACAACAATCCAATTTAAAAATGAGCAAAAAATCTAAGTAGACATTTTTTCCAAGGGTGATATACAAATTACCAATAAGCATATGAAACATTATGAGTTATTAAGGAAATGCAACTAAAAACCACAATAAGATACAACTTCACACCCATTAGGATGGCTATAATAAAAAATTCAGATGACAATGAGTGTTGATAGGGATGTAGAGGAATTTAAAAAACTCTTATCAGCTGCTAGTGGGAATGTAAAATGGTGCAGCTGCTCTAGAGGGTGCTTTAACATTTCCTCAAAAAGTTATATAAAGAATTGCCTATGACCCAGCTATTCCACTCTTAGGCATAAATCCAAAAGAAATGAAAATACCTATGCACACAAAATAGTATACATGAATGTTCATAGTAGCATTATCCATAATAGCCAGAAGAGATGGAAACAACCTAAAGGTCCATAAATAGATGAATGAATAAATTGTGGTTTATCTATAACATGGAAAATTATTCAGACATAAAGAGGAATAAACTAATGATCCATGGGTACAACTGGAATAAACCTCATAAACATTATTCTAAGTGAAAAAAATGAGACATAAAATGTCACAAATTGTATGTTTCTGTTTATGTGCTATATCCAGAATAAGCAAATCCTTAGAGACAGAAAACAGATTAAAGTTTACCAGGGGCTGCGAGGAGGAGAGAATAGTGTAATTACTTAGTGAGTATGGGATGTTTCATGGGGTAATAAAAATATTTTGAGGCTAGAGAGAGCTGGTGGTAGCATAGAATTGTAAATACATGAAACACCACTGAATTGTAGACTTTAAAATAGTTAATGGTATATTACGTGAAGTTCACCTTTAAGTGGTATGGAGAGGACAGCATGGAGATAGAAAGCATGAGCTAAATCTGAAAGAGACATCAAAGCTCACATCTCCCACCTGTTCCCTTCTTGGTAGGTGGATTCATGCTGCAGGTGAGAAAGGTCAAGGAAGGACCTAGTTGCTTCTCTGGGGCAGGGTGGTGAATGAAACCTCAAATCAGTGCCCTGGCACACTCTACCCATCAGCTGCTACCCAGTCACCATGGTGATCAAATTCAGCTCTGACTGTGCTGTAGCCCCAGGTGAGGGGATATTGGGAAGAGTATTAAGAAAGAGAGATCAAGGGAATTCACAGCCAGAAGAGCAAGGGTGCATTTCTTATACTTCCTTCAAATAAACCCTTTGTTGCCTCCTTTCCCAAGATTAAACATATTCTCCTAATTAATGTTGTTCATTCCACTAAAAATCATCTTGTATACCCCTGACATTGGACAAGTGAAAGTCCTGAGATCAGCTCATTCCAACAATGAGGACAGTGAGGGCCCAAAAGTATAACAGGGTGCAGCCAAGAGGGGGGCCCCAAAATAGGGATTTGAAATGCGGTCCAGAACTCAAGGTGTCCAGGATATATTAGGATGTCCTCACCCCTTCCCCTTCAGGTGTGAGTTGGGGGAAGGGACAAATGGAGCAGGGCCATTGAGAGCTGTTTTGCATAGCAACAGCTTTGCAGCTAACCTCTGGCATGGTCATTTAACATCTCTATAACCTTTAACTGGTTATATAGATATGTTAAATAGCTGTGGCCATGCTCTGAGCCAGGGGAATGGAAGTAACTTCCCCACCAAGACTAACTGGGGGGCAGGTCCCCTCGAGTTACAGGGCCTGTGTGGGAGCTTGGAGAAGATTGGCTCCGTGACATGGGGCCACACTTGCCCAGACTCACGATGGCATCACAGTAAAGCTGGAAGGATATGAGTGCTGGCAAGTGTAGCCAATTGTGGGAGGAGTTGGAAATGGGGCTGCAGAGGAAGATTGGCACAGGGATTTAAACCCAGACACAGCTGCCATTGGGGGGAGACCCATGTAGTTTTGGCTGAGTGGAGACTCCCCTGGCCATAGAACAGAGAGGACCAAAGCCAGTGAAGGGGAGAACCACTCGGTCTTTAACAGAGTGGGGACTCCTGTGGCCATTGTGCAGGGAGAACCATGCAGCTGTGCCAGAGTGGGGACTCGCGCAGCTTTAGAAGGGGGAACCACCACTTGGCTTTAGCAGAGATCCCGGCAACACAGCTGATGGTGCTGGGAACCAAGGGAGGCCTACCAGCCGAGCATGGATTACTGGGAAGAACAGGGGGCTGCCTGAGACATGGATTTCTATTTCCTTTCCTGAGATATGGTACCCCAGACTGGGCAAATGGGGAACAAAGGTCTGTGTGTGTCTGTGGGTGTTTTAAGGGACTTTGGGATTTTGATGAAGACATTAGGTCACTACTTTAGGTTTGTATAGCATTAAAGAAACATTCCCTTTCCTTTTCATGACTCTCTGGCATTGAGAGATGTCTTTCCTATAAGGTGGTAGACATAACGAACCTGGGGGTTCCTTTAGGTAATAGTATATTGCCTTCAGCCCCCCACCCTTGTTGTTCCATAACAAAAGAAGAAATAAGTTAGTAACAAAAACAAAATTAGAACTATGTATTTTGGTCTGGTCATCCAGGCCATTTCCTGTTTATTGGCACACAGGTCATTGCTTCAACGCCTGGAGAAAAAAAAGAATGCTGGAGGAAGGGACAAGCTTTCAGGATGGTACAATGACAGAAAGGAATTATGTCAGGAAGATTTTTAGACTAGCAGGAAAAAGAAATTATGATATATGTATTTCTGCTTATTCCATCCATATACTGAACCAGGCCTTTGGGAGGAAGCAGGGAGGGTAAGTGCACAATTAAGCAATCGGGGCACTTGAGTGCAAGCTCTAAGTCTCTAAGTTACCACCAGTGTTATCTCAGATAAGCTGCTCAACTCATTTCAGCCTCTGACTCTCTTTAATCACCTAGGAAGAAGTGGGCCAGTAGCACAGGTCACATTAAGGTTAGAGAGTGACCTAGAAGGCTTTGCAGGCCTCACCCTAATTATCTCTGAGGCTGTGAACAGGTTGATAGAATGGAGGAAGAGGCAGAGGAGCCATCACTATAGCCATTTCCTGGTCTCCTCCATCCTGCTCCCACTGGGATCACTGTGTGGCTACTCCTCTCCACCCCATGGCATGATGCATGGAATCAACCACCCTGCATACACCCATACCTCACAGGTCTGGCTGGGAGCAGCCAGCTGGCCAAAGGCATGTTTCCCCTGGCCCAGTGGTGACTCACAATTGGCAGGCCTCTGGCCCCCAAGTTACTGTGAAATCCAGCCCTGTGATGGGCTGATGTGACAGGTTTGTTCTCTCAGGCCCCTTTGACTTATGAATCTGCCTTTGTGCTGGTGGGAGATGCTCAAGCCCTGCTGTTTCTGGGCTCTGACATTCGTTTGGCTGGGCAGGCTGGCTGCAGCAGGGGTGGCAGACAGGAGGCGGGAGCAGCAGTACCAAGGGCTGAGCAGCCTGTGGTTTGGGGTAGCTCAGATTTCACTTCCAGGCAGCATGAGGCTGACTGGGTGGTCGTGAAGAATGATAAGTGCCTGTTCAGAGCCAGTTATGAATGGACAGATCACAAACCGCATGGCTGGACAAGGGCTGTCCTGCTGTGCTTGGGCCTGGGCCCAGAGCTCTCTATAGTGTCTGTGAGGCTCAGGGTAAGCCCAAGAGAAACCACCCAGAATTCAGGGCAGGCAGCCCTTGGGAAAGATTACTCGGGGCCTAGGAAGACTCCACTAGCCAGAAAAGATTCCAGGCCTTTCAGGCAGGTGTGTGGCACCCAATTTGTGGCATAACTTCAAGGCAGGCATTGTCCTTGAGTAAAGGACAGCTGGATTCAAATCTCAGCTTGGCTACTGGCTAATGCTAAGACCCTGGGCCAGTTATTTAATCTTTAAACTCTAATCTCTGAGTTGTGAAAGGTTTAACAGGACTCTAACACATATAGATGTGCACCGCACTGTATTTCCTTAAAAAACGTAGTCATACACACACACATACACACTATCCATGCCCATCACTTTCTGCTTCTTTCTTTGATCCATGGGATAGAGATGGCTTGTTCTAAGTTGTTACCTGGCCAGATGTCTCCTCCATCCTCACAGTTCCATGAAGCCTTCCTGAGATAGATGGCCAGGTCAATGAGGGCCAGTTTCCACTGGAGTGGGGGCAGCTGAATTTAGTACACACACCATCATTGCTGACTCCCAACACTGACTCAGTAGACACTTACATCAACAGGGCCTTGTTTAGCTGATGAAAATTTCATGAGCACAGGTGTTTCTTCTAGCTAGACAGTCAGCTACCACTAGGCAAAGTCTTCCACACGGGAGGGAAAATGCAGCCTCCAGTGCAAGGCTTGCTGAATGAAAAGAGAAGGAGGAACCTGAGGAGCCCCACAGATCCAACAAGATGTGGCTTACCTGGGACTTCTGGGGTTTCAGACCCAAGGACTCCACCCCATGAAGGGGATGGCAAGAGAGTCTCTTCTTATGATACAAATGTCTAGGTTTGAAGAAGTCTTCTGTGTCACCCTGCCCAAGCCCAATGAGGTGATGGACACCCACAGTGGTAGCTGGATAGCCACTCACTTCCTTTTGGGCTGCTGAAGTATCAACAAGACCTCTAAATTCTAATTCTGCCCCCTGTAGCTTATAGCAAATAAACCTTATTCCACTGCCTGGGGCCATAAAACACAGATCGTCAAGACAAGCTGATGATATTCAAAAGTTTCCATTAGTCTTCTTCTCCTCAGAATAAACAATAAGCCATTGACCCACTTTTCGTTGTAGGAAATAATTCCAAGAATCCCATTTTTTTCCTGCTGTCACCGACAAAGAACAAATGCATCAGCTTTACCCTGGACTAAGAGGGTTCTGAGGATATTTCCAGGAACAAGTGCTGGTAATCCTTCTCTGGGTCCTTTCTCCTTGAGGACCTTACTAAAGGCCAGAGTCACCTCCCCTTGGGGGCGGGTGCCCTCTTTGGTTCTGCACAGGGCTGGGGACTGGTCTGGCTGTCTGGGAGCCTTATCTTCACCCCCAACTGTGGCAGCTTTGATCCTGTAACTCTGCTTTTCCATCAGAATTCAGAGAGCAATAATAGTGACTATTTGCTTGTAAAGTACTTGGAGCTCAGAGGAGAAAGGTGTCAGACAAATGTGAAATGTTATTACTGGCACAGGCAGAGAATAGAATGGAAAATCACCAGCAGAAAGTGGGAACTCAGGAAGCCATTTGTCAGCTCCTCTGAACAAATGGATACAGGAAAAGGGGTCTCCCTGCCTGCCCCTACCCTGCAGACAGACACACCTCAGGTCACCTCGAGGAGCCTGAAGAGAGGCAGGAGAACACAAAGGAAGTGTCTGTTCTGCTTTCTGACATCAACAGTACAAAACCCTTTTAGTAGCCATGCCTCTTCACCACATACCTGAGGAGAGGCTGCTAGCAGCCCAAGGTACCCAGAGTCCCCATGCAGCCATTTCAATCAGAGAAGTCTTTTAGAGAAAAGGGCCACACACCAACCATCTGGAAGAACCAATTCAGTTCTCAAAAAAGAATGCACTAGGCTGGTCAAGCAAGTCAGCATGTGCAACATGGACTGAAAGGGCAGACAATAGAATGGACTCCTGTGGGTATACAGATAACCCAATGAACAAAAGGAAATTTTAAAAACTCTAATTAGTACTCTCAGAAATTAGTACTCTCAGAAGATTATACATTCATAAAATATATTCTCCTTAGATCTTACAAATATGATTCACCATTCTGTGTCCCCAAAATAATCATCAGTAAGTGAACTCAAAGAGAAAGTCGGGGAAATCTGCCAGAACACAGAAGAGAAATACAATGAAAGGAACTCAAGATTAAAACCAC
Source organism: Phyllostomus discolor (assembly GCF_004126475.2). Taxonomy (NCBI): domain Eukaryota; kingdom Metazoa; phylum Chordata; class Mammalia; order Chiroptera; family Phyllostomidae; genus Phyllostomus; species Phyllostomus discolor. The sequence continues at coordinate 109,633,190 of NC_040907.2, forward strand.
CCATACACCCTATTATGATAAATGAAAAAAAAATACCATATAACATTTAAAATACAAAGGATAAAGAGAAAATTTTAAACACAGAAAGAAAAAAGGATCACCTGTCAAAGAATAAAAATCAGGCTTACTTTTTAGTAACAAAAAATTGAAGGAAATGGGATATTTTAACACATACCATATTTCAAGATGGGAAGACTTAATTTATAAGGATATCAAATCTTCCCAAATTAACCCCAAATTCAGAGTATTTTCCCTGACAACTAACACTTGTATATGCACAAGAAATTCTCACTGCAGACTGAATCTTCAAGTACAAAGGATCAAGGAAGAGTTCTGAATTCTCTCCAGTGGTGGTGATAAAGATGATGGTGGCTGGTGGGAGCATCCAGTACCCTGAGTCCAGTGCAGACAATGGCAGTAAAGTGAAGAAAACAGCTTCTTGCCAGCAGGCATCCAGGGGCAATGACACCAGACATTCCCCATGGTATGGTTTCATTGTGCTCTTTGTTCTCTGGCCTCTCTCTAATCTCACCTTTTTTCCAAAGTTTGTTTCCAAACACCCCATCCTTTCACTAAGATATCCAGTATTCTTCCAACAAATCCCTTTTCTGCCTAAGTTAAATAAAGATGGTTTCTACTGCTTGCAGCTAAGAACACAGACTGGGACAAAGGGTTTTCTAATCTTGAGTAAAGAACAGGATTTTGTGAGCAAAACATGAAACCAGAAATATTATTTAAAAAATAAAGACTGACTAACTGAACCACAAAATGGTAAACAATCCAACAGAAAAAGAATAAAGTCCAAGTTAGTAGGTAGCACAGCATATTAGGAAAAAGAGGAAAGGCTGATAAATATATGAAAAGAGGCTCAATTTCCCTAGTAATTAAGTAACTGCAGGTTAAAACAACAAAATATCTCTTTTGTCCTTCAGGTTAGCAACAGATGTAAAGGATACATAATATTCAAGGTGTAACAGGGAGAAAAATGAGCTCTTTTGTAAAGAATTGTGGAAAACAAGTATGATTTTGACTGGAAAGTATTATCTCCCAATATTCAAAGTGGGAATTTCTCCTACTCAAAAAAGTTATTTGTAAGTATTTATCCTTTAAAAATACTCACACAGAACACAAAGATATTAATATCTTGGTCATTTAGAAGAATCAAAAATTGTAGACAACCTAAACAGCACCAATAGAGGAATGGTTAAACAAAATATGGAAAACACAGAAGGAATTTAAAATAGGTTAAATTTACCTCTGCTGACCTAAAGGACTCCTTGGTTTATTGTTTAGTGAAAAGAAAAGGCAATTGTAAAACACTATATGGTATGACTTAATTTCTCTTTAAATTATTTTAATTGTAAGGAGGTGGCTATGATCATGTTCATATTACACACTTCTGTAACAAGTAATATTGTACTTACTGGGTCAAACAAATATTGTCATTTCTGTATATGCATATGCAGCACATCTGATGGAATATTACTATAGTGCTGTTTGTATGTTGCCATTTCTAAGCAAAACTTAAAGCAGAGTGGAATTGGAGACAGCAGGGATTTCCTTTTAGGGATAAATCACCATTGTTGCGTGTTATTGTAAACCCGTTGAGGGTACTAGGCCGGGTGTGAACTGGACCTAAAGCTGTGTCCTGGTCAGTGCAGAAGGCCTAGAGGAGGCTGAAGGGTGCTGGTTTTATCCTACAGCCTTAGGAAGAGTTTTTTGGAGCCTAGATCAATCTAAAGGGAAACACATTAGATATGGTAATAGTTGCCTTGCTAAGAACTTCCCAGTCCCTTAATGTTCCATCAGAGGAAAGATATTAACTGCAAGGAAAGCCCCCATGCAATAAACAAAATTGTGGACAAATGGAAGATGTTTATTTGACCCAGTAAGTACAATATACTGTGCCCACAACATATCCTGATGGAATATTACTGGGGGGCTGCCTGTATTTTGTGGCCTGACTTCTCTGTGTTGTACGGAGTGAAAGTAAATGACAGGCAGGGTCAATAAAAATTCTTTAGCAATTCAGCTTTACTTTCCATGCCATTCTGTAGAGAAGGTGAAAAGACAGGCACACTCATAGCAGAACTGAGTGAACCACAAACGGGGCATTTGTCTGTCTGTGCCAGGAGGATTTCTGTGATCAGAAGAGGACTTCCATACAGGGCAGGTCCCGAGGCAGGAGCAGAGCTCTATTAGGGGGGTGGCCTGTACTAGATAAACATTTAAATTTTTGGAAGATACAATTCAACCCATACTTGTTATGTTATATGCTAGTACAGGTTTCCCCTGCTACCAGGAACACTCACCTCATCTGTATCAGCGTACCAGCTGGCATTGTGAGAGTCTGAATTTGATTTCAATGAATTTTTTTTTTTGAAGACTCTTTCAGCGCATTTGCCCATTTCATGATGGGTGATTTACGAGCATAGCTGCCCATGCTGTACTGAGTGTTCAGCAGTTTTTGACCCAAACCAGCATGACCTCCATGTCCTACCCTCTCTATTCACCCGATCTCACCTCAAGTGACATTTTTTTGTGTGCCCAGATGAAAAGGTCCTCAAAGGGAAATGTTTTGCCAGTGTGGAAGGAGTGAAAGAAAAAATGGTGGAAACACTAAAAGAAATCAAAAGCAATGAGTTCAAAAACTGTTTTGAGCAGTGGAAAAAAAGTCTCGATAGGTATATTGCATCAAATGGAAAGTACTTTGAAGGTGGCTGAGGTTTAAACATGTAAGAATAAATATACAATGTTTTATAGATTAATTTTATTTTTTGAGGGGTCCCCACTCATATGTAAAATTACTGGCATATCATAGTTCTTTAATAAATAGAATTATTATTGTCTATAAAGAACCTCTTGCCAGCATCTAGGTTTAAAGAAGCAGTTAAGATGAAAAAAAAAAAACCCTCACTTGCCCAAGGCAGCAGATCTAGGTCTGCAGATGCCAACCCCACTCTGGTCCTGCCTTACCCACATCCCTCTCAATGAGGCCGTCTTGGTGTTCTGCCTCCTTGGCTGGTGTAGCATCTTCCCTCAGCACCAGGGACACCTGTTTGTTGTTATCTGCTGGCAAACCAATGTCTTGCTGACATATGTTCTGATTCAGGAACAGATCTACCTCTCCTCTTGTCCTGTTACCATGCTGTGATTGCTGAGTCAGGTTCTTCCACTCGGTAGCTGTGGACCTCCAACCTAGCCAGGGTCTGCCAGGGAGCAGTCTGGAGTGAGGGTCTGAAAGATTCAAGAAGGAAGGACCAGCAGTTTTAATAACAATGGAGAGCCTGTTCAAATGTCTACTCCCCCAGCATCCCTCACTAGAAACTCACTTATCACACGCAAAGTGATCTTGTCTGTCTGGGCATATAGAGGCCTATGGACCAAGCCCACCAAGCACTTGGCACAGATGATAATCTGAAACCTGTTGAACACAAAACACAAAAGAACACAAGGACAAGAGTATGGAGAACAGGGACTATGCTAACTTTGATTTCCCTGGGAAATAGCAATATATCACCAGCTACTCTTCACAAAGCAGAACATAGGAGAGAGCCCTGGGCTCAGAAGGCTGAGTTTAAGCCCTGATTCCTGCTCTATCTACCCATGTGACTGCCAACCTGTCGATAAACCTCAAAGCCTCAGGTCTGAATCTAAAACATTGGGTTAAGGGTACCTCCTGAAGCTATAAGGACTGAGGAAAATAAAGATGGTGGTGATTTGTAAAGATATGGGTTTGAATCAAAAGTCTTTCTTTTTCAGGAGCATTTTTGCAACATGCAGGACTCACAATATACACCCAGAGAACTTTCCAAGTTGTCCTCAAAGGTAACCCCAAGGACACATTTCATCACTGAACACTGAGAAATTTTTTCACCTGCATTTTTATTTAGTGATGTTATGAACTGAATATGTCTTTCAAAATCTATGTGTTGAAGCCCTGACTCTCCAGTATGATGGTATTTGGGGATGGGACAGTGCCTTTGAGAAGTAATTAGGGTTAGGTGAGGTTATGAGGGTGGGGCCTTCATGATGGGATTAGTGCCCTTATAAGAAGAGACTGTGGAGAGTTCACTATTTCTGCTATATGAGGACACAGAGAGAAGGTAACTATCAGCCAGGAAGAAGGCTCTCATGAGAATCTGAGCATTCTGGCACCTTGATCTCAGATTTCTACCCTCCAGAACTGTGAGAAAATAAACGTTTAAGCCACTATAATACTACTCTATATATCTTGTATATACTCTATATATACAGCTATACTCTATATATATAGCTATTCTATAATATCTTGTTATGGTAGGCTAAATTGATTAATACAAGTTAGAAATTATTTCAGTTTCACCTTATTAGCAATTTGACTTTATTTTTATAACATTCAAATGTTATAAAAATAAAGCATTAAGGAAAAATGTAATTTTCTTTGAAGAATAGCTAAGAGAAAAAAAACAGCTATTTTTATATGTAATAGCTGAGCTGCCTAATATGATGCCACTAGCCACATATGGTTATTTAGCACTTGAAATGTGGCTGGTCCAAATGGAAATGTGTTAAGTGTAAATCACACAATGGATTTCAAAGACTTACTACAAAAAGGAATGTACCCTGGCTGGAGAACCTCAGTGGATTGAGCACAGGCTGCAAACCAAAGTGTCACAGGTTCGATTCCCAGTCAGGGCACATGCCTGGGTTGCTGGCCACAGTCCCCAGCAACCACACATTGATGTTTCTCTCTCTCTTTCTCCCTCCCTTCCCTCTCTAAAAATAAATAAATAAAATCTTTTCTAAAAAAAGAAATGTAAAAGTAATAATTTTAATATTGATTACATGTTGAAATACTAATACTTTGAATTCATTGAGTTAAATAAAACATATACTGGGATTAATGTCACTTGCCTTTCCCTTGTTTAATGTAGCTATAAGAAAATATAAAATTACATATTTGCTTTGTATTTGTGGCTCACATTTTATTTTTATTGGAAAATGCTGATTTAGAGTCTGAAGCATAGACAAAGCATGGGCTTTTGAGTCAACAGCTCTGAGCTTTGATCCAAATTCTGTCATAACTGGCGTTATCAACATGGGCAAATGATTGAGCCTCTGTCATCCTTGGTCATCCCACATTGAAATGGAGATAAGGCTGTATGTCACAGTGTTGTGGTAAGGACTAGCTGAAAGAAGCTAAAAGAATGCCTAGCATGAGTTTACCTAGTAGAAACCCCATAAGTGTTTGTTTCCAACCCCCTAGTTAGTAGAAAGAGAAAATCATGCTATTGATGATCCATCAGAACCAGCTGCAGGGCTGGTGGCTTTGCAAAGATGGGCTTCTGAGCAAGCACAAGTAAGCTAGAGTACACTCACACAGAGAATGTCCTCAGTGTTACAGTGTGTGAAAAGTTTAAAAGTGTGTTTTTGGGGGGTAGATGGGTCTTTATTTGAATGCATCTACTTGTATTTCTTTAAAACTTGTGCACATAATGGAATTTGTTCTCATAAGTACAGAATTGATGGATCAATATTGGTGCCATGTGTTAAAACAAAGTCACCACTGCACAGAGCATCCTGCCCCTGTCCTCCCATCCTACACATACCTCTGAAGCTCTGTGTGGGTCCTCTGTCTCCCTGTTTGTAGGCATCACTGCACAGCAGCAGCTCCAGGAGCTACATTCCATGACACAAACAGAGTTGTTGGAGAGAAGTAGTCTCACAGAGCCAGTCTTTCCAATATAATTGAGATGAAATGCAATTGAGAAAAACTGGATATCTGTTATGGAGAGAAGGATCTTATCATAGCTTAGTTTCTCAGACATTCATAATAAAGGCCTTGGGGGTTTTATTGACTGCAAGCTGGGCCTAAGGCTGTGGTGGGCTGTGACTGTCCACACTGCTCAGTGTAGGAGCTGGAGTCTGGAGGGACAATATATCCAAACAAGGGTACCAATAACTCCCATGTTTGTGGGTTTGTCTGAAGAATTTAGTGCTTCACACCACCCTTTAATAAGAAAATTGAAAAGTGGAGCTTGTCCTGAGGAACATAAGCAGGTAGGAAATAAGCCATATGGAAACGACTGGAGGAACATTATCTAAAAAGAGATCTGAAAAGTCTTCAAACTTTGCAATCACTATATGTGAAGAAAGTTCCAGCCTAACTTTGCCAGCTCCTTTGAGTAGGAGTGTGGCCAGTGGGTGAACTATCTGGGAGGCAGATGATTTGCTTCCATGAGGAAGAGTATTTATTTACCTATGCCTGCCCTTATTCTTACAAAGACATCAAATGAATAAAAGGAACACGGTGATTCCTCAAGGCAACAAGCTGTTCTTTTAGGCTGTGGGCTCTGTGTCCCTTGAGAAATTCTAGTAGTAGTCATGTGTACTTCAGATTAGAGGCCTTTGTTGAGTGGGAATGTCCAGCCTAGGGCTTAAAAGTGCAGACACCACTCCTGACAGCAGTTGGGGTGTTCCCAGGAAGCTCAGAAGGCCTGGTCCTCAGTATCATCAGCATTGGGGCCAACCTCAGTTACACATGCATGTTTATGAAGTTAAAGGTTGATTTGTAACCTTCTTCTCTCCTTTAGTAAAGTTCACTTTCCCTGTCTCTTCCTAGGCTCCAGTGACTTCTGGTTCTTTTCTTACCATCAGGCTAAAGGGGACTCCCAAACCAATCTTCTCTCCAGTGCACAAATACAAAGGAAAATTAAGCCAAGAGTGGAAAATTCAGAACCTGGCATGAATGGAGGAAGGGGAAAGTGGGTTGGAAGAAGAGTGTCTGTTGCTCCAAGTGGCCCTGGGCAGGGGAGGAGCCCCTGGGCTGGAGTAACAGCATGTGCCTTTTCTGGCCTGGATGCTAGTTTTGCTAGCTCTGCCTGGACTTTAGACTTAGTGAGCTCCAGGGATGGGCTTCTGTTTGGTCAGGGTGGGAAGTGCTCTCAGTGTTTCTATATTGCTCTTGTCTTTGGGGAATGGAAAAAAAATGAGTCAGCAACAGTTCTTTGAACTGGGACCCCTGGCCTCAACTTTGAGGGGACAGGAAGGTGCTCTGGTTAGTCATTCTGTTTCTGTGGGACTATACTGGAGAGCAAAGCCTGCTCATCTATGTTGGCACTGCAGGCCTTTCCATAGGTGAGTAACAGCACACTCCGCTTCCAGTGGAATTGTCCAACGTCAGCAAAGCACCCTAGCTCAGAATGTTCTTCAGGGAATCAGAAGACAGCAGCTCTAGACAAGAAAGGAGAGTGGAAGGAAATGAGAGATGGGAAGGGGCTCACAGAGTAACTCATGGTCAGACTCAGGCCAATCTGCTGGTCTAGGAAACTGGATGAGGGTATTGCCAGTGGAGGATTCTCACTGTTCCCTCTGGGCACATGGAAAGTAGAATCTTAATGTTGACCTTTCTCATAGAAGATCGAGGACCTAAAAATTTTCATACCCTTTGAGATAACAGTTACATCCTAGGAACTGACCCTAAAGAATTGATACCAGGTTACTAAGTAAACCACCAAAAAATGGTCATTGTATTACTATTTGTAACAGCCAAAGTTAAAGTGAACTAATTAACCAACAATAGGGCTTTGGCTAATTAACCTACAACTATGTCCTCAGCTACTACTTGTGATATTTAGGAAAAATTTATAATCACATGGGAATGTGTTTATGTTTTTCAGTAAAAAAAAATGTAAAATTGAGCCCTGGCTGGCACAGGTCAGTGGATTGAGTGCGGGCTGTGAACCAAAGCATTGCAGGTTCGATTCCCAGTCAGGGCACATGCCTGGGTTGCAGGCCAGGTCCCCAGTAGGGGCCATATGAGAGGCAACCACACATTGATTCTTTCTCTCTCTTTCTCCCTCCCTTCCTCTCTCTAAAAATAAATAAATAAAATCTTAAAAAAAGTAAAATTATGATATGAAAGTGTACAACTGAATAACCATAGCTATGTACAAGGACAAAAATATACACAGGAAAAATCAAGAAAGCAAAGTGCCAAAATTATAGTTAATACTATGTGATAATAATAGAATTATATCTCCTTTTCTTTTTGGTATTTTTCAAACTGCCTTTGATGAATGGATTTGTTTGATAATTATTTTGATGTTTTACAAAGTAACTTCAGGTTTAAAGCAAATATCATCTCTTCCATGTTTCTGAAGTGGCTCCATGGGTGATAACAGAAAAGAAACTTTCAGTGCAGGAGGTTTCCATGTTGATTGGACTCCATAGAATTTTCAGACTTAAAATTCATGGAAAGTTGCCTGAGGTTGAAGGTGCAGGTTCCACAATGCAGCAACTGGTCAGAGTTCCACCCTGCCCTCCCCCAAAGAAGTCCCCAGAAGCCCCCAGAGAAACCTGACCATCCTCCAGAGGGCAGACTCAGTCCTCCATTCAGCTGCAGGAGAGGGGAAGTTTATTGTCCTGGGTGCCCCCAGACAGGTCCCATGGATTGATAAGCCCAAGGCATGGACTGACCATGCACTGTTAATCTCCTGACTCTTAACTCTATCTCCTCTTCTTACATTGATGGTCAAAAAGTGAAAGATTTTCTCATACTTCCTGTGTGTTTGGCTCCAGCAAAAAGACACAATTACCACGTATGTTCCATTTACTGGCCCCAGAGACCCTCTGGACTGACCTTTATCATGCCACATGAGTGATGAAATGACTCATGCATGGCAGGACTTGCCACACATCTTGGCGTTTCTTCCTTACCACTGTTTTCCTGTTATCCCCACCAAAGCAGGATGTTTTTGTCTTGGAGTTGGGTGTGCTTACAAACCCTAGAGGCTTGTGCAAAAATAGTATCACCGTCCCCAAAGAGCATCTGTCACTTCAGGGATTAAGAACCATCAGCAAAGTGATAAACTACAAACATCTCATACTGAGCCACAAGAAGATTCAAGTGTTTCTGAACAGGCTGTCATAGTTTTCATAAGCCGAAGACTTTGATAGAGGCTGGGACTACCTGGGCCAAAAATCATTAAAGCTGTGTAGGTGAGGAGTCTATGTACTGTGCATTTGTTCCTCTTACTGGTAGGAAACTGAGGCTGGATGAGAGGGAAAGTGACTGGCCCAAAGTATTGGCAGAACCAGGACAAGTTCTAAGATACATTTTGCCATTAGTATCTTGGTGACCTAAAAAACATTTCTTCCATGAAAGTAGTTAAGCAAGAAAATGACCCAGGGAATACAGATGTTTAGAATATCATGTATCACTTCTTTGGGTCAGTAGAGTCAGACTAATGGGTCTCTTGTATGGAAACAAGCCTACCTTCTGTCTGAAATCTCATGATGGCCCCCAAAATTAGATGTTGTGTCTGGAATCTGCCTCTTCCCCTGAGCAAGGGTCTGGAACAGCTGAAGAGAGACCCTACCTAGCTGAGACCTCAGCAAACTCTGCCCCGCTGTGGATGCTCAGCTGGATCACAGTGCTGTGACTGAGCCATATAATAAACTTCCTTGCAATGGTGCTAAGAACCCCAGGTTACATGTTCCTGAGGAAAGAAAAGCAGCAGAGTGAGGACAATGCCATATGCCCGGCACATTGGGAAGTGGCAATGTGAACATCTCCATTTTACTACAGGTAAACTGAGGCTCAGAAATATCGAACTTGTTCAAACTTACCTAGTCAGCATATGGTAGGCCAGGATCCAAAATGGAAGGATTTACCTTGGGGTCCCATCTGGCCTCCCCCACAGGGCTGCTGTCAGGAGCTCATTTGACCATGGTTCCATTTCTCCTACCTTAGAGAAAAAATTGAGGCCTAGAGAGATGGTGAGGGTCAACTTTAATCAAAGTGGGTATTAGTGGTATTGTACCCACTTAGTCCCTCAAATTCCAGGAAAATGTCTAAAAAGACTTAAAGTCATAAACCTATATGGGAAAAAAGAAAAATAGATGGCAGCAGAATAGAGAAGTTAGTAGAATTTGAAAAAATTCTACTTTGGGAAAATTAGAAAGGTGAAAGTTAAGCTTACAGTAAGGAAGACAATAAGAAGTTAGCTGACTTACCCCAATATAACACTGGAAAGGCTCTGGAATTGAAGGTCTCAGGAACTATGAAGCAGGGATGAGCATTGGCTGAACGCAGAAGTTTTATGAAAACTGAATAAGGAAGGTTATATTCTCCCATCCTCTCCCCAACCAGCCAGAGCCAGGTACAGTTCCCCCCTCCCCCCAGAGTCCTCAGAACACAGTTTCCTTTCTGGGGAAACTGAAGAAAAGAGGCTCTGAATTCAGGGACAGCAGTTACTGCTAAGGACTCAAGTGAGGCACTTTGTTGAAAAGGGGGATATGGTGAACTCTAGGAGATTAACCTTCATATCCTCAGTCCCATGACTCCCTCTATTTCATCAGCCTTGGCAGCCCTAATTACCCTTCCCCAGAGAGAAAATGGGAGGTTTCCTGATCTGTCTGTGAGAAAATGAACTGACACTTTGGGTTCCCCACTGGAACAGCCAGACCCCACATAATCACCCTGTTTGGAAATTCCTCAACTGACCAGCACCAGCCCTCACCCTCACACAGACCTTGCACCCAGAGTTTTTAATTAGTTTTGAACCTCAGTCTGGATTTTAATTTTATATATTTTTTTACTTTAGAAAGAAAAATTTGAGCCTTCACTGGTATGGCTCAGTGGATTGGGTGCAGGCCTGCAAATCAAAAGGTTGCTGGTTGGATTCCCAGTCAGGGAACATGCCTGAGTTGAGGGCCAGGTCCCCAGGATGAGGAACATGAGAGGCAACCACACACTGATGCTTCTCTCCCTCTCTTTCTCTTTCCCTTCCCCTCTCTCTAAAAATAAATAAATAAAATCTTTTAAAAAAAGACAAATTTGGGTTAATCATACCTCAGTTTGAGGACATTGGCACCATTTGTCCCTGTAAACTCTTCTTTGTGTCAACCTGTTTTGCCCTCTGTCCTCAATCCACAGTTTGACTTCTCTAGAAGCAGCCATTCTCAGGTATTAATAAGCTTCATCTGGTTTCATTGGGTCTCTCCTCCATAGAAAGAACACTGACCACTCTGCCATTGTCACACTCTTCTGCCTTCCTAGAGCCCACCCTGCTGGAAATACAAGCTCATGGGAGGACTCTGCTCCCATGAGTTCCCAGGGCCTAGAACAAGCACTGGTAGGAGTTGGAGGAACCTGGTTGAATGGACCAATGACATCCTCCTGCTCTGGGATGGTTGGGACTCTGAAGCTCCCATCAACCCCAGATATCCAGAAGGCTACTCTCTGCATGCCCAAGAGATGCAACAAGAGGATACCTAACCACAGTCCTGTCCAACCCATGTCTTTCAACCCCTCGGCCTGCCTCAGCCCAGGCCTTTTAGGAACAAATGGAAACAAGCATCTCAGGAAGGGAGTCTGCTCCTCCTGCTCTGTGGCTGAACCTGGGAATGCAGTCCATAGGATGGGCCTGCTGGGATGGCCTAGTGGCTTGTGCTGTTAGGAAAGATACAACCAGGTACATAGAGCATGCTAGTAGCTGTCTGCAAGTCTTGCCAGGCACAGATCTGCCTGGCCGCACCATAAAACCTTAATTAGGCATGTAAAAGCTGCCTGCCAGCCCACAAGTACCTCTGCTGACTCCAGAGAGGTACTGACAGGCCCTTAAGACAGATACATGGTGAAAATCTGGGATGCAGTGGCACCCAGATGCCTGGCACTTAGGCAGAGAGAAGAGCTGCTGCAAGGCTATGATGGCTGGTTTAAAGAATACCACCTGGCTGCCCTGTCACTTTGAGGCAGAAGAGACCTTACATCATGAGAGGTATACAAAGAATGATTTTTACCTTTCACAATGTAGTGGTGATGCTCATAGTACACCATATGCAGACAATGTGCTTGGGGAGTTAAAGGTTGTCCAAGGTCACACAGTCAAGCAGGCAGAAGCTAGTCCTTCACCACTTGCTGTCCATGGGAGACAACCACTTTTCCTGCCTGATCCATGAACTAGGCTTCTGAGAACCCCTTTCCTAGTCAGAACAGAGGGTTGTTTACAGAATCTCAGTTCCTGCTAAGGCAGTGGGCTCTGGAAAGAGGAGGCTGGACAGCAAGACCAGACCCAAGTCCTACTTCATGCATTCCTGGGTTCACTATCTTGCCTGTAGAAAGGACCAGGGCCCTATGCTTCTGCCCATGAATGGTCCTTGGGTTCTTCTTAGCCACCTTGCAATGCTACATCTCTGCTTCAGTAGATGCCACATGCCTCTTCCTTCTCTTTCAATGGCCTAACTCAGTGGTCCTGGTGATTGTGATTGTTTGAAAGGTCTACAAGGTCCAGGATTATCCTTGCCTCCCACTTTACCCAGCCACTTGCACTTACTGGGAATAAAATACCTATTCCTCTTTGTTAGTCTGCCTGCATGTAGTCTGAGTCCTTGGCCTGCAATGCCTTTCCTTCTTCTTTCCTTATGCGGCTTCCTTCTTGGCTCAGTTGCTACCTTCTCTAGGAAGCCCTCTGAGGCCCTCCACCTAGGCTCAGTTAGGATCTCCCACTGAGATTTCTACCATCACCCCTTGCTCCACACCTCCATCTCTATCCTCATCTTGTGACCCCCAACACACACACCTTGTTCTCATTTTCAGAAGTTGTCACAGTCGTTACCGCCTTGGGCACTCTTGTCCTTTGTTTCTGCATCCCCAAAACTACCTGCCCTAGTGCTCTCAGTTCATTGCAGGCCCTCAGTAAATGTTGTCAAATAGATGTTGAAGAGGAAAATTTTCCAAATGCCACTGGGTGCAGAATTCCCAAGTGTACTGTGAGGCAGGCAAGGGAGGACATGGCAGAACCTCCTTGAGCTGTTTATGAGGAGTGTCCTGACATCTGCTCTAAACTCCCATCATCTGCAGGTAGGAATAGAGTTCATATCCTTCCCACCAGATCCTACTCCGGCAGAGTGGCTGCCCAGGATGAGTGGTAAAGTAATCTGGGTTGGGTTTGTGGGTGCCCCAGAATTAAGCCAGGGTGCAGGGATGCAGAGAAGACAGCTAAACCACACAGCAAGGAGGTTTCCTTGGCCACACAGATATGTGGCTGTCCCTTCCACAACACTGTCCTGCTGGAGGGCTCCATGGGGCATCACAGCATCTCATACTTCCTTACAACCCTGGAAAGAAGCTACACTGCTTCACCAGGAAGGACTGACTGACAGGTTCAATGTAGGAACCGTGGCTGAGGAGGTGAGATTATTCTTGCCTCAGGTAAGTGATAAGCTGAAAATCAGAGCCCAGGCACCTCACCTCACAAATGGGCTAAAGAAAACCCACCCAGATCAAACAGGAAGGCATAACAATGTATGATAACAAAAATGAACTAAAATAAACAATACAGTAAGAAATGGTAATTGAATAGTTAACCTATGCAGGGGGATGGGACAAGGTTTACAAGTACCAATGGTACCAGAAGAATCTGACTTGATTTTAATAAAAATGTAATACTTGATACATTAAAAATATAAGCTTAGAAATGTCACTTAAATAGTTTAAAATATGCACAAAATCCCTGTGCATATTTTAGTGTTAATAAAATCATTTCTTCTGAAAAATAGTAATAACTTTAGTATTATATAGCAAATGATTTGCCAAAGCCACAGTAATTCTAAATACGGAAACTTATTTATTACACAAGATAGTCTTGTTGGTATTGTTTATAATAGGAAAAATTAAAATAATCAATAAGGGAACATTGGTTCCCTGAACTATGCTGAAGCTAGCCAATGAAATATGCAGCTAATTAAAATATGCTTTTGAAAAGTGTTTTGTGATATGAAGAAACATCTATGTTCCAATGTTTAGTGACAACAGGGAAATCCAAATAAGTGAACATAGAATGATCACAACTATGTGAAAATGAAAGACATTCAGAGTAAGAATGGAAGACCAAAGAACGATCTATTGCGAATGAGTTTGGATGGTACAAATATAGGCAATTCTATAGGCAAATTTCTGATTTTTACATTTTCCATATATTCTTCAATGACTTTTAGTATTGTTATACTGGGTTATAGTAAATAAACAAGTAACTTTTTCCAACAAAGCTAAAAGGATTCTGCCTCTGTCAGTATTTCTGCTTTAGGATCTAATGCTGGGCTGACTTGGGGGCTACAGGAACTAATTATAGCCATAGGCTCAGGGTCCCTGGTCACAGAGGGTACCCCCATGAGCAGGGACAGACATGAAAATCAGGCACAAAAGTGGCCAAAAGGAAACAATAAGTCACACAAAGGAACACATATTGAGAAGCACTACATCAGATTATTTTTACCTGAAATAGGCAAATTTAATAAATACTAGAATTCTGAGTTGGGTAAAAACAGGTGCTCATAAAGCAGAAAATCGGGCAAAACTCCTAATAGATTACCAACTATCTCATATAGGGTTATCCTATCCTACATAAAATATTAATTTGATGAATTAGAATATGAGACAAGGGTACCACTGGACAAACTGACACTAAAAGAATGAACTGGGAATCTAGTTGGCTTGGAGGGGAGTTGGCTAATATAACTCTGTCAGTCAACTCAGTCCTGGCCAGGAAAAGTGGCAGAGGCTGAGGGCTTTGCATCCTGGTGTCATGTGCTGCACCCACAGCCCTCAGCAGGCACTGTTGGACATAAGAGGACAGAATGCCTACAGACTGAGTCCTTCCTGAGAAGCACCAGGTGGTGAGCAGGGACAGTTCCTTGTTACTCTCCTTCTGGAGTCCCCAAGCTCAATTTCTCCCCAGTCTGTTCTCCTAACCCCTCTTGACACATCCCCTCCCTGGTGACAAGCCTCCCCTAGACCTGCAGTCTAGTGTTTCCCTCAGCTCAGCTCTTTGTGTCCTGTCTCACCCAGTGCTCCCCATGTCCAGCCCACCAAACTGTTTACTCTCCTCCTGAAAATAGCTTGGTGGGTCATGGTAACTTTCTGTGGGTTGAAGATTTAAATAGCCCATGCTGAACTCCAAAGTGAGACTAGATGTGAATGGAAGCTGAAGAAAAAAAGGCACTTAGCCAGACCAAACAGGCAGGGCCGAGAGGAAATTTCGGACAGGTGGGCTGAGCCTAGAGGTGAGCCAGACATGGGGACCTGGGCAGCCAGAGAAGGAGATAGGGGGCAGGGTCTCTTCCAGGGTCTTTAAGGTGTGAAAGGTTTCAGCCACCAGCCTGAATCCATGTACTGCTTGCCTGGGCCAGGATAGACACCCAGGTCTGTGATGGGCTGTGCCGGATCCACAGGTAGGGATGAGTGGGGGCTTTGCTATCAGGGTTAGAAGCAGGAAGGTCATGGCCCAGGTTTGTCCATAACAGGAATTGACTGAACAGGAATCTGCCAATTCTAACCATTTAAGGCAGGAAGTGGGGTGAAGAAAGGCCAAGGAGAAAAGGGAAGGTGTCAGCAAGAAAAAAAGTAGGTTCCAGGAGGCCAATATTGTAAGTCCCTCTGGACTAAGGAATACTAACTGGGAGCCACACTATAGTGGGGAGTGCATTTACAAAGTGGCAAGGGGATTAGGGACTGACTAAACTCCCAGTAAAAAAGAATAGACCATGGGACACAATAAGTAAAAAAAAAATGTTTTTTAAAAATTATATTATAGTAATAATTAACACTACTGGATATTGAGCATTTTATATACCCAAAAGAGTATGCCCTTTATCTGAGAAATGGCATATCTCTATACCACTAGAAATGAGCCCAATAACCCTTCCTCAAGACTGATCCAGAGTATGGTATCTGAATTGACCTAGGCCAATTAAAGTCCTCCATTGGGAGTCTCAATATGGATCTGGAGGAAGTCATGCCTTTCCTCACTGGGTATTTGTTATGGAGGAGACAGCCAGAGTTGCTGGACCCAAGCCCCTCCACTCCATTCCTGTCACTATTCTGACACAGGAGGGTGTGAAGTTGATAACTGAGGCATAAAGAAAATGTTCAACTAGAAGATGACAAACTGCAGCCTATGGGCCAAACCCGGGCCACTGTTTTTGTAAATAAAGTTTTCTTGGTATACAGCCATGCCTATTCAGCTACATATTGTCTATACAGCCATGCCTATTCAGCTACGTATTGTTGCTCTCACAGGTGGAATAGAGATCATATGGCCTACAAAGCCTAAAATATTTACTATCCAGCCCTTTATAGAAAAAAATGCCTACTTTTGGTCCAGATGGTAAACAAAATATTAATAGGGTCACTTTATATGTTGTTCTCATTTTTATAATAGCTACATACCAATTATATATAATCAGTTGCCATTAAAGTTGTTTTCATTTTGAGGAGGAAGATAAGAAAGGAGAAATAGGAGGGGAAGAAAGAGAGTGAGGAGAGGGGCAGTATCAATGCTGAGGTTTTTAAGTGGAGTTTTTTCAAACACTGGCTGCACCCCACCCTCTGGGCAGTTTGGTTATCTGAGCCAGTCAATCCCTCTTTCTCAGTTGTGCTTTCTTAACTTGGGTTTCTGTCAAAGATTCCTGAGTAAATCATGAAGGACTGGAAAATTCTTCAAGGACCAGAGGAAACTACCAAGGTGCTCAGAGCTGGCCATTTCTGGCCTGCTACCTTTCCTCCCTCCTGCTTCATGATCAAGGGCTCAGAGGGGAAGTGAAGGGAAAGAAGTGGGGGCTGGGGGGCACAAAGAGCTGCAAGTGATTGGGGAAGCATCAGCTCCACCACCTTGGTCCTGGAGCACGTCTCCTTTGCTTTCCAAGCTTCTCCACGGGAAACTCATCTGCCATGGTCTCCCAGGAGCTGCCAGTGTATGGGATGGAGCACAGGCAGATTCACAGGAACACCTCTACACAGGGCCGCCTGGAGCAAGTCTCATTACTAGAGTGAAAAGAAGGGCTTCAGAGGCATGGGAAGTTCTGAGGAGCTTCTGGGCAAGATGAAAGTCGACCTTGAAACTTAAAAGTGAGAATTTGGAGAGAGTTGGACAGGTGGTTGTGGGGTAGGAGGACATTTCAGGCTGAGAGAAAAGCTGAGATGTCTATGCTTAGGAGAATGAAGAGCATGGTCAGCAAAACTGAGGTGCCAATAGGAGAGGGTGAGGAGGAAAGGGGCATGGGGCTGGGCAAAGCTGACTGGTGAGGACCTTACAGGGTATCATGCCAAGAGCAAAGGAAGTAAATGTCTTATCTTCAGGAGAATGACAGGACTCTGGCATTAAAATGCCCACTCTGGCATTAGAAAGATCACTCTGTTGTCCATGAGGAGAGAGGAGTAAAAGAAAGAGTGGGACCCAGATGGAGACTAGTAGCAAAGGCAGACAAAGACATGGATAAGAAGATGTTCATGTGCACAGGCAGGGGCAGATGGGATATATTTAGGAGACAAGCCTTACAGGACTGGCAACAGTGTAGGTATGTGATTAGGGAAGAGGGAAGAGCCAGCAGGAAATATGAAGCTTCAAATCTGAATATCCAGTCCCATTCATCACAAGAAGAGGTAAGGGAAATGCATAAGATCCAGGAAAATGTTTGCTCTCTAAGAAGTCAATGGAAAAAACTGTCCTGTGATGAAGACGTAGGTCTGGGTGAAGATGCTGGACTTGGAAGTTGGATGGAAACATCCAGGAGAGAAGTAGAAGAATAAATGCAGAGACCTAAGCTTAGAATAGAGCCATACATGGAGGCCTGAGGCCCAACAGCCCATGAGAAACTAAATCCTGCCAATAACTTCATGAAGTATTTGGAAAGCAGATTCTGCTCTAGTTGAAACTTGAGATGACTGTGGTCCCACTCAACACCTTCACTGCAGCCTTGAGAAAGATGCTGAACTAAGCCACATTCAGATTACTGACCCATAGAAACTATGAGATAAGCATATATTGTCCTAAGCCACTGTAAGTTTTGTGGTAATTTGTTATACAGCAATAGATAATGCATGCCTTCCCTCCCCTCCCCTCATGTCTTCGTCCTGTGTTCCCCTCCCTACCAGCTGGTTCCAGTCCCTTCTATCAGAGATGAGCCTCTCTGTGTTACCTAGCAGCAGCAGATCTGGCCTTATATCATTCCACTTGAGCAATCTAAGGAATGGGGCTTTTCCCACCAACTTTACTAAGAAAGCTCCTATAGGACAGTGACTGATGAGCTTGGGATTCCTCCCTGGGATGCACTGTAACCAGGACAAGTGTTAGGACTGGCTAGATCAAGAACCCAACCCACTGATAATGCAGGTAACCCCACAGAACCACATGTGTGGTTTTGGGGGCAGCCCTCCTTCACAGGAAGAAGAGTCCAGCTTCAAAAAGGGGGAGAGGCCATGCTGAGCACACAAAGCAATGGATGTCCACTGCAGGGGCCTCAGTTTCTTTGGGAGTGTTGATGCTGTGTCGTCCACCAAGGAAAGGGCAGCTGGGCAGATATGGAGTTAGAGGTTGGGAGAGAAAGTGAGAGAGACCAGCTGAGAGAAGCAGAGAGATGTTGGGGTGGGGCTGGTGGAGTCAGGGAACCTGTAACCTGAGTCCAAAGTAGGAGTCTGGAAACAGCCAGGACTGGCAGGTGGCCTTGGGAAGGTTCAGTGCTGAGGGTTAGAGGTGGGCTAGCATGGTAGAGGGTAGGCTGCAGAGGCAAGGCCTTTCCAGGGACTGAGGTTGGAGGTGTAAGATGAAGGACTAGCTGGACAGTGAGCTGGAGGCACTCTGCCCCGGGGCCAGAGGATCCATGAGAGAAACAGAAGATCTACTCCACCACCAGTTCAGATATTATGAGGTGGCAGGCAGGGGTTGGCAGGGATCAACTGGCAGCCACAGTCAGAAAAGAGAGACCAGACTATGATGTCTTTCAGGGAATGACCCAGTTATGGAGCAGGTGTACTGGCCAGCACCCCATAGTGCTGCTGAGATTCCTCCTTCCTAAAAGATTGAGGGCAAAGCTCTGCTGAGGCCTGCTCCTCATCTGCACCATGAGAAATGAGGGGGCAATTCACAGATTCTGCAGATGCTAACTTTCCCTCCCCCACTCACCCTATTCCCCCTGGTGGGAAAACCACCTCTGAGGACAGACCAGAAGTTGGTGAGCACAGACTCACCCAGCTTGGTCACTCAATCAGCCATTGATTGCTGAAGTTGCTGTGAGGGTTTGCTATTGCTGCATGAAAAAGTTCCACAGATTTAGTGGCTTAACATACATTTATTATCACACACCTTCTATGGGTCAGAATCCAGTATGACTTAGGTGGGTCCTCCAGTCACAGTCTCAGAGGCGGCCACATAGATGTTGGCCAGACTGCCATCCATTCTGGAGTTTGAGGTTCTCTTCCCCTCCTTGTGGTTGGAGGACTGAGGGCCTTGCTCTCTTTCTGGCTTCCATCAGGGGCAGCTCCTTGCTCCCAAATGCCCTGTGGTTCCCTCCAGAGCCCTGTCACAACATGGCTGCTCGCTTCTTCAATGCCAGCAGGAGGCACTCTCTTACCAAAGTGCCAAGCCTTCTTTTAACAACTTTCACCCAAGTCAAGCCCACTCAAGATAATCTCCATTTTGAGAATTTCAAAATCAACTGATTTGGGGCCTTCGTTACACAAGCAAAAATAAATAAATAAGTAAAAGGTAAAGGATCACCTTTGCCATACAATGTAAGCTAATTACAGGAATAGCATGAGTCATATTCTAAGGTCCCACACTCCCTCAAGAGTGGGATTATATAGACATGTACACTAAGAATGGTGTTCTGAGGGCTACCTCAGACCTAGCTATGCAGGGTGCTAGAGTTATAACAGGGAGTAAAAGAAAGACCCAGCACTCAAAGCCCCCACTGGCCATGTTGCGTGGGTCACCGGCCAGCAGTGACCACGGAACGCTGTGGATGGCTCGCTGAAAAACACGCGAGAAACAAACACATGCACAGAGACAAACTAGTTTCTGTGGGGAAGTAGGGACGAAATGGCCACCCCCCCTAGTGGGGAGCGCGCCAATTTACCGTCCATACCTGCTTTTATTGGGCTCATTTTGCATAATAATTCAGGTAAAGTACAGTACTCATTAGGGGGAATTAAGGAACTATAGAAAACAAGGAACTCTGCCAGTCTATTGAGTCGGGGTCAAAGAGCTGTAAGACTTTGAGGAACAAACTAACTTCCTCCTTGGACCCCTCTCATTCAACCGAGAGCATTCTAAACAAAGAAGGTTTCACAGTAATTTACATATCCTTTCTTAGGCCTGATCACCCAGGGAATCTGCCCTTTTCAGCACAGAGCTGCACCACCCTGTCATTGTTTCAGGCTTAGCACGGGAACTAAGGCAATAAGGAGATTTTCTCCCAGACGATGAGAACTCAGGCTATGTCAAAGCCGAGGAGTGAGGGTCCATCACCCCCTTTTGCTGCAGCCCCCCAAATCCTTCTTTTGGGGGGCCTCCCAAAGTGATCGTGCCTGGCTTAGGTCATTCCCCCGTGGGGAATCTTACCCATCTTTGGCTAACCGACCAAGCTTTTTGGGGTTCAGGTATGAATAAAGCAGCAGAAGCAGCATTCCTGCCAGGGAGATAAGCTTTTGTCTCCTTGCTGGCTTACAGTTCCAAGGGCGTTCTCTCAGCCCTAGCCCAGGCGGGGGTTTCAGCTTCTGATACCAGTCAGAGCGGTTCCCAACATGGCCAGTTGCAGAATCACACCTGGAGACAGACCCCTCTACACAATAAGGCATGTTTTATAGGAAGGATTGACCACCCCTGCTTAAGGCAGGGCTGAGGGCTTCACAAAAAATGAAATTGTGGGCTTATTCTTGAAGGGTGTGTTTAACCTGATACAGAAAGGGTCCCTCCATGCAGAAGAAACCACAGGGGTAGGTGTGTGCCCTCTTACCATCTTTCAGTTAACTACCTTTAAATTTATTTTAAATAGAACCTTTATAACTCAAGTAAAAATGGAAATTCAGCATTCCTTGTTATAAAAAGAAGTTAACCATAAAATAAATAAAAGCAACCTGAGCTTATAAATTCCCAAATCTGTATGTGTGGCCTGCTCTTCTGGGTTAAAAAGAAGATGTAGTAAGTATGAGAGAGATGTTAAAGAAATAACATAAAAAATGATATCTTGCTTGGACAGGCTGAACCAGAATTAAAAGCAAGCAGCTGTCACCATGGATTTCTAAGGGTTGCTGTCTCATGTTCAGCTTCCCAGGAACCAGGTTCAGAGTTGAAGATTTGAGTGCAGCAGGTTTAAGGGGAAGGCATATGGGAACATCACCTGTGAATGATGAAAAGGCAGGTTGGAGTAGGGGGGCTGAATTGGACATGGTTACAATGGGGACTGCTACTGCTCCCACTGGTGCCTCTGAAGCTGGAATGGCCCCTTGAAGAAGTACAAATTAAGACAAGGGAGCCCAGACCTTTGTACAACCACATAGACCAGCCATAGGACACAGGTGGTGCTGGGGAAAAGGAGACATGACCATGGTCAGGGCAACTCTCCAAGAAGCTGAAAGCAATTCTTGGGGAGGGGTTCAGTGGTGAGCCATCAACAGACAACATACAGGTTGGATCCTGAAGGTGGTGTTGGGCCCTAAAGGGGGAACTGGACAGCACCACAGTACCCACTATAGTCTGCCTTCTCTGCAGTTCAGTCATTTGCTTCCTATCACAATCTCACCCTATTTGGGAATAGCTCCCCCAGGCTTTTGCTTGATCTCTTCTCCTGGAAAAACTTACAAGATGAAGGTAAGAGGAATTCATACAACTCCCACTGGACAGCTGGGCTCAGGACCACTGGTACTCATCATCTCACTCCTCTACTATGCATTCTAGATTCTTCTCCATCTTGGCTAAAACCTCTGCTAGTCCAGAGGAATTGCCTGGTGGGGTGACCCAGACTCTCACCCTTGGAGGCCACTCTGCCCTTCTCAGGCTGTGGCTGCTGCTAGTGTCATGTCTATGTGCCATCAGAATCAGGCAAGAAGTACCAGGAGATGTTCCAGTGGAGCACCTGGGTGTGAAACACAGCTTTCCTGCCCCAGGGTGTGACAGCACAAGGCCAATTATCCATGTAGGATAGTGACTACTGTCTTTCCCTACTAGACTCTAGACAGTACCTGTTGCTGAACATGAAAAGGAATCCTGCTATGTGGCCTGGTGGAAGGTCCTCTGGGTGCCAGGAACTCTAGATCCACAGTGCCTAGAGTCCTGGCTTCATGATGTGCAGTTTTTCCTAGTGGAAATGTTAAGTAGAGCAATGTTAAGTAGAACCACTCCTAATTCTATACCTTGGTTCCTGAACCCACATATTCTACCAGTTGAGGGCACAGCAATATGTATTGGTCATTGAATTAGAGTATGTATTAAGTTTGGGAGGATGGCACCTAATCCTCTCAGAGTATCATCTTAAAATGGTTCTTTGGCTGCACTTTCTAGTGCTCTCTGAAGCCAGCAGTTGATGAGATGCAATAGGACAAAAGGTGAGGCCAGCAGTTGATGAGATGTGATAGGACCAAAGGATCCCATTGGCCCATGTCCACTTCAGTGCCTTTTTGCTATAAAGTGTATGACTCGGTCCAATGCTCTGTAAGTTTGATGATCCTGGCTGAGGTTCTGAAGACAAGAATGGCAAACCATAGTCAAATATGTGTAGACTTTAGTCAAGATGAATCATTGTTCCTTCCAGGGTAGAAAGAATCCAATTAAATTATCCTTCCACCAAATAAGTACTGCTCAGACAAGGATGGTGCCATAGCAAGGAGTTAGCATTGGTCTCGCTTGCTGGTAGGCTGGATGCTGTGAGAAGCAGGAGCCAGAGTAGCTGTGCTTAACATGTGCTTAGCATGTGCTCATGCTGTTGTGTTATACATAGCTTCCATTCCTGGATGGCTGCTCCATTCACACTCCCAGATGCCAGAGCTGGGCTGGCTGATGATAGAGGTTGGCTGACATCAAGCCATAATATTTCCTTGGTTGTTTAGTGCCTCTTCTGTTAGGGACTGCCCTGCCTGGTCTCAGGAAGCTGTAACCCCCCCCCCCCCCCCCCCGTCACCCCGTAACTTAGGCTGAGTGAGAGACCTCTGGACCAGGAGCCACTAAGGAGACAAAACTTATTTCCCTGGCATGAAGGCTACCTGTTCTGTGCCTAAACCTCCTAAGCTTGATGAGTTAGCCAATGACGGGTAAGATTTCCTACGGAGGGAATCGCCTAAGACAGGTATGATCACGTGGAGGCTTCTGGGAAGAGACTGGGGGCTGTGGAAATGAAGGGATGGTGGAAATCAACCCCTACCCCCTTGGTTTCGTCAAAGCCTGAGTCCTTGTTCTTAGATGTGAGAAATCCAAGTCTCCTGGCTGCCTTTGTCTTCTCTGTTAACTCAGGCCTACGGAAATAGCAGGGGTAGTGCAGCCCAGACCAGAAACAGTGGACCCTCGGGGTAATCAGGCCTCGGACATAGAATATGCAAGATCCTGTGAGATCTGTTTGCTGGAGGATGTTATTAGATTAGAATTTGAAGGCACAGCCAGGAAACCAAAACTAGTCCTTGAGCCCTGTTAGATAAAACCCCAAGCTCTGCCCAGAATCACAGCAGGGGTTCTGCCTGCACCTTCGTAAATCACCTACTTCTTCTGATCTTTTTTCTGCCAGACTGTGAATCCACAAACTAAGTCTGTATTCTCAATAAAAATCTGCTTGGGAATGGATACGGGGTGCTCTCCACTAGAAAGAGTGGCCATTCTGTCCCTATTTCCTCACAGGACCTGGTTATCTCTGTGTATGTTTTTCTTGTGTTTTGACGAGCATCGGCAGCAGAGATGGATACTGCTGGCCAGCATCCGCGATACTCTTCCACAGCAAGTGCTCTCTGGTGGACACTGATTGCAATAAGAGATTTTTCTCCCTCCCTGCCCACTCCTATACATCCAAGCATCTGCCTTGTCCTCAGACTTCTTTATCCTTGATATTTCCATCTTTTTTCTTTAGGTCCCCAGCTGACCAACACAGCTACTTGCCACTGCCCGTATGTCTACCTATATTCTTACCTCAGATCTCTTTCCTTTCCTCACAGAGTGGATGACCACGTGTGTCCCCCAAAATTCTGCCTATAGTAGGATTCCCTCTCAGGGCCACTCCTCAGTGAGGGTGCAATGCAGCAGAAGTTCATTTTCACTTTGTACCCACATACTGAACCTATCCATCCACAAAACAAGCTCATACATTTCCCTTCTCTATCAGTTAATCATAAGGGACCCCCTCTGCATGTGACCATAGGTGTAAACTGTAAGACAGGCACAGGTACAATAGTGATGGATAGCATGGATGCCTGAGCCTCCTGCTCATGCAGCTTCATTGGATCCCAGCACTATTCAGGCCCAATCTCAGAAGGACCACTTCCATCTTTGAAAAATTGCTGCTGCATCTGACCAAACTCATAACTTGGTGGATTTAAGAGACCACAGCTCACAATGGGTAATTCTGGTTGTATGATCACCTGACATCCCATGTTAGGCTTCGCAGCTTTATCATTACCCAGCAGCAATTCAGGAGCTGCTTTTCCAATGGCATATCTTTCTCTGCTGCAGATAGCAGGGTCTTGCTCCAAAATCTTGCTCCTATTGGCCTTGACATAAATTCCACATGAAATCTTTCCTTCTCAGATACCTCCAGTGCCACAGGGTCTGACAGGTCATCTAGTGCAAGCAGCAGGGCTGCATTTCCTGCTCTGGGCCTCATTCAAGGATGGCAACTTTCTGTGTACCTTTGAATTAGTAGTATTCCCAACAGTGGAATTTATAGTCTCCAAAACCCAAAAGGTCTATTGGGAGTTGCATTTCCTTTCCAGAGATAGAATATGCAAGACACAATAGTGTCTTGTCTGCTTTGAAGGGGGTGTCCCAATGTTCTCAAACCACTAGTCCCCTAACAGTCTCATTAATATAGCAGATTGCTAAAAGTTCATGGGCCTTGTTTCCCACCTTCTGGAGCACATGTGTCTTACCCAGGTCTCCAAAGTACTTGCTTCATCCTCAAGTAAGGTGGGAAACGGTGGCATGGACCACTTCCTCAGGCCTAGAGCATGTAAGCAGGTGTCAAGTTTTAAGGTCTCAAGTATATCATCCAAGATGCTCCCATCCCAGGTCTTAGGGTCATACTCCTGCCCAACCAGGGCCCTGACTTTTGCATAGCAGAATTTCTGGGATTGAGAAATTCAACCATTGTCGGAGCCCTGCTGCCTTCATATCTAAGTCCTAGGCCCAACTGCACCTGCTGTAAGAGATAAGGGTTTGTTTATATGCTGCCAAGAAAGCTATCTGGTTTGCACACTTTGCTTTAAAATTAGTAATTAATCACCCTTAACCTTACATTAGCGATTTTCCATGAATCCATCTCACTCTGCAAGAGCCAACCAATTCCATTGTCTTTCTAATAATCACTTCCCTTCAACATTTAAAATATGAGATATTAAATTCTCCACTTCACCACTGCATAGGCTCCAGCTACACCAATAATAGAGTTCTCTTTGCCATTGGGCAGTAGATATGTCAGCTCCCAGGTCCCATATTAGCACCTACTTTTTCATTTCACTTCTGATGTCTTAGATCAGGTGTCCTGAGAAACATATACTGGGAAACATAAAAAATATGTGTGCAGGGATTCTGAGAGAGTGCTTGTGTGGACTGGATTTGTCATAGGGAGAAGGTGAATATGAAGCAGCTGCAACAAAGGTCTCAGTAGAGCCGATGGGGAGTCTTGGGGCTGGATAGCCCTGCAGAGCTGTCCTGCCTTGGGGCAAAGGGGCCAGGCCTTTACACCCTTCAGGGCCTAATCACTGCATTTGGGCTATCCCAGGAAAGGGGACAGCTTTGGTCCCTCTTTGAGGCAATTCTTGGGGAGGGATGAAGCTGTGAGCCATTCACAGACAACTGTCCTGGCAGCTGGAGAATGAGGGCCTGGATCCCAGAAGGAGTACTGTGTGGTACACCCCAGAATGTCTATAGGAAATCATGGCAGGAGGAGGCTGGGATGTGTACTGAGAGAATGTGGGCTCTTCTGAATTCTGGGGAATGAGAAGACTGGCAGGAAGAGACTGAAGAGAGGCTCTCCAGGGACAGAGAGATTGAGATACACAGACCCAATGACAAAGTCTTGAATGCCAGGACAAAGATGTAAGGCTTTTTCCCTCCTGCTTTCCTTCCTCAAAAAGTTTTGAGGAAGATTATTTTGGGGTTGTAAGGAGACTGAGCAGTCCCTAATAAGGGTTCCTAATTCCTAGTGTTCCTTTGGCTGCTTCCCCTGCAGATGTCACCTAACTGGCTTTCTCTGGCCAACTCACACCACTGTCCCCCTCCCCCAAGTCGGCTCTCTTCAGATTGTCACTCCCCACAGTGCAGCATTCATGCCTCAATTCTAAATAGTTCCACTGTTCAGCTTTAACGAGAAGTAATACCAATTCCCATGTTTGCTCAGAGAGCACCATATTTCATCAACCAGAGCCCATGCCAGCTCAGATTACTGCCTGAGACAATGTTCTGTAATCCTGGTTTATTCACATGTCACGGGTATTTTAGCAAAACAGAAATGAATGGCCTGAGCCACCCTAGGAAATAACGGGAAAGTTGGGTTCTCACCCAGGGGAAGTCATGCTTTCTCTTGCTACAGTTCTCCAAGGAGCTGACTTTGATTTTCAAAGTTTTTCCCAAGTTTAAGAAAGAGAATATGGGCTGAGGAGGAGTCACAGAGTGGGTAGTTACTTCCCTATAAAATGGAAACTGCACAGATGGATATTGCCAGAGCGAAAATAAAATCTGTCATTGATTATGAAGTCTTTTGTACTTGTTATTTCACAGATTTATTACACTTCGGCCCAGAGGCCTGGGCAGGCCCTGGGATTCTTGTCTCTCTCCCTCCAGCAAATCCCCCAGCTACTCTTTCACAACTCATGCCCCAAATGGGAACAGGGACTCACTGGCATTTCTTTTGTCCTTAGGGCCATGAATTTTAAGAAAACTAGACTAAGAACTATATAGTCATCCTTATAATTGACAGGGACCCACAAATACCAATAATAATGGCTCATTGGTAGAAGTCTATGACTCCCTAATTGAGGAAAAGTTCTCTCCTTCTGTTTTGTTTTGTTTTGTTTTGTTTTGTTTCCAGCTTTTGGCACTGTGTGTTAAGAAATGCATCCATCTGCAGAGCAAGGAATGGCCAGGCTGATCCTCTCACCAAATCTCCTAGAATTTGGCCCTGGCTGGTAGATTGAGTGCCAGCCTATGAACCAAAGGGTCACTGGTTTGATTCCCGGTCAGAGTTATGTCTGGGTTGTGGGCCAGGTCCCCAGTTGGGGGCCTATGAGAGGCAACCACACATTGATGTTTGTCTCCCTCTCTTTCTCCCTCTATTCCTCTCTCTCTAAAAATAAATAAATAAAATCTTTTAAGAATCTCCTAGAATTTGGGTTCACTTTAAATAAACTAAAACCTCTTTTAAACATAAGGGAAATAAAAAAGAGCAGGAGCAAGGATCAGTGCTATTTAGTACCATCTCATGTTAAACCTTATCAATGATCCTCATAATATAATGCTCATGTACTCATTTTAGAGTTGAAGAAACTGAGGTCCAGAGAAGTCAAGTAACTTGCTTGAGGCCACACAGCTAGATATGTGGGTGAAAAGAGGGACACAGACCTAGTATCAGTTGACTCCAAAGAATCATGTAGACATTCTCTCTTTAAGAATGGGTTGACATGAGGCCACAGGCTCAGGTATAAAGTGTGGGAGCTGAAACAGAGTTTGGGAAGCAGCCTTTTCATTTAAACAGGAGGCTGCTGGGTCTCCAAAGAGGCAATGGGGCTGATCCAGGGTGGCAGGACTAATGAGAGCCACAAACTGACTGTCTGACAAATTAGCTGGACAGTAGCATAAAACTATTGTTCAGGAACATTTCATGTGGTGTTACCTGGGGAGAGGTTCCAGATGAAACCAAACGAGAGTTCTCAGAACTGTCCAGAGTTTGCGTTCTCCTTTACCCAAGTGAGAGCTTCATAACTATAGGGTCTCTGCACTCCTTCTTCAGGGTTTTTGTGAGGTTAAGGAACCCCTGCTATCCCAGAGTGTGCAGCAGAGAAGCCTGGAGAGCCAAGGCCCCCCAACACTTCTCACCTTCTTAGAGAGAGCATTCTCTACCACAATTGGCAAGTTCAAGACCTCAAGATCCCTGGTAAGACTAGTGTCTGATACTCTCAGGACTAAGTTAATTTTAGTAGGAAGCTGTCAGAAATCATAGCCCTCAGGACTTGAATCCACATCTTGATTTTTATTTAGAGCTGCAGCCTGAGCTATTAAAAACAAAACATTCTTATTGGCAAACTCCACAATTAGCCTCATTTCCACAAGCTGTTCTGCATGAGCTGAAATTGCACAGTGATTATCTCTGTCTTAGCAATGCTGTTTGCAGGCTGTGCTGGGAGCCAGCAAGAATATGACCCAGTGGTAATCTGAATTGCTTCGCCAAACACATTTTTATCCCATCATCTCAGCTACATGAAAAGGGGGCATAGTACTCCAAGTGTTCAAGACTTTACAGTCCCGCTGTTCAGCAATAAAACAAGGCAAGAAATATTAGCTGTCCCTGGCTGATGCCTTAATTCTTTCCCAACAATGTCAGAGAATCTGTACCCTACAGGTTTTAGTGCCGGCTAAAGCCTGACCCTGTCTCTGGCTGGTTTGAATGGAGTGGGAATGAGTTAAAGAGAGCAAGAAGGTTTTTAATGGACACAGATCAAAAATAGCCCAGCTTTGTCCTGGCCTCCTGCAGACTCACTCTCCTTTTCACAGGCCTCGATTGTGTATGGCCTCAGCAGAGACAAAACTACCCATGAGCAGAGGTTACCCCCAGCTGGTACAGGTCAGAGGCATTCTGGGGGAGAAAAGCGGGGGTGGGGGGCAGCAGGGAAGTGAGGGGCACATGGAGAAGGAGGAAAATTTGGTTGGGGGTAGGAAAGGGAGCAGTAAAAGATGGTGTGGATCACTTATAAGGCGAGATTCATCAAGTCTAAGACTGGGATTTGATGATCTCACCTCCAACAAACTTTTTTTGAAAACTGTTTCACAGAACAAATAGGAGCTATAGGAATGAGAAGTTGAATGTGATGTGTGCTAATCATCAAAATAAATAAAATGCTTCTCTATAGCTTCCCCAAATCTATAGGCTTTGGGTTCAGAGGCTCTTAATAGGATGACCTCTAATTTAACACTGCAAGGTTTTTAAAAACGACAAACGGGCTGTGTTTTACATACCAACAGAAGGTTTCTCCAGCAAATTTTCAATCATTGCATTGTGAGCCCTCCAAGAAAAGTAACTATTTTGGCTCAGGAAGCCCAAAGTACCAAGTAAAGGGAACAGCATGTTCACAAGTTTGCAAATAGTCCTCTGAAATTTAGCATGGGCAGCATCCTGGATCTACAAGAAAGAACATGGCTTTAAAGAAGTCCTTTCCTTCTCTCAGAAGAATTCATAAACTGTTTTTTGTGGACCTTGGACTTTTTTTTCAGTTTGAGAAAAATGTGGAGACTTCCTAAAAATATTTTTACTATGCTAGGTTTTTAAAATCAACTCTGCAACATAGTAATATATGTAATTTTTAAAATAATTCATTAGCCCCTGGCTGGTGTAGCTCAGTGGATCCAGTGGGCTGCAAACCAAAGGGTCACCAGTTCAATTCCCAGTCAGGGCACATGCCTTGTTGTGGGTCAGGTCACCAGTGGGGGCCATGTGAAAGTCAACCACACACTGATGTTTCTCTCCCTCTCTTTCTCCTTCCCTTCCTCTCTCTAAAAATAAATAAATAAATAAAACCTTTTAAAAAATAATTCATTTAATAACTATCAGAGGGCTTAACTTTATTGTCACTTAATTTTAAGAAAGAAAAGGGACAAACCAAAAAGATATTTTGAGAAATGTGAAACAACTCTCGTGTAATATGAAAATACCTGTGAGTGGTAGCTATTAGGGCAAAGTCACAAGTATGGTTAATATCACTGTGGTTGGCTGCTTCCTCTTTTTAAGGAAATGCTGTTTCAATTACAGGTTAGTGAAAATGAAGATGTAATTTTTTTTACAACTGAATTCCCAGACCCCCTGAAATTCTATCTGTAGACAAGAAACCCTGCTAAAGGTAAAATGAAGTTCAGGACCTTCTGCCCAGGACTGAGCTGAGGGGCAGTGGGCCCAGGGAATCATGACACCCTCACTTCATCCCCAAGCCTTCTACAGAAAGCCACTGCTTTCTTGTCTGTCTCCTAATCAGAGGCCTTGGAAACTTTTTCTAAAGCCATCTGAAACCATGTCCTTTTACAGGACAACCCTATGACTACAAGTCCAAAGATTAGCAAGGCCCTTTGATGTGCTCCTTCAAGGACTAGAATTATTGTCTCCAAATCCAGGGTCAGTTAACCGACTAATTCTGAACTTTAATCGGGATCTTCTTCCATTTGCCCTGGTTGGTTGAGCTTTGGAAGTAGGGGTTTTTTTTATTTGTTTGTTTTTGTTTTCTTTTCTTTTCAAAAGCTGCCCAGGCAGAGTCTAGTCCCCGTTCCCCCGCACCCCTGTTGCGTTTTGGACACACACTGGCTCAGAGGCTCACACACACATGCCCTCGCCGGTCCTCACGGGGGAGCTGTCATCTTGCAACCACATAGTCATCGCAAACCATTGCAAGGACAACCCAACGGGCGGGTCCCTCTCCAATGCTTCTCCCCCCGCCGCCGCCTGTCCCGAGCCCCGCGTAGCCCCTGCCAAACTGCGGCGCCGACGCACCAGAGCCGGCGGGGTCGCCCTCCTCCGGTTCCAAGCAGAGGCGCGGGGAGCGCGCTTGCTCACGCTCACGCTCACGCTCACGCCCTCTACATTGGAGCCCCACACTCAAGCCCATACCTCTGCGGGCGCGCGCGCCGCCACACGCTGGCGCACGCACCCGCAGCGGGCAAGCAGTGCCTTCTCCACTTCTATCCCAGGGGTCCCCGACGCACGTACGAGTTTCCCTCGAAGGCTCTGCTGGCCGCCCCGCCCTGCCCGACCTCCGAACCCTGCGAGCCCGCCACTCCCTGTGCTGCAAGTTCCACCGGCCGAGTTCGTGAAGGCAGCGCACCGGATCAGGCTCGACTCCACTCCACGCCTTTCCGGACGGCCTTGACCGCTGGCCTGGAGCTCTGGCGGTGAAGACAGATCAAGCACTAGGTTGGCCGCCCGCTCTGCCCTGAATCCCCCGTCCCCTGGCTGCCCCGGCTGCCCGTGTGCCCTCCATCCACAGGGTCGGTCCTCAGCCTCCGGTGAGCCCCTGCTCTCCCTCCTTGCCCGGTCCGGACCTTCCCTGACGCCACTCACCATGGCCTGTGGCCCAGTTCAGACCAGTGCAGGACCGAGGTCCCAACTGCTGCCACTGCTGCCATTGCTTCTGGTGCTGCTCAGGAACGCGGGCGGCAGTCACACAGCCCCCTCCCGGTCCACATGGCCCATTGCCACCGATGGCCTGGCCGGGGGCAAGGACCCTCAGAGGTTCCTGGGGGACAAGGCTGCCGCTCTGGGTCCTGGCGCCCAGGACGTGGTCACTGTCCACATGCTTCGGCTTTATGAGAAATACAGCCGAAGGGGAGCGCGTCCTGGAGGGGGCAACACGGTCCGCAGCTTTAGGCCCCGGCTGGGTAAGTAAAGGGCATCCCCAGGCCTCTTCTTTTCTTTCTCACCTTTCCTCACTTGTTCATCCTTCTACCCCTGCATCTCTGCTTTTTCTCTTCCTACTATTCATCGTCTCATTCATTCATTCTTTCATTAACTATTCACCAAATGCTTTATGCCCCTCCCTGAGCCTCCAGTGGGGACACTGAAGTAGCACAAAGTCATGCAAAGTTCCTGTCCCTAGGGTGCTGCCAAATCTGAAAGGGTGTCACACTTGCTGGACACAGACCACCCCATACACAAGGCTTTAAGCACAAGATGGACATGAGAATGGGGTGGAGAAGCTCATGGGTGGGTGGAACCATACCATAGGGATCAGTTGTATTGGCTTTTGACAGGTGAGGAGGACACTTCAGAGGGCATTTCAGGTGGGCATAAGCCATCTGTGATAGAAGTTTCAGGCACTGGCCTCAGAGTGTGTGACCCTCTAGCTGGGGGCAGTTAGTGGATCTGGTGGCTGTGAAAGCAGAGTGGACTGAGAAGGCCGTTTGGTGCTTAGCTTTGGGTGCACAGGATTGAGACCTGCTGGGCACTGGCACGAAGTGTTCAGACTATGGTAGTTTGAGGAAGGGTCAGAAGTTTGGGTGGGGACACCCCACCCACCTGGGCAGATCCTTTCCCCTGTCCCTACCCCTTGACTGGATCTGAACACAGACCACTTGCTCAGCTCTCCTTGTCCTGCTCAGCACCACTTGCTGTCTGTCCTCATGGGCTGGGCTGCCTCTGTAGTCCCCATGGTTCAGCACTGTGGAAGGAGTGGTGGGAAGACCCTGGTTGTCATGGTGACCACTCATGGTCACAGAATGCCATTCTAGAAAATGTGGGTAGGGGTCCTCTGCAGCATTCATGGGGGAGAAGGCAATTCATTAGGAGAAAGACCATCAGGAATAAGTTCAACATTGGAGCCAGAAATGATTATCATTGACTGTGTGACTCAAGGTAACATCTGTGGCCTCAGAGCCAGGTATGGGAAGCTTGGTCTCACATAATCATGTACTGGGAGCACCTGCCACAGAGAGGCCCTGTTCCCCCATCCTGTCCTGACCAGACTTATATGGGCTACAGTCAACCAGCTCTAATTTCAGCCCTTGGTACCTTTTAGTGACCACTGTGGTCCATTTCTGAAAAATGGTTATTAAATTACGCCACTCAGAAATCATCTAGCATGGATGTGACCTTGGGCAAATCATTAAAGCTCTGTAGACTTGAATGTCCTCATTTATGAATTGGGAAGTTCATGCCAGTATCTTCCCTGTGGGGGTTGCAGGGAAGATGAAATGAGGTAATATATATTAGCCCAAGCTCAGCCCCAGCCAGATTAGGAGGTGGTGCCTGTTGTTTCCCTGGGAGTAAAAAGCATTTGTGTTCATAAATGTGTAGGTTTGACCTTGCACCCATTAAGTCAGTCCTCAAACCTTGCACTTGAGGAAAGCAAGGCTGGCAAAATCATTACTACAACCAAGGTGAGTACCCCAGGGAACTCATCCACTTGCTGTAGCCCAGGCATAGAGATGCATGGTTTATCTCTGTTTTCACAGAATGGGGGGGTAGTACAAGTAGTAGTGAAGCAGAGGATTGTTAGCCTTGAGAAAGACCTTGAGATATTCCTTCAGATTTAGCTCTTCTATTTTACAAAGAAGGAAACTGAAGCAGGGGATAGGGCTGTTCACGGTGACAATATTTGGCACCTTCCATCTGCTAGGCCAATGCTCTTTTAATTGTTATCTCTCTCCCCCAGTTCCATCAGAACTACCAGGGTTTGGAAGACTGAGGGTGGAACAGACAATCTGGGAGATTATTCTGAACCAGTCTGGGACTGTCTGACCAACCTAACATTCTTGTTTGGAACCAGTGGACAGCCAGCTACTGGCTGTGTGCTGTGGTACACATCACTCTATCCCTCTGAGCATTATTTCTTGTGTGTACAGTGAGGTGTGAAAATTAAGTAGGATAAGGTGGGGTTTGTGCCTGACATAGAGCAGGTCCCAACAACTTAGTTTCTCATCTCCTCCCTTGATTCACTTAAATTGTTTCTTATCCAGCCCCTTGCCAGCCCTCAGAGGTGCCTGCTTCCTGACTGTGAGGAAGTGTGAGCTTGGGCAGGTATCTCTCATCTTATGGATGAGGCAAAACAGTGGGGGGTTTCAGCTCTGGAACTGGAACAAGTCTGATCCGTGATGATGGCCTCTGCTGCCTCAGTGGGGTGGCACCTCCTCCTAACAACAGATGCATCAGTCCCTGCAGCTCTTGTTGCAGTAGAACTGTGTTTCTTGCCTGCTACCAGGCAGCAGAACTCAGGTTCCCAGCAAAGGCTGTGAGCTGCCTGGCAGGATCTAAATCTTCAGTCTGATCTGGACAAGGAACTGAACTTCCCCATAACTAAGCTTTTTTCACTTCTAAAATTGGTCTAATAATTCTCCCTTTCCTATAAGGTTTTTAAAAATGACCTGAAATATGTCATATGTTTAAAACAATGCCTGACACATCTAAGTGTCAATAATATAGTATCTCATTATTATTACTTCAACCACTCCTCCCTCACTTCCATTGCTCTCTGAAGTATGTTTTGTTCCCTATTAATTCTTCATCAGTGCAGAGAGCCTCTGAACCTGATCCTAAAGGTTAAGATTAGACAACCCCCCTCCAAATGAGCTATATTTAAATTTCAGCTTTCCTCCTAGGTAGAAATACCTAGGCAATACTGTGTAATACTGGGCAAGTTACTTAAGCTCTCACAGCTTGATTCCTTCATTTCTAAAAGGAGTGTAATAATACATACTTATCTGTCAACAATGCCAAAAGTCACATTCATTTCATTTCCCCGAGTCTTTCCTAAACACCTCAGTAGGTAGCAGGTCCTGTAAGCTCAGATGACACAAAAATGCATAGACTATTGGCCCTGCCCAGAAAGCTCAGGAGCTGATGCAGAAGGTAGGAGTGAGCAGAAGACTATGGGCTGCAGGATAGGTGGTTTGATGGAGTGACAAAGGGCTGGGGGTATTCTTTGGGGGCCCTAAGGGACAGCAGGAAAGAGGCCCTGGATAGGGGCCACTGAAGCCTTCACAGAGCAGATGAGATCTTAGACATATTCTGAAAGGGAAGGTGGTGTTTAGGCAGTTACAGAAGTGAAGCAGTCCACTGTGTGTTTGGAACTGTGAGGATTCTGGTTTCAATGAGGAAATAAGGTGAGGAGAGAGGCAGGGGATGGAAGTGGACTGGTGGACCAAATCAGGTCATCAAAATCTTGAGTTTCCTATGGGCACTGGGGGGGTATACAGTGTATATATAGTGTGAGAGGGAGGAAGAAAGGAGAGAGGAGAAAGTGGGGAGGGGAATGAGAAAGGAAGGAGAGACTTAAGGGGCAGAGACAGGAAAGAAAGAAAAGAAAGGTTATAAAAGAGGTCTTACTTGAGAAAATCTAGAAATCATAGAAAATCATAGTAAAGAAGTCATCCCTAATCACACACTCAGATGTAACAGAGTTATTTTTATATATATAAAACTATATACATTTTATACATATAATTATATATATATTATATATAAAATTATATGTATAAAGTGTACATATAATATTAATACAAATATAAATGTATATAAGTAATATTGTCTTCAGAATTATGTTTTCAACATACAGGTAAAATTTATTATATCTGTATTTGAAATTACCTCTTTTTTCCATTACCAGTCACCCTGGACTTTATGCTATTTGCATTTTTTTGGTGTGGAAATTGCTTCTTGTTATTGGGATTCTTGTCTTTTTCTTACTGATTTATAGAGGTTCTTTATGTACTAAGGACATTAACATTTCACCTATAATGGATGATTTCCTTGTGAAACATGAGTGTAATCTGAGGGCTGATGGTACTCCAGGGTCACAGTGTCAGTCGAGGCCATGTCCTGGATGAAGCAGTGGTAAAGGGATGCAGAGTTCAGGATGGTTGTGGACAAACAGGGTGCCAAGCTAAGACGAACTGGACATGTTTAGATGCAGGAAGGAGAAGAGACCCTACAAATCCTCAGGCTGCTGATGTACAGGGAGGGGATGAGTAGCAATGCCTTTCATTGGGCATAAGGCAGGGAACAAGGACACAGTACTCTGAGTGCAGCAGTAGCTCATGATGCCATGTGGCCAGTATGTTCTGAGCATGTGCTAGGTGCTAGGCACCCTGCTTCAAGCTCCAGAGATGATCTCACAACTTTAGGCAGTTCATACAATCATTCTACCTGATTTACAGGTGAATAAACTAAGGCACAGAGATATTCCATGACTTGCTTGAGGCCCAGAGCTAGTAAGTTATGAAAGCAGGATTTAAAACCTGACTCTGGGGCCTGCCTGAAAAAAAGACCCTCAGTTCATATTCTTGGCCCTTCTTTGCAGCAGCCCTGACAAACCCACTGCTTTCTTCCTCCAGCTAATGTTGGTGCTTGTGTCTTCAGCAAGGGTTCTCACTCTGGCCATCCTGATGGCTGTTTGAGAGGCAATGGATGACAGAACAAATCTCCAGGTGGCTTTGGTTCTGTTTCTATAGTGTAGAGCCTTTTGCTAACTGACATAGACAGAGCTAGCAAAGATCTTACTCTTCCCCCATCATTCATTGTATGTTTCTGAGCGCTGACTGTCCCTTGGGACTTGTGTTGTTATCTAGGGATACAGCAGGGAGCAAAGCTGGAAAAGCCCCTACTCTCTTGGGGTTTGTGTTCTGAGGGAAAGAGAAACGCTAACAAAGAAATATGTGTCAGGATATTGGGAAGCGACATGAAGACAAATGAAGCGGGGTACCGTGGAGATGCCTCACTTTGGATGGAAAGAGCTGTATTGTTGGTGAACTTTCACCTCACCCACAGGTCAATCCAGATGAGGCAGATACACAACCACCACCCACCACAGCTTCCCAAACTTTTCTGATGGTTAAAATCCCCTGGGATGCTGGTTAAAATACAAATTCCTGGGCCCTATTATTCCAGACTTTCTGAATCATGTCCAGGAGAGGAAAGGCAGTGATCAAGGAAATTTGGGAAATGCAGGACTCCATACCACAGGACTCAAGGCTGCAGTGTTCGGGGAAGCCAAGTTTAAATGTGCATTAAGACTGAAGTGCACTGCTCCTTATCTGTGGCTCAGGCCACCCCTTGCTGGGGGTATGGGGACTGCCTCAACTCTGAGTTTGCTCTGACCATTACATAAGGTAGGGTCTTTAGATTGTCACCTAAGCCTTGACCTGCTTAGGATCTCCGTAGATGTAATTTTTTCCTTCCTTTCTCCCTCTCATAGTCCCTTAAGAACACTAAAAAATCCTCAATTGAATTATGTCTCCTTTCCAATATAAACAAAGTAACCTTAATCTGAAGATTTTAGTTAAAAAAAAAATCCCAACTGATCCTGTGGGTGCCAATGCCAGAGAATCTGTGGCCCCAGCACACACCCATTGTAGAGCCCAGCACCCCTGCACATGCTCACATTTTATGCTGTGGAACTCAGCTCTGCCCAGCAGACTGGCAGAAGGAGGGAGGCAGCCTGTCTGGCCACTCTGGTCTCCTGCTAGTCTGCAGCATCTTGTGGAGGCTCCGGAACAACTCCTGCCTTCCATTTGAATTCTGGAGAGCACTTGGCCATCTGGAGAACTCATGCTGCCAGGCCAGATAGCTTCCTGGGGCTGCAGACCAGTGGTCTTGGCCCTGGGACTGTAGGGGTACACTTGGTAGGACCAGGAGACCAGGGAAGAGTGGTGACTGACAGCCCAGGATGCAGGGGCCAGAGTGTTCTCCAGCTTCAGATGTGCCATTTGCAGGATCCCAGTCCTTATGGTTTGGGCCTCTGGAGCAACCTGGATGTTGGAAATATTGTTGAGTGAGCCTGTGCAACCTTGATTTCTTTCTTTGTAAAATTGTTTTTTTGTAAAAAACTTTAAAAACCTTGGGCTGAACAAATAGTAGACACCCAAATGACTGTGCTTTTCAGTCATTTCCTTCAGAAGTCACTCAGAATGCAGGGAAAGTATAAGGCTATCTACTTATTTCACCTCATTTGGAAGAAAGGCTGCATTTAGTATCTATAAAGTAGAGGACTGTGAAAATACAGGAGGGGCTCCTGTCAGCAGTGCTTGGACCTGACCTGCACCATCCCGAACACTTGATCACCTGATCCCCTGATCCCCTTATCTCATTCATGAAGGTGTTCATTTGTTCATTGAGAAGTATTGGAGTGTATGTTTTGGAGTGGGGGAGATCTGACAGGAGTTTTAGGGTCCAGCAGGTCTGAGCACCTACCTTGTCTGCTACTGCATTTCCTTTTTTGCAATGGGATATTGGCAATCCCCTACCTCTGACCTTAATTTTTCATCCATTCATTGAGGATAGCACAGGCACCCTCTCAGATTAATTTGAGAATTACATGAAGTAAGGACAGCTGGGCTGGCCTGGAAGTGTTCCCTAAATGGGTGCTCCTCTTCCATCCCTGCCCTAGCATCATCTAGAAGACCCTATGGCACATGGGGGCCTAAAAAGGAGAGAACCTAACAGGCTGTGGTCTGTCCTTCCCTCGCAGAAGTGGTCAACCAGAAGGCCCGGTATTTCTTCAACCTGACTTCCATGCAGGATTCGGAAATGATCCTCACAGCCACATTCCACTTCTACTCTGAGCCCTGGTGGCCCCAGGGTCATAAGGTACCATGCAAGCAGCGGGCCAAGAATGCATCCTGCCGCCTGCTGCCCCTAGGTCTGCCCGCACGCCAGAACCTGCTCTTCCATAGCCTCTCACAGAACACAGCCACACAGGGGCTGTTCCGGGCGGCCATGGCCCTAGCGCCTCCACCACGGGCCCTGTGGCAGACCAAGGACATCTCCCCCATAGTCAAGGCGGCCCGTCAGGATGGTGAATTGCTTCTCTCTGCCCAGCTAGATTCTGGGGAGAAGGACCCTGGGGTGCCCAGGCCCAGCCCCTATGAACCTTATATTCTCATCTATGCCAATGACCTGGCCATCTCAGAGCCCAACAGTGTGGCAGTGACACTGCAGAGATATGACCCCTTCCAGGCTGGAGACTGGGAACCTGGTGCAGCCCCCAACAGCTCCACAGATCCCCGTGTCCGACGGGCCACACAGGCAACTGGGCCTTTCCAGGACAATGAACTGCCAGGGCTGGACGAGATGCCAGCACAAATTCCTCGTGCCCAACACTACCACAAGCATGCACTGTGGCCCAGCCCCTTTCGGACACTGAAGCTCCAGCCAGGGCGCAAGGACCGCAGGAAAAAGGGCCAGGATGTGTTCGTGGCTTCATCCCAGGTGCTGCACTTCGATGAAAAGACAATGCAGAAAGCCCGGAGGAAGCAGTGGGATGAACCAAGGGTCTGTTCCCGGAGGTACCTAAAGGTGGACTTTGCAGACATTGGGTGGAATGAGTGGATCATCTCACCCAAATCCTTCGATGCTTACTACTGTGCAGGAGTGTGCGAGTTCCCCATGCCCAAGGTAGGGTGTGCTCTGTTGCACCCATTATCTAATTGTGACTTTCATACTACCAAGTCCCTCTGCCTTGTGACCTCTGTTTCCTGTCTATAAAATAGGGATAATAACCCCTCCCATCTATTGGAGGCCTTGGAGACCTGAAATAGGTAGGTAGACAGAGGTCCCAATATGGTAGCCTATTTGGTGGTTTCAACCCACAGATGGATATGGTTGGGCTGTGCCTTTGAAAATGATGACTTGGTTGAATATAAATTATAAATTGGAACATTTCTGCTTTTGGAAAGGGGAGAATGCATCTCCTTGTGTGTGTTCCCACAAAACAACAATCTACAGAGGCTGAGTAGATGCTGTCCCCTATAGACAGGACAGGTCTGCAAAGCACCCTCCTCATCAAGGCTCTTGTTTTTGTTCCTGGACTGGACCTCAGATCATAGGTGTCTGTGACCAGCACAGAGCTGGTCACATGGCATCTCAGTGAGGGCTCCCTTCTCCCTTCCTCCCACTCAGAGCAGCGACCACAGGACAACTAATCCCCACTGTGCAACCCAATACCAGAACACAGAGCAGGGCACTATTTACCATTGTGCTAGAAATGTTTTCAGGTTCTCGCCTTCCCTCCAAGCTGGTCATGGTTCTGTTTCTCTATTTCTCACTGCTGGAGCTGTGGTGAGCCAGTAGCCAGCTGATGTTGATTCATCTCAGTGTACACTTCCTCCAGCTTAGCTCCTTTGCTGAGTTCCATGTCATGCCCTCCTTTCCAAGAAAGGAAGTCAGTACATAAATTCAGTTCAAAACTAAATCAGCTATCTGGGAAATCCTAGACCCAGAAGTAGGGTAGCATTACCCTGTTTGGGAATTAAGGGGCTTCTTCTCAAAGCTGTGCATGTGCAAGAGAGAGAGGGAGGTAGCCTGTAGACAGGCATCTGCTGGTGGGGTCTCACAGATTCAGGAGGAGCACTCAGCAGGCTCCAGCTGGCTGACCTGGCACCTATCTTGTCAGCCCGGCTGGCTGCCTCACCACCTTCTCTGACACCAGCCTGAATCCCACAGATGAGATGTCCCTGGCTCGCTCTCCTGCTTCCCACATAGGAGGCCTTTCTCTTCAACACATGATATATAAAACTCTTTGGTCAGCAGTGAGCTGAAGCACATGTGGCTTGGTCCTGCTCATCTTGTCAAAGGTGATTAAGGAAGAGCATTCTCTGCTGCCATGACCTAGAACTTTCTGGATGGGAGAGGCTGCCTGAGGAGGGGAGGAGAGCCAGTGTGGCCCTGTCAAGCATGGTGTCCAAGTCTGGCTATGGTATCTTAGGGGTCTTGGTCAAGTTTCTTAGCTATTTTAAGCCTCAGTTTCTTCACTAGTAAAATTTAGGTAATGCCCACCCCATGAGACTAATGTGATGACAAAATGGGATGACATAGGTGAAGCAGCACCTAACACTGCAGTTAGACCTACCCAGGAAATGTCATTTTCCAGTCCCATCACACTGGTGCACACATGTGCAGGCCTTCCCCTTTATGCTAAGAACACAGTCACATGAAGCATGTCTGCACACCTCAGACTGAGAAACCTGGGCAGCTGAGGCCCCAGGCCAAACTGGCTAGGCATCTCCTTAGGCCTTCCCTCTAACCACTTCTGCTCTGTTCCAGGTGCTTCTCTGGGATGTGTGATGAGCAGGTGCCCATAAGTGGCCAGTGCCTTGTAGGCAAAGCCACTTCCCTCACAGAGGCTGGAGGGGCAAGAAGGCCCCAGGCTCTTGCAAACCTCCCAGGGACCCAGTCTGTGGCTGACTTCAGAGGAAAGGGGCAGCAGCCCTGAAATCTCCCCTTTTCTTCTTGGTCCATGTCTTTTCCAAGGGATGAGCAGAGAACATGCAGATGGCACAGTGGGTGGGTGGGGCAGAACGCAGAGGTAATCTTGCTCCTTTCCCACCTTGCAGATCGTGCGCCCATCCAATCACGCCACCATCCAGAGCATTGTCAGGGCTGTGGGCATCGTCCCAGGCATCCCAGAGCCCTGCTGCGTTCCTGACAAGATGAACTCCCTTGGGGTCCTCTTTCTGGATGAGAACCATAATGTGGTTTTGAAGGTGTACCCCAACATGTCTGTGGAGACCTGTGCCTGCCGGTAAGACCACTGCTCCAGAGTGGAAGGAAATCTTCACCCCATGGTCTGTGGGGTAACATCCCTGGAGCCCTGGAGTGAGAGCTTCACTAAGGGGTACAGCTGCAAAGGCAGGACAGAACTCACAGACAACCTTGCTGCATCCCAGGAGGATCTGTCCTCCAGGCCATCATTCTGGGGTTTTTATTGCTGGTGACTGAGCCCTTAAAATTCCAGCTTGAACCTCCTGAAGGAATCTGAAAATTAGCCCTGGCATGAAGGCTGTCCATCCCATCTGCCCTGTAGGCCTGCAAACCAAATGTGTCTACACTGTTGGCTTTTGTGATCATCATCTGATGACCTTCAAAGAAGACTGCACACCTGATGACACTTGCTCCTTTTATTTAAACATTTAAGACACTTTGAGCCACATATTGGTACTGGCAGTAAGGGCCTAAATAATGATAAAAATGATTTTTTTCAAACTTCACTGCAAAGCTTTTAGACATACAATATGAACCTATAACCAATTTTGGCTTCTTTTTCTTAATATATATTTTATTTTAAAACAAAAATGGGGGTTGTAATCATTCTCCACAGAATTAATCTTGCTAGTTAAGTGTGCATTGTTTAAACATGCTTATTGAAATAACATGTGCAGTAATATCTTGCAATACTAAAAAATAATCAAGATTATTTATATTTTAATAAATTATACTTTCTATACTGTAGCTTGTGTATGTTATGTGTTTTTATGGAAAGCTAATAAATTAAAGGTACAATGGTATCTTGAAAACTGAATGTCACCCATTCCAAAATACTGATGGATCCTATCTATAAGCATACCATCTGGGTAGCTTCTGGGTACACAGCCTCCTTTAGGATCAACTGAGGCCCTTCTAGGCCATCTCTACATCCTTATCTCTGCTCCAAACTCCAGAAACCAGCCGATATGTTGCCATTCAGAGTCCTGCCTACCCTCTCTCATCCAGGTGGAACAGTCGCCTCACAGAGCTTCCTCACATTAGCCTCAGAGGGGCCAGTGAATGATTGGAAGGGGTCTGAGCTATTAAAGGGAACAGTTCTGGTTGCCTGGACACACACTTTTTACTTGGGGTATTTCAAACAGGAGATTCAGCATAAATGGTCCCAGTTTTTCCTGCATGCAAGAAAAGCTCCCTAGGGACTGGAATGTATGCTCTTCTGTGTGCATGTTTGTAGAAAGGCTACCTTGTTTACTCATCATCAA
Organism: Phyllostomus discolor; assembly: GCF_004126475.2. Taxonomy (NCBI): domain Eukaryota; kingdom Metazoa; phylum Chordata; class Mammalia; order Chiroptera; family Phyllostomidae; genus Phyllostomus; species Phyllostomus discolor. Next base: position 109,675,633 of record NC_040907.2, read on the forward strand.
CCCAACCCAAAGTAGCCTCCCCCAAAGTCTCCCTTGTCTCTAAGTTTCTATTGGCTTATAGCTGTAGTGCCTGAAGTTGACTGACAGGCATTTTGGGAAGAGAATCTGGGTGTGTAGAAGTGGTTTGGCTGGGACCTGAAAGGATGACAAGGCTCCCAGTCTTACTTGGAGGATATTGAGAAGCTGGGAGCTCCTGGAAAGGACTTAAAAAAAGAAAAGAAGCCCAAGGTGCCTGTCATAGGTTGGGCTTCTGAGATCAGAGTTCCTACACAGGGATATCTGAGAAAGTTCTCCCAGGAGAAACAGGTATGGAATAGGTACAGCAGGACTGAAGAGCAAGAAGCCAAGCATCCCAGCCTCATCTAGATCCTCTGGGGAGCTCTGGAACTTAATTACAATTTGGGGTTAATATGGCCTTGACAAGGGAGCTAGATGTTCAAACCCTCCCCAGGGTCTCAGGCTGCCACAGAGGAACCAGGGCAGAGAGGAACAGAAACTCCCAGGTCTCTGACCCTCTGCACAGGCAGCCAAGGTAGCTCTAGAAGCCCAGGCAGCCTTTGAAGAAAGCTGCAGTGGCAGCTACTGGATGCAAAGCGACTGACAAGAGAGTACCCAGAACAGATAAGCAGGGGGTTCTGGGGTACTCCAAATGGTCCTGGAACATGTGTGTGAACAGCTGGGCACATGGCCCTGCCTCTTGGTAGAGATCGGGTGAAATGAGGGGAGTGATTCTTATTCTTGCAGGAATTGCACTGGGATTAATCATTCATTTCAAGTAGCTATGAATTGCTGGGATGTTTCATATGGGCCTGCTAACTTAGGGCATGGTTTGTCATGTCTAATCCTTTTTGGAAGATGACAGGATATAAGTTAGTAGAAAAATAAGTACAAGATACTGGAGCTTGATAAAGCTCCAAATACCTTAATACCTCAATATCAGATTCCTTATTTTTTCTTTTTCCCTTCAATTTTCTCTCATTGAACTCCCTTTCCATTACTTGGTGAAAATGGGGTGTCCTATAATAGCCCTATCTTATTCTTTCTGACATTTGCCATTTCTGGGATATCTTCTGAGTCACCCTAAAAGCCTAGAACTCCTGTTTTATTTCTGGATTATGAGGGTGAGGGAACAGGCTGGGAGGGTCACCCCAGGGTCCATCCATGGGCAGGGTGATGGATGGTATTCAGGGGTGATGGCTTTGCAGTTTGGTGGAAGGAGCTAGTGTCCTCAGTGACCCCTTATAGTCATAAAGCACCATGTAGTTTATATGTAGTATCTCGTTCAGCTTCACAATAACCTTGCAACTCACTACCCAAATGGTGTCTCAGAAAAACAGGCTCAGCATGGGTAATATGGCCACCCATGTCTTACCAAGACCAAGAGCAATGCTAACTTAGACACCCAAGGTCCCCTGATTCTGATGCTGCCTTCAAGCCTCCTGGCCGGTGACCTCACTACCAGCCTATTAGGGTTGTCCCGATGGCACTGAATGACCTCACAGTAAAGCAAGGTTTAGAAAGAAATCTATGTATGAAATAGTTTTTTTCCCTTAAAATCAAAATATCAGTATCACATTGTCACAAGAGCAAGGGGTTCCAGCACACAGCCCAGGTATGCATGTGCCCCTGAGGTCGCTCAACTGGGTCTGTGTTAGTCTGTAAAGAACACTGTGGTGGCCTGCCAGTGGGCCCTATTCCTGAAGTGATGCATCCTCTGAAAGGGTAAGGCCTTATTAGATTAGTCTATGTGACAAGTATAAACAGTACAACTGACAGCCAGAAAATTTAAGGTGGGGAGAAAACATAGGAAAACTGATACAACCATTTTATTGAACAAGTGGGAAAAATGAGCCGAGACACTACCAGGTACTTTGCCTGAGTTGTCCTAGTGGGTGCTTCTCTATGTCTAATTCATTCATAAAATGTCATCATATCCATAGCATATCACTAATGCTTCTTCTCTGGCCTGAGTAGAGTCAAGGTCATGCTGGAGGAGTCTACAGCAGTCTGGGGTAGGGTGGGAAGACATGAGGAGGGGACTCCAGGGAATGGAGATGGCTCTGCCAGGATGGAAGTGCTGGACTTGTCTGATGGCATAAAGACATTGCAGGTATCATTTGTGTAAAATGCATTTGATAACACCTATGCCAAGGAGGCCTGGGGCAGGGGTATTGGTAGGAAAACCAGAAGGGCAGAACCATCTCTGAGTGTAAATTGTGCACCAAAACATTGAAGTTACAGTTCAAGGCTATTTCCTTTCACTAAAGCTAGAAACATAAAATCTTTCCCTGGTAAACTGATACTCCTGAGATTTCTGTTCCCCTTTTCTCTTCTCCCTGAGATAATAATGCTTGTTTAAGCTTTGGTCCACTTTTCCTTCTTACTCAGGTCTAATTCAATCCCAAATTCTTCCAATCTCTCCCAGCAGTCCTGGTTGTATGAGTAGGGGATGGGTGAGAAGAGGAATGGGCTTATTTATTTATTCACTTCTTTAGCACCAACTAAGTGCCAAATACCATACTAGGTAATATCTACTACTTTATTTCTTGGCAGGCTCATACAAATTTCCTGTTTTATCAAAACCACTGTATGTCAGAATCACCAGGTTACTGGGCTTTGTCCCTAGAGTTTCTGACTCAGGACAGGATTTTCATTTTTAACCAGTTCTCACATGCTGCTCTGCTGGTGGTGGTCCAGGGACCACACCTTAAGACCCACTGTGCTAATAAATGTGCTAGCCACCTGGGAACAGTCCTGAGACAGGGAGTTTATCTTGGCTGAGAACTTACCCTGTGCCAAATGGAAAGAGGATCTCAGTGAGGCTAGGCTTGAGCCTGGGAAGTGACCACCCCCCTGCTCTCCCTGGCTCAGGCATTCTCCTTACAACCTCTAGGTGGTGCCAGTTTTTATTCCTCTGAGAGATGTGTCAATGAGTGTGGAACTTGAGAAGCTCACAGAGGGACTGGTGTGTTTTCCTATGTAATCAGGCCTCCTAGGACAGAAGGAGTTCCTAACCCGCTAGAGGTAGCTGTATCACAGAAAGTCAGGCAGATTATGTCCCATCTCCATAAATGAAGGTTGATGTCAATGTCTGCTGGAGGAAAGAGCTTCAGCAATCCTTGAAATAAATGGATGTGGTCAATCTGCCTTTCTTAATCATTAAATTATACTTCTCCTATAACAATTGCACATGATGACAGAAGTTTTAGTTAAAAATTATAACAACACAGTAATGCCTAACTGGGCATCACATATAGACAGGAACAAGGCTGAGTTGGCAATCACGAGTCAACTGACCAACACACCCTGTGGAACACTCTGATGTGTTCAAGGATACATACAAAAATGAGCATGGAGGCCTTCCCAGAAGGAGCCTCAGCTTTTCTGTGAATGCAGGGCTGTCTCAATGGGCACACCAAATTGCAAGAAGGATGTGCTAACTGAAGCCAACAGCAGACAGCAGTCCTAGGGTCCTTTATAGTGGTTGCCAGACAAATCTAACAAATTTCATTACTCAAAACACACAGGCTGCATGGTGGAAGGGGGTACTGAGCAGAAACTGAGGGGCAGGCAGGATTAGCCTAGCTGACAACAGAGAGGAGGGGAGCATGAGCCATCCATAACTGAGGGCAGAAGGAAAGACAGAGCTGTCGCAGGGGTGACAGAAAAGTAACCAAAAGATCCTATTTCACATTGACTAGAGCAATAAAGAGTGCTTCCAGAAAAACACCAGCCATCTGTGGACCTCTCTGGTGCCCTCCCTGGACACAGTGTGCCACCAAATAAAATACCTGAGCATTGTCCTAGCCAGACAGGGTGAGAGGTGCTACTGCTATACCTTCTAGAAGGCTGAAGTCCAGATATTGGTGTGGCTCATCAAAATGTGGGGAAAAATTAGTCCTGCTCAGCTAGCCATGCAAATAAGCATATTTGTGTGTATCAAATGACTAAACACTAGAGCACTTCTGGTGGGGGGTGGTAGACAGGTGCTCTCAGGCTCCGCTAATGGGAGTGATTATTAAAACAGTGGTTCTGGAAAGCAACTTCGCAATGTTTACCAAGAGGTTTGAGAACATTTACATATACTTTGCTGTAGATATTACACTTAGGATGGACTGTCTTAAGAAAATAATATAAGCCCTGGCTGATGTGGCTCAGTGGATTGAGTGCCAGCCTGAGAACCAAAGAATCACCAGTTCGATTCCCAGTCAGTGCACATGCCTAGGTTGCAGGCCAGGTCAGGTCTCCAGCAGCAGGGATGTGAGAAGCAACCACACATTGATGTTTCCCTTTCTCTCCTTTCCTTCCCCTCTGCCTAAAATAAATAAACAAAATCTTTCAAAAAATAATATAAAGTATAGACTATAATAACATGCCTTGAAACATTATCTTAATAGATAATCCAATCTCCTTGTAGTTGGAGAGTGTTGAATACATTAGGATATATCCACATGGTTGGGTACTGTTAAGCCATTAAAAATGAAGTATATGAAAATTTTTTCATGGCATGGGAACATACTTATATAGCCTTTCAGTGGTATCTCCTCCTGGCCACCAGATCTAGACCCCTCTGAGGACTCATCCCAATGAGACTCATTCCTTGCTGCCAGTGATGTCAACCCCACCTATGCCAACCAAGGCATTGCATTTCCCTGATACCAGTGATTGGCTGGGGTGTGAGCAGACGACCCAATGAGGAAGAGGAGCCACCATGAGAATAACTCAGACTTCCTGGAAAAGAGGCTCCCCCACTGGTTTATGACCTGCTGCAGCCTTCTTTCCAAGACATAGACGGAGCATGAAAACCACACAATAGAAGGAAGTTCTGAGAGTGGAGAAAATATCACTACAACTTTGCTGGTACTCTGGACCAGGCTGTGCTAAAGCCAAACCTTTGCTGAACTTTTCAGCTTTCATTTGTTAGCCATACATAATCCATTTTTCTTAAGCCTGTTAGGATTCTTCTTTGCAACCTGCAACAAAAAGGGTTCTATATGGCACACTTTAATAGTTTTTAACTATGGCAAAATATACATAACATAAAATTCACCATTTTTAAGTGTACAGTTCTTTACACTTAAGATTCAGATTGCTGTGCAATCATCACCATCATCTATTTCCAAAACTCTTTTTTCACCTTGCAAAACCAGATTAATCAATCTGTGCCTATTAATCAATAACTCCCCATTCCTCCTTCCCATAAGCCCCTCTCAACCACTATTGTGTGATTTTGACTATTCAAGTTACCTCATATAAGTGGAATCATACAATATTTGTCCTTTTGTGACTGGCTTATTTCATTTTGCATGTTTTCAAGGTTGATCTATGTTGTGGAACATGTCAGAATTCCTTTTTTAAAATGCTGAATTATATTCCATTGTGTGCTTCTATTCAATTTTCTTATCCATTCATTGATCAGTGGACACTAAGGTTGTTTCTACCCTTTTGGCTATTGTAAATAGTGCTGCTATGAATGTGGGTATGCAAATACTTCTTCAAAATCCTGCTTTCTATTATTTTGGGGATGTACAGAGAAATGGAATTACTCAGTCATATAATACACAGTTTGGGGAAAGAGAAGGGAGATGAATGATATTTTATGGCTCAAATAAGGCAGCTCCTCCATGAGGCCCCAGCAATAGAAGGCTGCTGGCAGAAGAGGGATTGGCCCTTTGTATAAGGACCCCCACTTTTTCTGGGAAACACAGAACAAGTACCAAACCTTGTTCCTTAAAAGCCAGAGTTAAGGGGATCTGTCCGGATGAACCAATGCACATCTATACAGAAAGGTATCAAGGTCTCTGAAATCACACTACCTTGAGAAAAGTGAACTGGTAACCCAAGTTCCCCATATGAACCTAGAGTTTTATGATGAGAAGGTAGAATGGGATCAGGGTGTGACCACAGCTGGACTCTTCTCTCCACCCAGCCACCTGCTATAAGGACGTGCCTTCTGGAGAATGGTAAGAAAGTTGTTACCTTGGTGCACAAAGTAGGATACTCACAGAGTCCTGGGAAGAAGGCTGGACTGGCCAGGTCATCCCAGTAGCTTGTCATGAGCATTTGTTCATGATGTAGTCTTTCTTATAAGTCAGTCAGGTGACTGCACGGCTAGCTGCCTCTTGAGCAGCCTGGCACCAAAGAATAGATAATAGTCACACACAGTAACTATGCTATTCACTCAGTTTTTATTGAGTGCAGGTTCACTCAAAGTAGAACATCAACATACATTAATATCCTATTCACACTCCTAATAATCTACGAGAAATATAACACACACATACACACACACAGAGAGAGAACAATCAATGTGAGATAATGAACTTGAATCCCCGAGCCTCAGTCTGCAGGTTTGGGAGATAGCATGGTGGGCAAGGGAGTTGTCAGTATCTTGCAAAGAATGATGTCTGGATCCAGGTAGGCAGTGGGCAGATGAAGTCCTCAGTCCAGCCATCTTGGTTGACACAAGTGACTCCATTCTGTTTTATACACTTTATGCTATCTTGACCAGCCCAGTGCCATTTTATTGGTCCTTCTCTCCACACAGCTGTGCACAAACAGCTGTGAGATGTGTTCAGCCCATGCCCAATAGCAAAGCCAAGGGTCATGGGGAAGCAATAGCAGGTAGGACCTGCTCCCCTCTTCCAGCATTAAGAAGCTGGACTGGTATCATCTCACCTCTATCTCCTTTGGACTAAATAAACCTATAGTGCACTTGGACAATTCAGAAAACAGACACCCTTAAAGGCGAAAAACTTGACTTTCCCATAATAAGGATCAGAAAGCCTCACACAATTATTTAAAACAACATGAGATATAGACATACTGATACTCTGAGTTTGTGGGGCAGATAATTCTAGGAATTCACAATCCTGTTGCATTGCACAGTGCTGGGGGCACCATCCACATCACAGTCTCTGTGACTGGTGACTCTGAGCTTTATTGATGTGTAGCCTCTGCAGCTGTATGTGGTGACTCTACATGTAAACAAATCCACCATCCCTTATCTAAGATCCTCAAACCTGAACTACCAGAAAACCTAAACTTTTAATTCTTTTCATGTCCAAACTTGACTTGAATGGATATGTGATTTATTTGTTTCACTGCAGAAATATTAATGTGTTTGATTATAGGGCACTATCCCCAATGCCATTGGAGCTATTACAGTATATATGCCATACCAAATTCCTCAGATCTTAAGTTTTCTGAATCAGAAAACACTCTTGGCCACAAGGGTTTTAAATAGGAGACCATGGAGCTGTATGTATCTCAAAACGTTAACTGTGGGCATCACTAGACGGGATTGTAGTTTATTTTTATTCCCTTCTTTAAAATGTTTAGCATTTTTCCAGTTATTGCACTATATACTACTGTTATAATCAAAAGAGAAAATCTGTCATGTTCTAAAGAAAACATCAGGCAGTAGCCCCTTGAGCTTCCCTGAGCACATTCGGGGCACCGCACGTATCCCTTGGCTCCTCCTCCAATGTAACAGATTTCTGAGCTGCCACCAGGGCCTGGGGCTTGGCAGCAGGGTCCTGCCTCCAGCTTCTCCCAGCCCACTTCACTTCCCTGGCTTTGCACTCCTCCATCAGTGGACAAGTTGTGCCTTGAGCTGACTCAATGCCCAGGATGCTTCTTACCCCTTTTCTAACCTGTACGTCTGAAGCTATATCCTTTCCATCCATAATCCCCTGGCAGTGTCCACAAAGGATAGGGATAGTAAATTCTTTTCAGGCCTGGCCACTCAGGGGCTCCTGGTTTCCCCTGCCCCCATGAGGGATGGGAGAAAAGCTTCGTGTGCCCTGGGTTCTCTGACCCTAGGCTATCATGGCCACTGCTACATCTCCCAGGACCTGCTCAGCACACTGCCATTCTCCCCAGGAGCACACCAGCTTGGAAAAACTTCACTTTCTTTTTTTTTAAGATTTTCTTTATTTTTGGAGAGAGAGAGAGAAACATCAATGTGCAGTTGCTGGGGGTCATGGGCTGCAACCCAGGCATGTACCCTGACTGGGAATCAAACCTGCAATACTTTGGTTCGCAGCCCGCGCTCAATTCACTGAGCTACGCCAGCCAGGGTGAAAAATTTCACTTTCAAATCTTCCTCAGAGTAGAACCCCAGAGTATTTTAACTATGCTCATTCTTTGCCTTGTTTAAACCCACGCATGATAAAATGGACAGAGCTTAAGTGTGGGCATGAGGCTTTAAAAATAACAGACACCCTGGCGTCTCACCAAAGCTGTTGAGCTGTGGCTTGTTAGCTTTCTCAGGCCAGGGGCACAAACTCAGAGATCCACTCTGAGTGGACCTCTTCCACTTGTTTTCTCTTGTCTCCCCAGAGTGGTTCTCCTGACTGAGGAATGTGGTCCAGGCAGCCACCCCTCCAACAGGAGCAAAGACCCCCTATAAGACCAGTGACGGAGCTCTTCTTGGGTCCCTGGTGGCAAGCTCAGTGCATATGTGGTGTCCCTAAAGAGCAGGCTGGGAAGCACAGGGTTTCCTCCTCAAATCCCACTGTAGTCAGATGTGGGACGAAGAAGTGACTAGCAGAAAGCAGCCACACCACTGACCAGGGTTTGCAGTGACTTGCTTGACACTCAGCACAGTGACTGTCATAACATTTAGCACTCACTCATCTAAATCCTTACAACTCTCTTCTGAACTGGAAGCTAAAAACTGTGAAGTCGCTTGCTCCATGTCCCACCTGTGAGGAATAAATGAGGGAACTGGGATTTGAACCCTCATCTCATCTGACTCCAAAGTCTTCATCACATCACTGAATTATGTGTGCCCCATTCATGTGTGATCTCTAGTGTTCAGGAACTGGCTTGACAGATGAGAAGCCCAGGCATGGAGTGCTTGAGCCACACATGAAGATTCTGAGTCCACAGGACTCCTGGTACAGTCTGCACACCACCACCCACTCCAGCCTGAAATCAGCAGGGACTTTTGGGAGTTCTGTGTTGCTTCTATATTTGGAAGACTTTTTGGTCTTGTTTGTTTCCTGGATTCTTTGTTTCTGTGGCCTGAAGATGGAGTATATGTCACTCTGTCTTGAGATTCTTTTGAACAGAGCTAGGAAGGAAATGAGAAAAGATACTAATTAAGGGGTGATAACCCCACAGAGAAATTTGGGTTCTTTGCAGCAGGCCGTGCTCTTTCCATAAGCCCTGTGTGTTTGTCAGATGTTTATAGAATCTTCATTAATGGAGAGTTCCCTTAGATAAGAAGTTGGAGCACAGCATTGAGGGCCAGATAAGAACAAGTGGAGGACACTCTGTGACGATGGGTTGGAGCCTGGGAACTGGCCAGGGTGCTTGATGAAGAGTGGTCAGCAGTACAATGCAGGCCTGCTCCTCCTGGGATCTTCCCCATACCCGCTAACACAAGGTGGCCGCTGGCAGTCTCCTGTGCAGGGGGTCCGTGCTGTCCCAAGATGTGCCATGGGGCCCTGTTGGTGGCCCTGCCTGTGCTGTCCCTGCTGGTCTGCTCTGGGCAGGGGAAGCCTCTGGAGAGCCGGGTCCCGACATTGACCAGGGCGGATGCTCACCGACTGCTAAGGGGTTTTGGAGGTGAGCAGGTGGGAGGCACCTTCGACCTGAGGATGTTTCTGGAGAACATGAAAGTGGATTTCCTGCGCAGCCTCAACTTGAGTGGGGTCCCTTCCCAGGACAAAACCCAAGCAGAGTTGCCGCAGTACATGATCGACCTGTACAACAGATACACTACTGACAAGTCATCCATCCCTGCATCGAACATCGTGCGCAGCTTCAGCGTGGAAGGTAGAGTCAGCTCCACCAGGGTGCCTGAGGGTTGGGAGGTTGGGGGTGGGGAGTGTGGGACTCCATGGTCCAGAGCTGCACTGCCCACTATGGTAGCCACCGGCCACATGAGGCTCTTCAATTTTCAATTTAAATTACTTACAATGAAATATAATTAGTAATTAGTTCTTTAGTTTCACTAACTTCAATTTGCCTGACAGTAATGTGTGGCTAATGGCTACTCTATAACCAGATAATAGAGCATTTCCATCATTTCAGAGGGTTCTGTTGGACAGCTATGTTCCAGAAGACTCTCCTTCCCCAGGCCCAGTGCCACATTTACTTCAGTGGGAGCTGTGGAAATGCCAGCTCCCTCTACTCCATCTCTCCCCTTTCTCCCTCTTTCCTTACTGTCTCCTTCCTACTTCAAGATAGCCAGCTGATTTAGCCTCTAACCACTGGTATATTTTTAAACTTTGAGAGAATGTTTCTCTCATGAAAAGGTGTCAAAAATTCAGATAAATTACTCTGAGAAATAAACGTTGGAGGAATACTTAATTATTTTCTAAATACAAGATAATTTCCCTGATTTAGGAGGATTAGAAAATTGCAAACGCTGATTTAGGGCTTATTATGTTCACTAGTTCACACAGTGTAAGTAAAATGATTAAATAAGCAGGGAAACACTGCTCGCAGATGCTGAGAGAATGTTCCCAGGTACCTAGTAATTAATTAGTTAAGCTTCTAGATTCTGCCCTGGGCCCAGTGGCTATCTGCATAGCTCAGGCATTTCCTGCTGCTGCAGCCTCCCTCCACATAGTCAGTGAGTGGCACAGAGATGGAGCCCCTGAACTCCTAAGAGGCCTTGCTCAGTGCCATAGGGGACCAGACCCACAGAGTGTAGGCCCTCTGTAATGGGCGCCATGGGTGCAGTGCATGTCCAGTGGTGTCAGATTTTCTGGCTCCTCAAAAGAAGAACAAGTCTAGATTTTATGTGAACTTGCCTGATTTTTAAAACACTGGCTTTATTATTTTCTTAAAATACAATCTGTCAGCATCTCACCAGGCCCATGGGGCATGTCTGTAATCTCTGCTTTAGGGCTTCTTTGGATGGACTTCATTATCAAACCCCACAGTCTGGGAGTCCAGCGTTTAAAGTGATCTCAATGACACTTCTTCCCCCATGCTTCAACATTGTCCATGGCCTAGATCCCAGCTCTGCATATGGCTAGGCCAGGGATGCTTCCCTTCACAGACTTCACAGACAGTTTGAATGTAGTTCCAGGAGGAAGGGTGTGTGCTTTCAAGATGTCTGACTGCAGTCCCATAGCCATTATCAAGGCATGCCATGATAAGAGCACAATAGGTGATTAATGCAAAATAGACCTCTCATTACTTAGATATGCCAGGGCATCTTAGCACCTTCAGCAGGCACCAGAATAGCTGTGAGAGGACCACAGAAAACTGTGTGAAAGGCTTTGGGGGCAGGGCATGCACTGGTCGGGAGGAGGGTCTGGAGAGGACACAGAAATATTGATTAAGCATCTAGTATGAACCAGCAACAATGTTGTGTAAGTTATATGCACCATCTTGTTAAGTCTCATACCAATCCCGAAAGGCAAGAAAAATGAATCTCATTCTATAGATGAGGAAACTAAGGCACAGAGAGACTTAGGACTTCTCCAAAGCCTTAAGCCTAGGAAGGGGCATAGTCAGGATTGGCACTTTGGTCTGTCAGACACCAAATCCTGCTGGTTTTCATGACAGCACACAGATTCTCTTCAGCTGGTACATAATAAGTGCTCACAAAGTAAGTGCTCACAAAATGCAATTTTTCTTCTCTCTTTGTGACTGAGCCATGGTATAATATGAGGGGAGACCCAGAAAAACCTGGAATTATCTTCTGGAAGGTGGGCTTCCCCCGCTAAATGGATGTTCTAGGAACCTATCTATATCAGTGTACCATTTGGCATTGTTGTGAGAGGCTATGTTCAGTTTCAGTGAATTGTTTTAAAGTCTGTTTCAATGAGTTTGCCTATTTCATGATGGGTGATTTATGAGCACACCGGCCTATACTGTGCTGAGTGTTCAGCAGTTTTTGACCAAAACAGCATGACCCCCATTCCACATCCTCCCTGTTCACCCGATCTGACCCCAAGCGACTTTTTTTCCCCCTGGATAAAAAAAGTCCTTAAAAGGAAATGTTTTGCCAGTGTGGAAGAGGTGAAACAAAAAACAGCAGAAGCGCTGAAAGACATCAAAATGGATGAGTTCAAACACTGTTTTGAGCAATGGAAAAAAGTCTTGATAGATGTACTACATCAAATGGAGAGTACTTTGAAGGTGACTCAAGTTTGAACATGTAAGAATACACATTTTCCTATGAATAAATTCCAGGTGTTTAGGTCTCCCCTCGTATAGACATGCTAATGGTCATGTGTCAGGCAAGAGAAGTGGGAAGCTGAGACAACGAGTAGCTAAAATACATGTCCCATTTTTGCCTGACATGATAAAATAGTTGAGGCTAATATTTTTTCCTTAAGCATTTAAAAAATCATTCACTTTCACTTTGCTCTGAAGTTACAATTACAAATGATTTTCACACCATTTAGATGCTGATATTTTTTATATTGTCTTAATGTTAGAATTTCACCTTCCCTCCCAGGATCTCTCCTTTAAAATCACACTCAAGATCAGCACTCAGAAGAGGACAGTTTTATTTTTTTTAAGTGAGCAAATTCACAGACTATTTTTATTCTGGAAGGTTTTTTTAAAATTATTTATTTATTTATTTTTAGGAAGAGGGAGAGAAGCATCAATGTGCAAGAGAAGTGTCAATCAATTGCCTCTCACATGCTCCCAACCAGGGACTAGGCATGTGCTCAGACTGGGATTGAACCAGTGACCTTTTGGTTTGCAGGACAACTCCCAAACCACTGAGCCATACCAGTCAGGGCTGTACTTTGGAAGTTAAGTACCCTAAGCCCATTCTTTACATCTGTAAAAATGAAATTATAACTAGATCCTCCCAGGGTCAGTGTGAAGAGTCAAGTGAAATATAGAATGCAAAGTCCATAGTGCAATGCTGGGCATGAGGTAAGTGCTCAATAAATACCTGGACCTGTTCACTCCAGTGCAAGGCATCTCCTGCATCTGTTTTTCTTTGGAATATCTTAAACATACCTTTCAAAAAACTTCTACATTAAGGGCTTAAGCGAAACCAAATAGAGATCTAACAATGTCATCCCAGATACCCTCTCATCCAAGCCATGAGTTTCAGCTTTGTTATCATGAAACCAGACCTTCCCAGCAGATGCCCATCCCTGTGTATTTGCATTTCAGATGCTGTCTCTATGTCTGCCACAGAAGAATTCCCCTTCCAGAAACACATCTTGCTTTTCAACATCTCCATTCCCAGACATGAGCAAATTACCAGGGCAGAGCTCCGACTCTACATCTCCTGCCAAAGTCACAAGGACTCTTCTCATGAGCTGAAAGGAAACATGGTCATTTATGATGTTCTGGATGAAGCAGACACATGGGATGCTTCTGTAGGAACTAAGACCTTCCTAGTGTCCCAGGACATTTGGGATGAAGGCTGGGAGAAGTTTGAGGTCTCCAGTGCTGTAAAGCGGTGGGTCAGGGCAGATTCCACCAAGAGCAAAAATAAACTGGAAGTGACTGTGGTGAGTCACAGAAAAGGCTGTGACAAGCTGGACATCAGTGTTCTCCCAGGCTCCAAAAACCTTCCTTTCTTTGTTGTCTTCTCCAATGACCGCAGCAATGGGACCAGAGAGACCAGGCTGGAGCTCAAGGAGATGATCAGCCATGAGCAGGAGAGCATGCTGAAGAAATTGTCCAACAATGGCCCAGCAGAGGCAGGTAAGAACAAGGATGACGAGGAGGATATGGAAAGCCACATGACCATGGGGTCATCTTTAGCCAGACAGAAGAGGAGTGCTGGGACCAACAACCATTGTCAGAAAACATCCCTGCGGGTGAACTTCGAGGACATTGGCTGGGACACCTGGATCATTGCACCCAAGGAGTATGATGCCTATGAGTGCAAAGGTGGCTGCTTCTTCCCCCTGGCTGATGATGTGACCCCGACAAAACATGCCATTGTACAGACACTGGTGCATCTCAAGTTCCCCATGAAGGTGGGCAAGGCCTGCTGTGTGCCCACCAAACTCAGCCCTATCTCCATCCTCTATAAGGATGACATGGGGGTCCCCACCCTCAAGTACCACTATGAAGGGATGAGCGTGGCAGAGTGTGGGTGCAGGTAGTGCCACCTGTGTGTGGAGGGGTGGCCAGATTGGGGAAGTCATATTGAGATGTCCTGCATACCCCTGGGCATGACAGGGACTAAATCCATCTGTATGCCAACCTGGAGATGAAAAAAAAGCTGTCACATCTTCAAGGTAAATGCCTGCTTTCCCTTTCATGGCCCACCCCAAGCACATTTCTGGGCTTAACAGCAGGGGGAGATGGTGGCAAGGGGAGGTAAGGATCTGGAGAGGAGGGAAACCTGAAAGGGTTATTGGAGTGGAAAGGGAGATGATGAAAGTGGGACAAGAGAAAAGATAATCCAGAATCAGCAGAACACTGATCAGAGGTGAGCCAGAGGAGTATAGACAGGTCATGTGTAGACATTTATAGAAATTAAAGGAATTGAAGGGGATGGGGCTTATTCCAATAAGCTCGGGAAGTGTGGAGAAAAGAAATGGTCTATGTGCTCCACACCAATCATTTGACATATTCCTGCAACCCAGTGAGATGGCCATTAAGACCCCTAACTTATATATGCAGAACCCAAAACTCAGGTCAAGTAGCACCAGTCAATCACCTAATTCCATCTCATAGGTTTCCATAGGTCTGTCTGTCTCCATAGCCCAAGACCTTTCCAAGTGCCTCATTGCAGTTTAGCGGGTCACCTTGTAGCTAAAGATCAATTAGATGTTGGGAGGTTGGGAGTGTAGGGCACTGGAATGAGACCGGCCAGTACTTACCAATATGACTGGGCTGCCTGTTACAACCAGGGCATATTCCAACTGCTCAGTGACTGTGCTAATTCCTTGGCCAAATTCTTTCTACGATCACCCTAGAGTCACTGGAAAACTACCCCCCAAACCAACTGCAGGATGGAGAGATTGCAGGACCACAGTCTGGCATGCACTATGCTGGAGCTACTTTGACCCTCTGGCACAGTGCTAATATGGGCAACAGTCCAGACAGAGCCACTGGCTGCCTGTGGACTCAAACTATGTGATGGTTTGGGAGGGGCAGACACAGCTTATTCTGAGGGCTGGGGTGGCCTATGACCTGCATCTCTGCAGTTATTTACTCAGCATAACCAGCTTACCAGAATAACACACTATGGGTTTTCATACATAGGGACTCCTCAGGAGACAGGGGTCTGAGCAGCACTCAGGTCCTTATTGGCCATCGCCAGCTCTGCCTGCACCTCTGGCTTTCTTGAGTAGTGTTCATCTAGGCCCTGTCCTGGGCTTGGGTCCTGGTCAGCCCTCACTGAACCCAAGAGAGGACAAAATTTCTGTTTCCTCTGAATTTCATCCTTCCCTCTGACTCTTGAGGCACACATGGAATGGGATGGAATGAGGAAGAGTCTTGAGGTGGTGAGGATTCCACTCCATGGCCCTTCTGACCACAGGCCAGAGCAGAGCCTATAGAAGGCCTATTCCCACTGGTGGAAGTTCCCAGTATATTCAATTTAAAAAAAAAGGATTTGTGTTAAATGTTTACATAGACACAATGGACACCTTTAACATAAAAATGACATAAAACAGTTTAATTACTGGAGTTATAGAAAATACTAATTCCTGGTGGACAAAGTTGCTCAATCATAAAGATGGGTGATGGATATCTTTTAAGTTCTGATGGTGTATTTCTATGGCTGCATCAAAATTTTACTTGGAAATAAAATCAAATGTCTAATCTGTGGCCTTTTGTGCATGTGAGACTTGGGCCTGATGGTTCAAGCCCCATGCCCTGCCCACCCCTCCCTATAGGCCTTTCTTTCCATGGGTGGGTGAGGGGGAGGGAATGGAGATGAGCTTCCACAGGGCAGCCGACATGATGGGAGTGAGTGAACATGTCTGTATAAGGCCATGGGTGTGAGTTTGCAGGTGCGGGTATAAATGTTAATGTAGATATTTACAAGTGAACATGGAGAGTTAGTCACTGTGCCATCCCTGGCCTCCCCACATGTAAGGGGAGAGACCCTAGCTCTTGGTGAAAGACATACCAGGTCCTATCCTGGGGCCCACACAATTCTAGCATCTGTCCTTGCTATGCCCCTGCTCAGCTGCCCAGCTCCATCTAAATTCCCTCAAGGATATTATTCCCTGCTCTCAACCTTCAAGTGACTACCTGAGCTACCCCACTCCTAGCTTCACAGCCCAAGTCTACTTTCTGGGACCCAGCTGTAGTGTCAACCTCTCTGTTCCTTTCCTGATACCCTAGTTCCGATCTTTCCTGCTCCTGGGAACACTACAGTGCCTGTCTCTCACAGTTGTCACTGACCTGTGACAGGGACCTGATAGCCTCTTGTCTTGAGTCTCTTGTGGCAGTAAGTCCCCTGGGCACAAGACCAGAGAGCCTCTGGTCTCTGCTACTCTGGGAGGGCTCAAACAGCCTGTGGCTCAGAACAAACTGATGTGGACAAATGTGCTTGGAAGGAACATGCTAAGAGTGTCTCAACAGTGTGCTCTGGCTCTCAATTCACTGCCCTATTCTTCCACCCACTTCCTCCACACTGGTTCACCCTAATGAGATATCAGAAGCAACAGTGCCACTCTCTGGACACTGTTATGCAGCCAATTGACCCTCTGCCTAATGACCCCATTTTCACTGCTGCATTTGTAATTTTTCCTAAAGCGTGTTCATTTTTGTCATATTGGGGCAGTAATATTATCACTATCTATCACTATCACATGTGTAAAGCTGAAGTGCAGCAAAGCGACTAGTTGACAAGATTTATGGCTGTCCTATGCCTCTCATGTGACCTACTCGACCTACTCTTTGAGTCAGAAGCAAGGGGAGAGAGAGGCTCAGGGATGGAGAGCAGAAGCAACAGGCAGACACAGAAAGACAATGAGATGGGAGTGGAGTGGAGAGACTGCACGAACAGAGGAAGGCTGAGGGCACCCTGAGCATGAGGCTGGGTCTGGAACTTATCAAGTGAGTGGCTCAAACAGCAACCACATGGTAATAGACATTTATATCCCAACTTTCACAAATGAGGAGGAGATGGATGCCTCACATTTTGCTTAGAGCCACTAGCCAGGGTCTGCTGGAGCCCAGTTGTGACAACAACCCCACATTCTCTCTGCTACACTAGCTTCTGTCCTGAAAACTTCTTCAAGGTCAAAGCCACAGCCACAATTGCAGGATGAATCAGAGCTACAGCGTGAATTAGATGAACCAGACAGAGCTTATGCCCTCCTGGAAGGTGCTGTGTCCCTTGGTCTCTGTCTCTCCTGTCCTATTTGTATGGGGTCCTCAGCTCAGCCAGACACACATATGGCACTGTTCACTGGAGGAGGAGAAGAACACTCCCTCTCACCTTCAGTTAACAAACACAGTCACTAAGTATTGTGGCTGGCACCTCTTCCAGAATTCTGCCAAAATTGAGAAAAAGAAATTCCTGAGTCAATTCTTGCTGTAGACTTCAGGTCGCTAAGCCCAACCTAGCAGTAGCCATATGAGCTGGGCTTATAAGGTGACAGTGGGAGGTCACATCCCTCTGAAACCCTTTTTCCCCCATATACTAGTGTTTTGTTCCAGGACCAGCTCATCTGACCAGCTCCCTCTGTCCTAAATAGCAGTTTCTTTCCAGAATGTCCCTTAGAATTCTGCTACACCTGACAGTGGGGCCTCTACATTTGGGCTCATCTCAGAGGCTCTAGAAAGCTCCTCTACCATCACCTCAGGTGGTCCGTACAGCAGGAGGAGGAGGAAGCAGAGGCCCAGTGTGTTAGACATGCTGGCACAAGGCATGTACTGGGGGATCCAGGGCAAGCCCACATCTGTGGGGACTCCCTCTGTCTGGATAGCTCCTGAAGCAGACCCAGGCCTTTGGCTTTGATGGCACTAAGTAACACGAGGAGAGCCAGCAGGGCTGGCTAGCCTCTTATGTGCTCTGAGGGCTCTGCAATGCTCACAGCTATAGGTATGTGACCTGGACAACTGCTCAGGACTACTTGGTTCTACTACTGCCATCCTAAAACTTACAACAGTTTTGAACAAGGATCCTGCATTTTTATTCTGTACTTGCTCCCAGAAATGATGTAACTGATCTTGAATGCATGTGAGTGGTCAGCATCTTGGTTTTCCAAGTCCCAGGGACAGTCTGGAGGCCACTTCCAACCTCCACATTGACTTGATCCTGATGAGACAGGGAGCCCCAGTGTTTGAGCAAGAGGACCACCATGCCACTCCCCTGTGCATGTTATGGAAGCCCAGAGGCTTCTCTGATTTATAACCAAAGGTAGCAACCCCATTCAGCCCTCAAAGGCCGACCTGTTCCATTCACATGGCAACTTCTTAGGGGCAGGGGAAACCAGGTTCCTGGGAAATTCCAGGAGCAGTCTGATGTGAGGGGGTCTTGCTTCCCAGATTCACCTCAATAAGGAGCCTGGGGACTATAGACAGGCAGGGAGTATTACACACAGGGGTTCTCACAGTTAATTAGGTTGAAGAAATTTTTTGGAACTTCTTCCCTGTTCGAATCAAAGCATCTTCCCCAAGCAGAACTCTCACACTGTTGTCTTCAGTTTCCCTGAACCCTTCTCACACAGGCGAATGCTCTTCACAGAGGAAGGCTATTTTATTAGTGGATGAGTCTGCTGATAGGGAAGATGTCTCTGAGTTGGGGCCAAAGTCTGCTTCTCTGTATCTCCCTCCTGTGAGGTTTCTTCTGACTGATTGTTCCCTTCCCTGATATACGAGCTGTTTCCACAGAGGGCTGCAGGGCCTCTGCTGAGGCAGAAATGGCCAGCATGGGTCTATGGAGGTTTGGGGGCCTTCTTCAGTCTAGATCCATGTGAACAAAATTAGGCCAACAAAATATTTCGCAAAAGCCAAATGCAATTTGTGGGGTTTTCAAATATTTCCCCCTTTCTAAAGAAAGGATAAGGAGCATAGGTAACAGGTCTATAAAAATAATGTTTACCTTTGGAAAAATAAAATACTGACAACTCTGAATTGATTTTCAGAATGATTTTTGATCGATTATGAAATCCCATATCCCTGGATCCTCCTAGGTTTGGTTCCCATGCATATACCTGGAAGCCCTACAGCCAGGTGTGCCTTTCAATGCCAACATATCTGTGAAAGGATCCAGCTCAACCTCTACCCAGAACTTGTCAACCTCTGGGCCAAGCTGCAGCCCTGGTCTCCAGGGGCCAGCCAGATTTCCACTGTGCTCTCTCCTGGCCTTCTTCTTCCATGCTGTGAGAACCCTTGCCTTTGTACTTCTGCTCCCAGCACCTGCCCACCGTAGACACACATATGATGCCTACTTGCTCATTCTTCTGACTTCGACTGTGGCCCTCACTCTCAAATATGGTTTGGGACATATCCTATGTGTCCTTACATGGCCAGGCTTGCCCTGCCTCCTACCCAGCCCATGGGACTGATACCAGCCCTCCACCTGTCTACGTGACTCCCTGCCTGGGAGAGAAACAAACAGGGCCTATGTCCAAAACTCCAAGAAAATCAGCCAAATGCAGCAGGCAGGGCCAGGCTCCATAATGACAGGAACACAAGCTCAACAGGGCAGAAATGTAAGCCCAGAAACACTCAAGTGTCACCACCAGAAGGGGTTTGGGAAATGGTTCCTGGACCCCCAATCTGGGGTCTCTGAAGCTCAGGATTCAGGTACTGTGTAAGGCCTCAGTGAATGGGGCTATTAGTAACATTAAACAAAGGAATGCAGGTAAGAAGTGAAAGTTTCGCCCTGGCTGACGTAGCTCAGTGGATTAAGCGCGGGCTGCGAACCAAAGTGTCGCAGGTTCAATTCCCAGCCAGGATACATGCCTGGTTTGCAGGCCATAACCCCCAGCAACTGCACATTAATGTTTCTCTCTCTCACTCTATCTCCCTCCTTTCCCTCTCTAAAAATAAATAAATAAAATCTTTAAAAAAAAAAGAAGTGAAAGTTTCTATAACAGAGGCTCATAATGCTCATACTCTTTGATATAGGAATCGTGACTTTGAGTCATCATATTGTTTTCTTTTAATTTATTTTTTTATTTAAGTAGTTGATATGCAGTCTTATATTGAGTTTACAATATAATTTACATGAGTTTCGGGTGTGCAATATAGTGATTTTACAATTTTTAAATATATTTTATTGATTATGCTATTATAGTTGTCCCAATTTTTCCCCTTTGCCCCTCTCCACCCAATACCCCCCTTCTATCCAGCAATCTCCCCCTTAGTTCATGTCCATGGTCATGCATTTGGTTCTTTGCCTTCTCCATTTCCTATATTATTTTTTAAAATAATATATTTTATTAATTATATTTTATTAGCATAATATATTTATTAGCATAAAGTATATTTTATTGATTATGCTATTACAGTTGTCCCATTCCCTGCCTTTATTCCCCTCCACCCTGTACCCCACTCTCACCATCATTTCCCTGCCTTAGTTTCTGTCCATGGGCTATACATATAAGTTCTTTGGCTTCTCCATTTCCCATACTATTTTTAACCTCCCCCTATCTATTTTGTACCTAACATTTATGCCTTTTATTCCCTGCATCTTTTCCCCCAATCACCCCCATCCCCACTGATAACCCTCTATGTGATCTCTATTTCTGTGAATCCATTCCTGTTCTAGTTGTTTGCTTAGTTCATTCTTGTTTTTGTTTTTGTTTTAGGTTTGGTTGTTGATAGTTGTGAGTTTGTTGTCATTTTACTATTCATAGTTCTTTATCTTCTTTTTCTTAGTTAAGTTCCTTTAACATTTCATATACTAATGGCTTGGTGATTATGAATTTCTTTAACTTGACCTTATCTAGGAAACACTTTATCTGTCCTTCTGTTCCAAATGATAGCTTTGCTAGATAGAGTAATTTTGGATATGGGTCCTTGCCTTTCTTGACTTGGAATACTTCTTTCCAGCCCCTTCTTGTCTGTAAGGTTTCTTTTGAGGAATCAGCTGATAGTCTAATGGGAATTCCTTTGTAGGTAACTGTGTCCTTTTAAGATTCTCTCCTTACTCTTTAATCTTGGTTAACGTAATTATGATGTGCCTTGGTGTGTACTTCCTTGGGTCCAACTTGTTTGGGACTCTCTGAACTTCCTGGACTTCCTGGAAGTCTATTTTCTTTGCCAGATTGGGGAAGTTCTCCTTCATTATGTTTTCAAATAAGTTTTCAATTTCTTGCTCTTCCTCTTCTCCTCCTGGCAACCCTATGATTTGGATATTGGAACATTTAAAGTTGTCCCAGAGGTTTCTAAGCCTCTCCTCATTTTTTTAAATTCTTTTTTCTTCATTTTGTTCTGGTTGAATGTTTATTTCTTCCCTCTGGTCCAAATCATTGATTTGAGTCCTGGTTTCCTTCCTGTCACTGTTGGCCCCCTGTACATTAACCTTTATTTCAATTTTCATAGCTTTCACTTTTTCCACTATTTGTAACCATACTCAAGCTTTCTGTGAGCATCCTGATTGCCAGTGTTTTGAACTCTGAATCTGATAGGTTGGCTATCTCTTCTCTGCTTAGTGTATTTTTTCTGGAGCTTTGATCTGTTCTTTCATTTTGGGTCATATTTTTTTATCTCAGCAAACCTATTATGTAGTAAGGGGTGGAGACTTAGATATTCACCAGGGTGGAGCAACCCACGTGGATGCATCGTGACGCTGTATATGGGGGAAGGGTCCAAGAGGGAACAATGTTGCTTGTTCATCTCTCCACTGGCTTCCAGTCACTTCCTCCACTACCCACAAGCAAATTGGGACCTTGTGGTGCTGATTCCTGGGTGGGTGGGTTCATGTACATTCTAGGACCCTGTGAGTCTCTCAGTGAACTCTCCTGTGAGGCTGGGAGTTTCTCCTGCCAACTCAACCCCCACAGATTTTTTCAGTCATAGGTTTTGAGGCTTTATTTCCCCACACGGGAACCCTGGGGTGCACAGTCTGTCTCACTTCCCAGTTGTTTCTCCCAGTTTATCTGCATGCAAATGTGGAACCAGCCAGTCCTCCAGAGACTGCCTTGCCATGAGTCCTATCTGCCCCAGCTGCCCTTTTCTGCCCCTCCTACCAGTCTGGATGAATTTTTCTTCTTTAACTCCTTGGTTGTTGGACTTCCATACAGTTCAATTTTCTGGCAGTTCTGGTTTTTGTTGTTGTTGTTGTTTTAATGTGTTGTTTCCTTTGGTTGTGTAAGGAGGCAAAGTGTATCTACCTATGCCTCCACCCAGAAGTCTGATTGACATTTTTATACCTTACAATGTGATCATCCCACTAATTCCAATAATCATCTGTCATCATGTAAACTTATCACAATATTATTGATTCTATTCCCCTTCACCTTTTTATCCATCCTCCTACCCCCTGCCTTCTGGTAGCCATTCCTTTGGTTTATTTCTATGAATTTATTTTTGCTTTATTTGTTTTTGTTTGTTTTTTTTGTTATTAGATTTTACATATAAGTGAAATAATACATTATTTGTCTTTCTCTGCTTGACTCTTTTCACTTACCATAATACCCTCTAGATCTACCCATATTGTCTCAAATGGAAAGATTTCATTCTTTTTATTGCTGTGATGTATTTCATTTTGTATATGTATATCATATCTTCTTTTTTAAAAAATGTAGTTTTTTTATTTTTAGAGAGAGGAATGGAAGGAGAAAAAGGGGGAGAGAAACATTGATGCATGAGAGAAACATCTACCAGTTGCCTCTTGCACACCCCCAACCTGAGACCTGGCCTACAACCCAGGCATGTGCCCTGACTGGTAATTGAACTGGTGACCTTTAGGTTTGTGGGACAATGTCCAACCCACACCAGCCAGGGTTATAGCATATCTTCTTTGTACCTTCTTCTATTGATGGATACTTAGGTTGCTTCTATATCTTGGCTATTGTAAATAATGCTGCAATGAACATACGGGTGCATATATCTTTTTAAATTAGCCTTCTCATTTGCTTCAAGTAAATACTCAGAAGTAGAATTGCTGGGTCAATGCTATTGACCCAGTAGCCATGCTATTTTTATTTTTTGTGTGTGGAATGTACATACAGTTTCCATAGTGGCTGTACCAGTTTGCAGTCACACCAACAGTACACAAGTGTTCCCTTTTCTCCACATTCTTGCCAACATATTTTATTTGTCAATCAGTTAGCCATTCTAACTGGTATGAAGTGCTATCTCATTGTTGTTTTGATTTTCATTTCCCTGATGATTAGTGATGTTGAGCATCTTTTCATGTCTATTGGCCATTTGTATGTCCTCTTTGGAGAAATGTCTTTTCATGTTCTTTGCTCATTTTTCAATTATGTTTTGTTTTTGATATTGAGTTGTATGAGTTTCTTGAAAATAATCCCATTCACTATTGCATCAAAAAGAATAAAATACTTCAGAATAAACTTAACCAAGTAGGTGAAAGACTTCTACCCTGAAAACTATAAAACATTAAAAAAAAGAAATTGAAGAGGACACAAACAAATGGAAAGCTGTACTGTGCTCATGGTTAGTAAGGATTAATATTACCAATGTCATTCTCAGAACTAGAACAAATATTCCTAAAATTTATATGGAATCACAAAAGACCCTGAATAGCCAAAGCAATCTTGAAAAAGAAGAACAAAGTTGGAGGTATTATGCTATCTGATAGCAAACTGTGATACAAAGCTATAATAATCAAAACAGTTTAGTACTGGCACAAAAACAGACACATACATCAATTAAACAGAATAGAGAGCTTAGAAATAAACCCTCACTTGTGTGGTCAAGTAATCTATGACAAAGGAGGTAAACATATACACTGAAGTAATGATAATCTTTTCAGTAAGTGGTGTTAGGAAACCTGAACAGACACATGCAAAAAAAAAAAAAAAAGAAGAAGAAGAAAGAAAAGAAAAAGAAAAAAGAAAGAAAAGAAAAAGAAACGAAACCGCTCTCTTGTACCATATACAAAAATAAACTAAAAATGAGTTAGAGACTTAAATGAAAGACACTAAACCATAAGACTTGTAGAAGAAAACATAAGAAGTAAACCATTTGACATCAGTGTGACTAATATCTTTTTGGACACATCCCCTTCAGCAACAAAAACAAAAGAAAAATAAACAAATGGGACTACATCAAACTCAAAAACTTCAGCCCAGCTAATGAAACCATGAATCAAACAAAAGTCAACCTATTGAATAAGAGAATGCATTTGCAAATGATATACCCAACAAGGGGTTGGTATCCAAAATATGAGTTTCCATCTTTAAATCTATTAAGTACGGAGTAATCTTTGAACATTGCTTTGCATAGTGAAAAACAGGAAACTAACTTAATGAACTATAATTACTTCTTTTTTCTCTCTCTCTCCTGGGCCTGATTCATGGTTAGAATAGACAGCATCAGATTTTTCTCCATAAGTTGCTGGAGCAACAGCTGAGAAGCAATAGGAAGACAACTGCCTGTCTGCTGAGCTCTGAAAGAAAAATATGGCAGAGTGTTTAGTTTCAGGTCACCCCCAGGAAGCCAGACTTTGTTTAAACTTAAAATGACATAGGTTTGAATTCAAGCAGAGCCAGACAAGGAGTGATACCCCTCACCCACACCCACCCAGTGCCCACGGATGGATATGTGGGCACATGTGTACATGTGCACACCACACATACATGCTCACATATAATATACTACACCCATATGCACATCACAGTCGTATCCACACACACACACACACTCACATGCATGTGTGCCTTTAATCCAAAAATAAGCAAAATCACCATGAATTGCTGATGCATTTGGCAACTTTTGAAACTACAAAATGGTTTAGAAGAGGCACCCCTTCTTAGATGAACTGAGAGGGGCAGAAAGGGAGTAAAGATGGTGTGAGGATAGCTCAGTTTATAATCAGAACCAAAGTATGATATAAATGATATACAACCAACTGTTTTTGGTGCTCAGTCTTATTCATAATCATAGAAATGATAATGCAATTCCATCCTATCTATTTTCATTAGATATGCATAAATGAAACCATGTGCGACCATAACAAGTGGGTACTGGCAAGGGGGACAATGATCACTGTTATAGGTGGCTGGAGGGACTGCCAGAGGGTTTGGTCTCCCTGGGTTCCAACTCAGCAGCATCACTTAGAGCTGAAAGATTCAGAAATTTCATTCCTTCATATCCACTCTAGCAAGGCCACATGAGCAGAGAGGCACACTCATAGATAAGATTGCAACATTGCTTGTAATTATGAAAAACTGGCAATAGCCTTGTAGTGGGTGTGGAGCACACACCTAGTTCTCCCTTTAGGACTGTTTGTTGACAGCTCAGACTTGCCTCTCCTTAAAAATTGATCCCAGCTGCCTACAGGGATTAAGTTGCTCAAGTTATGCCACCTCCCCAGGGACAACCTCTGTTCAATGACTGGTTGCGTGGGGTATGAGGGCCTGATCCTTGGCTTCAATTTGGGGTAATTCTCAAGGGCTTTCCTGCTCCAGAGCTCCCTTGGAATTGTCTGAGGCCCTTGTCACTGCTCTATCACACTCAGCTTATCCCTCTGTCCAGTTCAATTTGTCCCCACCTCTCTGTCAGAGCAGTTTCTGGAGCACTGGCTGTGAGCTTCCAATCCCAGCTCAGTCTGTTCCCCTGGGACCTGTGATGCACCACATATCCATCAGTGGGTGAATAGCTGATGAAAGGGTATAGTACATGCATTTAGTAGAATAATGTGGAGGAAAGAAAAAGCTTACTGATTGATGTGCAGCAGTATATCTAAATATAAAAACTATAATGTTGAGTGAAAAAGCAAGTGGCAGAGAAAATGCACAGTGTTAGTTACATAAATAAAAAAAATACAAAGTCCAACCCTGGCTGGCATAGCTCAGTGGATTGAGCATGGGCTGGGAACCAAAGTGTCCCAGGTTCGATTCCCAGCCAGGGTACATTCCTGAGTTGCAGGCCAGAACCCCCAGCAACCGCACATTGATGCCTCTCTCTCTCTCTCTCTCTCTCTCTCTCTCTCTCTCTCTCTCTCTCTCTCTCTCCCCCCTTCCCTCTCTAAAAATAAAGAAATAAAATCTTTTAAAAAAATACAAAGTCCATATGAATCCTAGGGATATGCTCACATATAAGGAAGCATTTTATAAAAGTACTAGAAAGACACACAGCAAATATCAAGAAGATGAAGAATGTCAAAAAGGTCATTTTGTTTTATCTATAAAGTTCTGTTTTTCTTATTTCAATAACTTTTTAAAAAAGAATACATACATAGAAAAATAATGGAAATAAATAAATGTGTTGAGAAAGCTGGTTTGGGGTGCTTAAAATATAGGTGAATATTTTGTTTGGGATTTAAAGTAGTTTTAGTAATTTTCAAATTAAAAACAAGAAAAAAACAACTGTCTTGACTTGTAGCCTGTGAATGGGCAGAGTACTCAACTGTCAGCTTATGAGTTGGGGCATGGCTGGGTGTGGTTCTGTTTATTGGACTTTCAGAAACTTGATTTCTCCTCTGTTTAAGGTTTTTAGATTCTGGGACCTTCAGCTTTCCCACAGTGAATATTCCACATGGGATTGCTCAAGTTCTGAAGACTAGGCCTTAAAAAGACCTTCATTTCCTTAATATACATATCAGTTAGGGATGCTTTCAGAGGCTTTAGAAAACATTACTCAGTTGCTAGGAAACTTTCTTTTCTCGCACAAAATAGTTCTTAAGGTGGGCAACTGCCTAGCATCAGTCAAGAGCTAGACGATGTGAGAATCAGCATCTCGGCAGTGCTCTGGCCTTAATTTAGCTCATATTTCTTTCTTCATGACCACAATATGGCTGCCTCAGCACCAAACATCACATCTATATTCTCAAGAGAAAGAAGGGGAAGGAACTCACATAGAGACACTCATCCAGACATTGCTAGCAGGCTTTTTCTTATATCTCATTGACTAGACTGGGATCTACTGGCCAACACTAGCTGCAACAGAAATTTCAAATGAAAAAGTCCACTTTCCCATCCTCTATGATAGTAGGGAACCAAGGGAAAGGAAATGGGCATGATCACTAGGGTCTTCATCCAAGAGAAGTTGCAACAGCACACACATAATCTATGGCCCACATTCAGGTCCACAGCTCTGTCAATCCCACCATTGTTCCTCCTCCCTGCTACTAGAACAAAATGCCCATTGGGCCTTCCACAGCATCTCCATAGCATTCGACAGTATCTCCATAATCATCCTTGCAATAATTTCTTGATATATTTGTCCTCCTACTTGTGGGGTTGATTTGTCTCTGGGTCCTCAGCACTGAGCCCAGGGGGGCAGAGGAAACCAGCATATAGCTAGATGAATGTCCATTACATCTGCCCTTTTCCTGTCAACATTGTGCATGTACCTACCCATGACTCTTCCTCACCTGTCAACACTATGAGACTAACTAGCCAGACAGGTGGGGAAGACAGATTTCAAAGTTGGGTTAAGCTTCCAGTCTCTAGGTGTCTAAGCTCCCCTGCACACACTGACCACTCTTCTTGGTGCCTAGGACAATTGGAGCCATCAGCACTTGGAAAACAAAGGCTACCATTGCTCAGGCCAAATTGAACTTTGCATCTTTGACTCATAGCAGTGAGCACAAAAGAGAAGTTGAGACCCACCTCTAACAAGCAAGAAACTGCAAACATAGCTTGTATCACTGACAACATCCAAGGTGCAACCTCCCTGTGGGAGCTGGATTGCATTCCTGGGTCTTCGGATCTAGACAATGAGTGTGTGACCTCTGCTTTCTCACGACCCCAGTGTCACTGTCACATTGTGGAAGCCACACTGGGCCCCACCCTGCAGAGCCATCAGGGGTCATCCATGTTAGTGCCTGAACTATACTTCTTTTTCCTAGACAATGTTTCTGCTGGGCAGTGCTTAACAAGCCTCTTCCTCTGACTTAGTGACCATCATCTTGGTTTTCTAGGGATGGTCCTGCTTTATGCCTGGTGTTCCTGTGTAATTAAAATTAGGGCTCTTGTTTGGACAACGTGTTATGTCATGTCTAGTGTCAGAGATATCTCAGGAGCAAATAGTGGAGGTCAGCTGGGAACAGCAGGCTGGTGGAAAGGGCATGGGGTGTGGGGTCATGTTCCTGGTTCATGTTCCTGTCAAGGAAACAGGCTCATTGAGTCTTGATGTCTCTGCTTATCACCCCCAAAATGACACACAAATACTTTCCAACTACTTAGGAAAAGTTCATTCGGGCCCTCACTTTTTCTGAGCAGTGCTTAGGAAAATGTCAGAGCCACTTTACTGCCTTCTATTACACTCTTTTATTCTGAAGCCTTCATTTCTATATCCTCATTATCCTTTTTACCTCCCCTTCTTCATTTTTCCCCCCTGTACCTGGTGTGGGAGTAAGGATGTGGCTTGCCAACATGTGCCCTCCCCATGAGGAGTACACCAGAGGTCGTCCTCCGTGTGTTTGGCACCCAAACTGGAAGTTTGGCCAAACTCTTGGGGCCCACAGAGACACTCTCCACTAACCTGATTTGCCTGGGCCCAGATATCTCACAGAGAAGATCCTTGTACCTGTTAATTATTGGGTTCAGACATATACAGACATGTTTGATGGACCTGGGAGAAATGAAAGAAAAATGCAATAATGACTAAGTCTTAGGGAGAAATCATCATAAATGAAGATAGAGTCTTGGGGAGTCTTGGGGAGAAATTATTATAAAGAAGATATCTGGTAGGCCCTTCTAAGCAGCAGGGTGTTGGTGACTCAACACAAGGTGAGGTCACACCAGACAAGACAGTGTGGGAAAAAGATGACTATGAGTAAACCAAGCTAAAGAGAACCATTAAGAAAATGAGAGGAGAAGTTGGTAGAGCTTCAGCAGAAGGGGCACTAGTTCCTGATATAGCAGAAGAGGGATGAGCACTAGAAAAGAATATCTTTGCTTAGTGGAGTGGGGGGAGGGGAGGGGAGGAGAGGAGAGAAGAGAGGAGAGGGGAGGGGAGGGGAGGGGAGGGGAGGGGAGGGGAGGGGATGGGAGGGGAGAGGGGAGAGGAGAGGAGAGGAGAGGAAAGGAGAGGAGGGAGAAGCAGATGCTCAAGGGACATCAGGGTAAGTCTTAATGACCTTAGATTTGGCAAAGGGTTCTTAGGTATAAAATCAAAGTAAGACCAACATAATAGAAACTAGTTTAAGTTAACCTTGTGTTTCAAAGAACACCATCAAGAAAGTGAAAAGATAACCCACATAATGGGAGGGTGACATTTGCAAATCATATATCTGATAAGGGACTTACATCTAGAATATATAAAGAACTTTTACAGCTCAATAATAAAATGACCCAAATTAAAAATGAGTAAAAGATTTGAATAGATGTTTGTCCAGAGAAGATATATAAATGGTTAATAAGTACATGAAAGATGCTTGATATGTTTAGTTATTAGGAAACTGCAAATCAAAACAATTTTATACTCACTAGAATGACTAGAATCAAGCAGAGAAATGATAATTAGTGTTGGCAAGAATGTAGAAAAATTGAGGCCCTCATACACTGATGGTGAGAATGTAAAATGGTGTATTTTCTTTGGAAAACAGCTTGGCAGTTCTTCAAAAAGTTAAACACAGGTTACCATATGATGTAACAATTCCACTGCTAGGCATATACCCAAGAGAAATGAAAATGTATGTCCACAGAAAAACTGTATACCAATGTTTATAGCAGCATAATTTGTAATAGCCAAATGATATAGAAACAACTCAAATGCTCATCAACAGATAAATGGTTAAACAAAATGTGTCATATACAGACAATGTAATATTATTCAGACATCAAAAAGAATGAAGTACTAGCACATGCTAAAACATGGATCAATCTTGAAAACATTATGCTAAGTGAAAGAAGCCAGTCACAAAGACTACATGTTATATGACTCCACACATATGAAAGTACAGAACAGGGATACCTATAGTGACAGAAAGTAGAGTGACTTCTTAGGGCTAGGAGGAAGAGGTGGGGGATGACAGATAGGGGGTAACAGCTAAAGGGTGAAGGGTTTCTTTCTGAGGTGATGAAAATATTGTGATAATGGTTGTACATTTATATGATGAATATTAAAAACATTTAATTGTGCACCTTAAATGGGTGAATTGTATGCATGTGAATTATATCTTAATAAAGCTGTTTTTAAAATAAGGATTAAATAAGACCATGTTCATAAAAGTGATATAACATGGTATAAGTGAATGATTATTTTTCAAATTTATTCTTCCCTCAAAAGTTATCTGCCTCTATCCCCTGCACCTTTTTCTTCTTGGGATGCTAAGTATTTCCTCCACCCCTCCTGATTAGGTTACCCTCAGAACCTCAAGCCAGGCTGCCCTTAGAGCCAGGCCCAGATTCCCCCAACAGGGACCAAATTCCCTGCAGAACAAGCCCTCTCTGCAGCCTGGCTCAGAACACACAACCCAAGTGTCTCTAGTACAGGAATCTGTACTCAGCCACCAGAAGCTCATGGGGCTGCTTGATGGAGGAGCACACATGGGAGAAAGAACACTCAGGAGTGCTCATTCAAGACCGGCTTGTCTTAGTCTATCCTTAGCTCTTGAGTGAGCATTCCCACCTCCCAGGATCAGTTGCACAACTTGGACAAGAGATATAGAAGAACTTGCCTCTTGGCCTGGTCCCTGCCCTCCTCTACTCCTTACCCCTTTTCCTTGTCCCAGAGCCAGTCTTCATATTGAGCCGTATCCTGGTGAGCAGTCCTAGCCTCACTTCCTGGATCTAAGGCATCCTTAGGCTCCAGCCCCCCCAGGGTCTGCCACCACCTGCTCCCAGGCTTCCCAAGTGGTCCCTGCTCTTAGATTTCCAAGACTGTGATCAACTAACCATTCCCACAACTTTCAGTCACTCTCCCCCAGGCTACATAATTCCATGTTATGGCCTGGATTCTCAGAAGGCAGGGGACAGTGGTTTCACCCTAGCATCCAGCAGACTCAAAATCATTCTGAGTTATCAGAGACCTGACATTGCTGAGGTTACTAGTCCTCACTCATGCTGCCTCCTCCACAACTACAATTTCATGCCTGTACTTATGACACAGAGATAGGAACTACAGATCAGATAGGTAGGTGCAGAATCCCTAGCTGGTGATGATATCCTCCCTTCCTTCAGTGGGTCCCTTGCTCCTCAGCCCTGTGATCTTGGGCAAGTTCTGTAAGCTCCCCTAAGTGTCAGCTTCCTTATCCACAAAGCAGGGGGAACAGTAGCTTGGGAGAAATCACCTTAGATGGAGTGCGAATGAGGCCTATCACTGAAGGCATCACCCAAGAACAAATATTGTGCAAGGTCCTTTGGGTCTGGGGCAGCAGGAAATGACTAGAGCTTGGTTACTATACTTACTATGTTGCCTTCCTGTTAAAAATGATTTCTTAGGCATGAATTTTCTCGAGATTCAAAAAGTCTTTCTATTTATTTGTGAAAATCATGTGTTCCAGAACTTCCTCAGGACCTGCATTCCTGTGCTTTATCTCAAAGGTGTCTCTGGACACAATTTAATCTCATTGTCTATAAACTTGAATTTGTGCCCCACTACAAATGAATTGTTTGGTGCAGGGAAGGGAAGGCGCAGGACAACCATGTTCTTCAAAGAGGTTTTCATCCTGCAGAGAAAGTATGTGGGCCATGTTCCCACGGATGATAGTACCTTGACCACAATTCTGAATCTGAGCTCCTAACACACCTCAGAATTGATCCAAGTTACAGGGCACCTGACAGGGCCAGGCTCATTGCCTGACACACAACAGCCCCTGGAGGGAGCTGCTCCTGCAGTTGCTCCAGTTCCCTTCTCCCTTCATACTAGGCAAATGATGTGTCATCTTAGGAGCTATGAACACTATCTAATACAAATGATTAACAGCAGGATAATCCATATTCTAGGGCTTCGGTTACTGTCTTTCTTTAATAACAGAACCAGCCCTCCTTTCCTGCCTAGATCAGTACTTCTCAGCTCCTCAAATAATTGAAATAATATTAATTCTACATAAACTGTTCCATAAAATAGAAAAATGAAGGAAAGAATAAGGAGAAGATAAAATATTTCCCAATTCATCTTATGAGTTCAGCTTTGCCTTGATACCAAAGTCAAAATAGAAGGAAACTGCAGGTTGGTCTCCCTCATGAGCAGTTAGCTAAATACTAGTCAACTGAATCCAACAACATATAAAAAAGATATTGTATCATGACCAAGTGAAATTTATACCACAAATGCAAGGCTGGCTGAAAATTAGAAAACTGGTGTGATCCACCATATTAACAAGCTAAAGAAGAGAAAACATATGATCATGTCAATAAATGCATTTGATAATAATCAATATGCATTCATGATTCTTATTAAAATCCCAATATGCTAGGAATAGATGATAATTTTCTTATACTGAAAAAGAGCATCTATGAAAAACAAACAATCCACAGCTAACATCATACTTAATGGTGAATGACTGAATGTTCTTCCCCTAAAATCAGGACCAAGGCACCAGAGGTTGTTATGAGTACAATGAGGCAAGAACAAGAAATGAAGTCTGTAGATGGGAAATAAAAAAATACAACCTTAATGCACCCTTAGAAAATTTCAAGGAATCTCCAACAACATACTAGGGTGAATAAATAAAATTGATCCTGTTGCAGTTATAAGATTAATACAAAATGAATTACTGGAAGTGAAAACTTAAAGAAAAACTATCACTTACAATAGTACCCAAAATAACAAAAATACTTAGGTATAAATTTAACAAAATATCTATATGATCTGTAGACTGAAACCATGAAATGTTGATAAAATAAATCAAAGAAGACAAGAGATGTATCATATTTATGAATTAGAACACAATTTATGAATTCTCCTCCAAACTGATCTATAAATACAACTCAATCCCAATCAATTGTTTGATTCTAAAACCAATTATTTGAATCTAAAATGTGTATAGATAATCAAAAGAACTATAAAAGTCAAAATAATTTTGATGAGTAATAACAAATTCGGAAGAGTCACATTATATAATTTCAAGATGTACTGGGTTGGCCAAAAACCCATTATGTTTTTGCAATAAAATAAAAGACACATTTTTCATTTTCACCAATAACTTTATTGATTTAAATATTTTGAATATGTCAGCTCTCTCCTGCTATTGGCTTCTAGTGAGTAGAGACCAGGAGTGTTGCTAAACATCTTCCAATCCATAAGACAGCCCCACAAGAACAAATTATTTGACTAAAATCAATAGTACCAAGAAACTTCACAAACCACTTCTGACACATTCGGTCAGTCACAGCACCTTCTCCAGACATGACACAAATCTTTCCTTGTATTTCAGTTGCATTTTTTTCTTCTTTGAAATAATGAAGCAAAATACACCAAGAATGTTGTATATTTTCTTCTATCTTCAATATTAAAATGCACACAAATTTACCAATTTTGATGCTTTTTAAAAATGCATGCTGATATGACAGCTAATGCAATCTAATGAAATTGTTTCAAAAGAAGTTAAAAACAACTAAGTACTACTAGAGCCATTGTACAGAAAAAACATAATGGACTTTTCTGCCAACCCAATATTATAACTATAGTAACCAAGACACATTGATGAAGAGACAGACAAATAAATGACTATAACAGAACAGAGAATACAGAAATAGACCCACACATATGTGGTTGATCACTTTTTGGCCAAGTGCCAAGGCAATTCAATGGAGATCTTTTCAACAATTAGTGCTAGATCAACTGGATATTTACATGGGAAAAAATGGACCTTGACCTCCTACTTCACACTATACACAACAATTAACTGAAAATGGATTATACATGTGAAATCTAAAACTATAGAACTTCTAGAAGAAAATATTAAAGACAAGTTTTGTGACCTTGAGATAGACAAAGATTTCTTAAATATGGCACAAAAATAAATCATAAAAGGAAAATTGATAAATTGGAATTTATCAAAATTAAAAACAATTAAATTTGTTGTTAAGAGCATGAAAAAGCAAGCCACAAATTGATATGCATACAACACATATATTAGACAAAAGGCTCATATCCAGAATACAAAAATAACTTACTTTGTCAATAATAAAACAGAAACTTCCATTCTCCTCTCACTCCTAAAAAACAAGTAAAAGATTTAAACTTTTCACCATAGGATATATACAAATGGCTAATAAACATATGAAAAGATGATCAACATATAAGTCGTCAAGGAAATACAAATCAACATCACCTAGAGAAGCTACTATATGACCATTTGAATGGCTAAAGTTTAAAAAATATGACTATACCAATTGTTGGTATTCATGTTAGAGAATTGAATGCCTCACATATGGCTGGTAGAAATTTAAATTTTTAGAAAACAGTTAGGTAATCTCTTAAGACATTAAACATGTATACCTGTTTTACCAAAAATAAAAACGTATGTCCACAAAAAGACTTATAGTCAAACTTTCACAGCAGCTTATTTGTAAAAGTCATACATTGGAAGTAACCTGAAAGTCTATCAAAATGTGAGTGGATAACAAATT
Organism: Phyllostomus discolor; assembly: GCF_004126475.2. Classification (NCBI taxonomy): domain Eukaryota; kingdom Metazoa; phylum Chordata; class Mammalia; order Chiroptera; family Phyllostomidae; genus Phyllostomus; species Phyllostomus discolor. Next base: position 109,710,156 of record NC_040907.2, read on the forward strand.
GTGATATAGCTATAGAATGGACTATGACTCAGCAATAAAATGAATGGCTTAATGGTACACTCAACAATATGGATGAATCTCAAAATCATTAAAATAAAATAAGTGAGTAAAAGAAGACAGATAGAAATAATACATATGGTATAATTCCATTTACATTAAATTCTAGAAAATACAAACTAATCTATAGCGTTTGGAGATGAAGAGCATGAGGAAAATTTGGGGTTGAAGACAACATATGTTATCTTGATTGTGGCAATAGTTTCATAGGTGTATACTTATGTCAAAACTTACCATGTTCTACACTTCAAATATGCACAACTTATTGTACATCAAGTTGTAAAAAAACCAGAAAATTACATACATTTGTTATACAACTTAAAAGTCACTGAAATATATAATATAGAAAGCAATCAAACAAATAAATTCATGTTCCCTTTGATTCCAGGTTTGAAATTTTATTACGTAGAAACAGAAGCACCATTGAGTTAGAGGAAAATTATCACAAGGTTGTTTATAGAATCAAAAACAGGAACAACTTAAAATACTCCTCATTAGGGGAAAAGATCAGTAAGCTATCGAGGACTATTACACAGCCATTAAAAGAATAAACTTTATTCGGAGGGCTAAGATGGCATCAGAGTAGGAAGGAGCAGATTTGGCTTTCCTCTGCTCAGGGGAGAAAATCCTGACCGATCTATGGAGTAGAGAGGCAAGCAACCAATATACTTCAGCATTTTTGAAAATAGGGGACCAATGATTGTGGCAGAACTGAAAGACCAAAGAGTGGACCCTAAGAAGAGTGCTGCAACAAGACAAAAAAGAATAGGTGGAGGAGGCGAACACCAGGATACCTAATGGAAGAGGAAACCCAACAACAAAGGAACCACTAACAGATAACAACAGAAGAAGGTGAAGGAGGGAGTAGTAACCACACAAACCTCAATCCAGGACCTATCTGGAAATGCAACTAAACAGTAGAGACAGTACCCAATACAAACAACTGAACAAGATTTCTTTAAACCTTATACACACAGAAGAACCAGCTTCAACACAACCTGCCCTCACCAGCACAACAAAATACAGGAGGTGGTAGACAGAGTGACCCTCATTTAACCAGCTGGTGGGAAGGAACCACCAAAGAAGGACTCAACAACAATCAAAACCCAAAGGCAAACACGAAGCAAACTTAAATGACAGCCCAACACCAGTAGCTTGGGAGATCAAGGAAACAGCACCACTGAAACTCACTGCTATTCTACTAAAGAAGTTCACACCATAAACCCAGGGAGCCAGAACAGATCAATATAAGAAGCTGAGGCAAACAAGAAGAGTCTCACAAACAATAGGAAGGCAAAGAAACAATCCCCAAATGAAAGGAAAGGAGGAAGCCTCAGAAAGAATGCTAAATGAAATAGAGGCAATTCAACTATCTGATATTGAGTTCAAAGCAATGATTGTCAGGAAGCTCGATGAGCTCACAATGAGCTACGAGAAACTACAGGGAAGCTACAATGAACTCACTCAAAACTACATCAGCATAAAAAAGGAAACAGAAACTCTCAACAAGGGCCAAGAGGAAATGAAGAATACAATTTCTGAACTGAAGAACACAGTAGAAGGAATGAAAAGCAGGATCCATGAAGCAGAAGATCGGATCAGTGAGCTAGAGGACAAAGTAGAAGAAAACACCCAGAAAAAGCAAGAAAAGGAAAAGAGGCTCAGAAAGAATGAAGAGGGATTAAGAGAAATGCAAGACAATATAAAACGTAATAATATCCATATAATAGGGATATCAGAAGGAGAAGAAGAACAAGGGATAGAAAACCTACTTGAAAAAGTAATGATGGAAGACTTCCCTAATTTGATGAGAGAAAAAGTCACACAAATCCAGGGAACACAGAGAGTCCCAATCAAGAGGAACCCAAAGAGACCCACCTCAAGACACATCATAATTAAAATGGCAAAATTTCAAGACAAAGAGAGAATCTTAAAGGCAGCAAGGGAGAAACAGAAAGTAACATACAAGGGGGCCCCAATAAGGCTAACAGCTGCCTTCTCAATGGAAACACTCCAAGCCAGAAGAGAATGGCAAGAAATAATCCAAGTAATGAGAACCAGACGCCTGCAACCATGACTACTTTACCCAGCAAGGCTCTCAATCAAGATAGAAGGCCAAATAAGAAGCTTCTCAGACAAAAGAAGTCTAAAAGAATACACCTCCACCAAACCAGCTCTGCAAGAGATGCTAAAGGGAGTGCTTTAAGGAAAGAAAGGAAAAGAGAGAGTGAGAGAGGATCACAGGTACATAAAAGGCAATGAATAAGTACCTATCAATAATAACCCTAAATGTAAATGGATTAAATGCTCCAATCAAAAGACACAGAATAGCTGATTGGATAAGAGAACATGACCCACACATATGCCGCCTACAAGAGACCCACCTCAGGATAAAAGATCTGCACAGGCTGAAAATGAAGGGCTGGAAACAAATTTTCCAAGCAAATGGACAGGAGAAAAAAGCCGGGGTAGCAATACTCATATCTGACAAAATAGACTTCCAAAAAAGGATCATAAAAAGAGACCCAGAAGGTCATTTCATAATACTCAAGAGAAGAATCCACCAAGAAGACATAAATATTGTAAATATATATGCACCCAACATAGGAGCACCCAAATACATAAAGAAAATCTTAGAGGACTTCAAGAAAGATATGGACAGCAACACAATTATTGTGGGGGATTTTAACACCCCACTTTAAAAAATGGACAGATCTTCCAAACAAAATATCAACAAAGATATTGTGGCATTGAACAATACCCTAGACGAAATGGGCTTTATTGATATATACAGAACCCTCCATCCCAAAGAAGCTAAATACACGTTTTTTTCAAGTGTACATGGAACATTTTCAAAGATTGACCACATGATAGGACACAAAACAAGCCTCAACAATTTCAAAAAAATTGAAATCATACCAAGCATTTTCTCATATCACAAGGGACTGAAACTAGAAACCAACCATAAGGAAAAAAACCCAAAACACTCAAATTCGTGGAGATTAAACAGCATGCTATTAAACAATGAATGGGTCAAGAATGATATTAGGGAAGAAATCAAACGGTTTTTGGAAACAAATGAAAACGAACTCACAACAACCCAAAACTTATGGGACACAGCCAAGGCAGTCCTGAGAGGGAAGATCATAGCGATACAGGCCCACCTAAAAAAGTTAGAAACATTTCAAACAAACAACCTAACCCTACGTCTACAAGAACTCGAGGAACAACAACAAAGACAGCCCAGAGCAAGCAGAAGGAAGGAAATAACCAAGATCAGAGCAGAATTAAATGACATAGAGGCTAAAAGCACAATTCTAAAGATCAATGAATCCAAGAGTTGGTTCTTTGAAAAGATAAACAAAATCGACAAGCCTTTAAGCAGACTCATCAAGAAAAAAAGAGAGAAAACCCAAATAAACACAATCAGAAATGAAAGAGGAGAGATTACAACAGATACCACAGAAATACAAAGGATTGTAACAAATTACTACAAAGAGCTGTATGCCAAGAAATTTGAAAACCTAGATGAAATGGACAAATTTCTAGAAAAATATAACCTTCCAAAACTCAATAAAATGGAAGCAGAAAGCCTCAACAAACCAATAACAGCAAAAGAAATCGAAGCAGTAATCCAAAAACTCCCAACACACAAAAGCCCTGGACCAGATGGTTTCACAGGAGAATTCTACAAAGCATTTAAGGAAGAACTAACACCTATCCTTCACAGACTATTTCAAAAAATCCAAAAAGATGGAAGACTCCCAAACTCTTTTTATGAGGCCAGCATCATCCTAATTCCAGAAAAAGACATCTTAAAACCAGATAAAGACACAACAAAGAAAGAAAACTTCAGGCCAATATCGCTGATGAACATTGACACTAGAATCCTCAACAAGATACTGGCAAACCACATCCAACAGTACATTAAGAAGATCATACATCATGACCAAGTGGGATTCATTCCAGGTATGCAAGGATGGTACAATACTCGCAAATCAGTAAATGTAATACATCACATAAACAAAAGCAAAGACAGAAACCACATGATCATATCAATAGATGCAGAAAAAGCATTTGATAAGGTACAACACCCATTCATGATAAAAACACTCAGCAAAGTGGGAATAGAGGGAGCACTTCTCAACATAATAAAGGCCATATGTGAGAAACCTACAGCCAACATCATACTTAATGGGCAAAAATTAAAATCTTTTCCACTAACATCAGGAACAAGACAAGGATGTCCACTTTCACCACTTCTATTCAATATAGTATTGGCAGTTTTAGCCACAGCAATCAGACAAGAAAAAGAAATAAAAGCCATCCAAATCAGAATGGAGGAAACAAAAACTGTCACTGTTTGCAGATGACATGATAGTGTACATAGAAAATCCTATAGACTCCACCAAACAACTGCTTGACCTAATAAATGAATTTGGCAAAACAGCGGGATACAAAGTCAATATCCAGAAATCAAAGGCATTTCTGTACAACAACAATGAAACAGCAGAAATAGAAATCAAGGGAAAAATCCCATTTGAAATAGCAAAAAGAAAATAAACTACCTAGGAATAAACCTAACCAAAGAGGTAAAAGACCTGTATTCAGAAAACTACATAACACTGAGGTGAGAAATCAAGGAAGACACAAACAAATGGAAACATATACTGTGTTCATGGATTGGAAGAATTAACATCATCAAAACGTCCATACTACCCAAAGCAATTTACACATTCAATGCAATACCTATTAAAGTACCAATGGCATATTTCACAGACATAGAACAAACACTTCAAAAATTTATATGGAACCATAAACGACCCGAATAGCTGCTGCAATTTTGAGAAAGAAGAGTAAAGTAGGAGGGATCACAATACCTGACACTAAACTATACTACAAGGCCACTGTAATCAAAACAGCCTGGTACTGGCATAAAAACAGGCACATGGACCAATGGAACAGAACAGAGAGCCCAGAAATAAACCCACATCTCTATGGTCAATTAATATTTGACAAAGGAAGCAGCAACATAAAATGGAATAAAAATAGCCTCTTCAACAAATGGTGTTTGGAGAAACTGGACAGCTACGTGCAAAAAAATGAAACTCGAGCACCAACTTACACGTTATTCAAAAATAAATTCAAGGTGGATAAAAGACTTAAATATAAACCGTGACACCATTAAAGTCCTAGAAGAGAACATAGGCAGGAAAATCTTAGATATTTCATGCAGAAACTTTTTTACTGACAAGTCTCCTAGAGCAAGGCACATAAAGGAAAGAATAAACAAATGGGACCTCATCAAAATAAAAAGCTTTTGCACAGCTAAAGAAAACAGTAACAAAATAATAAGAGAACCAACTGTATGGGAAAACATATTTGCCAATGATACCCCAGACAAGGGTTTAATCTCCAAAATATATAAAGAACTTACACGACTCCACTCTAAGAAGACAAATAACCCAATTAAAAAATCGGCAAAGGACTTGAACAGACCCTTCTCCAAGGAGGACATACAGAAAATCCAAAGAAAGACACATGAAACGATGCTCAATATCGCTAGCCATCAGAGAGATGCAGATTAAATCCACAGTGAGATACCACTTCACACCAGTCAGAATGGCCATCATAAACAAAGCAACAATTAACAAGTGTTGGAGAGGTTGTGGAGAAAAGGGGACCCTAGTGCATTGTTGGTGGGACTGCAGACTGGTACAACCACTATGGAAAACACTATGGAACTTCCTCAGAAAACTAAAAATGGATCTTCCTTTTGACCCTGCAATTCCACTGCTGGGACTCTATCCTAAGAACACTGAAACACCAATACAAAAGAACCTTTGCACCCCGATGTTCATAGCAGCACAATTTACAATAGCTAGGTGCTGGAAGCAACCTAGATGCCCACCAGTAAATGAATGGATCAAAAAGCTATGGTGCATTTACACAATGGAATTCTATGCAGCAGAAAGAAAGAAGGAACTCCTGCCCTTTGCAACAGCTTGGATGGAGCTGGAAAGCATTATGCTAAGCGAAACAAGCCAGGCAGTGAAAGACAAATACCACATGATATCACCTTTAACAGGAACCTAAACAACAAAACAAAGAAACAAGCAAAATATAACCAAAGACACTGAAATAGGGGACAGACTGACAGTGACCAGAGGGGAGAGAAGAGGGAATTTCAGGGGGGAATGGGTAGGGTTTACAGGAACAAATTTAAAGGACACATGGACAAAAACTAGGAGTGGGGGTAATGGGAGGGAAGTAGGGAGGGTTGGTTGGGTGGGCTGGAATGGGAATAAATGGAAGGAAACTGTACTTGAACAATGATTAAAATAAAATTTTAAATAAAACTGCAAAAAAAGAATAAACTTTATGCATATGCTTCAACTTGAAAGGATATTTCTGCTGTATGTTTAAGTAAAAAAACATATATATTACTGTTCATATTATTATGAGATGGAATGGAATAGATGGACAGGTGGATAGGTATCCATAGATGGATGGACAGGTAGGTTTTCTACATATGTGCTTCCATGTATGAACATATTAAATTTTTTATGACTGGCTGGGCTAGACAGTCTTTGGAGAAAGATTTTTCACCCATTTATGAATTATTTAACTTGTAAAAATAAGTATGTTTTACTTTTGGAAAAGTTTTACTTTTATTCTTTAAAAGTAAAAAATTAAAATTAAAATAAAATAAAGAAAAGATTCAACCTGCTTTGAAATGCATCCAAAAATATGTTGGTTTGAGCGTTATAGAAGGTGTCGAAGAGACAGAAGTAAAATAAAGAAAGGATAATGAAATGTCAGAAGCATAATTGAGGTAGATAGTACACGAATATTTGCTGTACCACTTGAACATGTACTCAATAACCTTTGAGAAAAAAAAACTAACTTGAAATGATGATGATGATGGTGATGATGATGTTGATGGGAGATATATAGATGATAGATATAGATAGATGTGGATGAGTGGGTGGGTGGGAGGATAAATAATCAGACAGACAAGGCCTCTGCCCACAGCACAAAGTGAATTCATAATATGACAGGTGACTTGCTTCTTCCTGTATTGCCCAAGCTCCAGGCATGCTTTTTTTAATCATCCCAACAGCACACCTTCTGAGTCATTTAATCTTATGCCAGGGCCACTGCAGGATGTGCTCTAGAGTGAATTCTAAGTCTGGGCAATACATAGATCTATGGACAGTTTGGGGCCTCACAAGCACCTGGTATCCCAGGGTCATAAGGGAAACCCCCCTACCTCTTGGGGTATCTCTCCCCAATCCACATAGGAATTCTGATCATAGGCTGCCACCCACTAATTCCTATAGAGTTCTCAGATTTTTCATTACCTACTATTACAGTCATAACAATACTGTGAGGGTTTTCTCCTTTTAAGAAAGCCTAGGCACAGAGTGAGTGGTCATGTCACCTAATTTGGGGTCTCTACCCTAGAAAGCAGTAGGGTTTCAGTTTCAGGTGTGCTCCTAAGCTCACACTCTTGACACTTCTACCCATGTGGCTGTTTGTACAGGTGAGGGGGAGGTAGGGCTTCTGACTCCATCCCAACTCCCAACTCAACCTCACAGATCATACTGGAACTCTTGGTAGCCCCTGGGCCAATGGCCAACAGGGCCAATGGGAAGATGGACAGAGCCACTTGGATCCCACTCTGGGACTTGCACAGAACATGTTCTCCTCAGCTGCTGCCACCTGGGAGCCAGGACACCTTGGCTCTTGGAAAGTATAGAGCACTCTAGGGACAGAATTTTCTCCCACTAAGCTCAGAGCACACCAAAGGAGGACCAGTTGCTTCTCCTTGCAGGCACTATTTAACTTAGGCAACCTAGTGACTCATAACAAACTCCAGTTCAGGGTCTCCTCCATGAGGCTCTGGGCCATTCACATCAATCAAGGCACAGCAACAGTTCCAGGCATCTCATCCTGAGACTGCATTTTAATGAGTCCAGTGGAAGCACTTTCCCCCAAAAGAGACTTGTTCCAGTTAACCTTCACACCTACCTTTCCTGATCCACAGGCTCTGCCTGGGGTCAAGCTATGATGGGGAAGAATCATCAGAAGACCAGAATGCTCAGAGCTGTGATTCCTCATACGAAGTGGAGCGGAAGGACCAGTTTTTGCAGTGGGGACTAAGGCGGCTTATTATTATTATTATTATTATTCTAAATCAGACTCATTTCATTGGCTGCAAAAGATGGAGTGATGTGACCATATGTCACTTGGGCATTAAACAAATCCTAATGAGCTAAAAATATGTTTCTTTTGGCTAATTGACCTCTTTGGCCTTCATAAACCACTTGGTAAACATCCTCAGATAATGATTTCCAGAGAGCAGATTGTGGCTCTCCAGTATGCTGAGAAAGCCTCCCACCTCCATCCCCTAGGCCACCTCCTCTGGCTGCCTGCTGAGGCATACATGTTGCCTGCCTGCTGTCTGCACACCATATGAAATGTGTGCTGGAGTTGACAGGGAGAAGTGAGAGGAACAGATCCAGGCCACTTTCCTGAATCTGTCCTAGGGTGCTTTCCCAAATGTGTGATCGTGATTTGAGTAGTAGTTGTCTCTAGCCATAGTTGTCTCATCTGTTAAGTAAGGGAAATGCCCAACCCTGGAGGGATACAGAGAAAACACAGGGTTCTAAACTGTAAGCACGACCCACATCACTTCTATGTGAAGGAGCAGGAACTGGGAACATGAGGGTCCAACCATTGATTCAGCAGTTGATGCATGTGTTTCATGCAGGTGGGGAGAGTCATCTAGATACCAGTGAGGCCTGGGACCAACAGGGACCCAAGTACTACTACTGAGCTCTCTCTGTGAGCAGTGGGCAATAGACCAAGCTCTCAATCAATATGAGGATGGATGCTCCTCAGATCTAAACTAACTTCATTTGATCTTGAATCACTGGCTCCATGATGTCCTCACTCACCAAACCCGCCACTGAGGTCCAGATATGTCATTCCTATCATTTGGAAGCTGTTAGGAGGACCACTTTTGTTCTGTGGAGGCATTAACAGGACATAGGAATAAACTTCAAGTCCTGAAGTTGACGGGGCCCTAGGACTCAACCTCTGCACTATCTGAGATGACCTTACAGGCTTCTTCTCTCTACCCCTACATCCCCCCACTTACTGAACTGTTTCTTCAGCTATAAAACAGAGTTAATATCTACTAGGGAGAATGTATCAGTAATTGAGTGCTTCCTTCTTGCTTGATAATTATGAAGAACTTTACACATGTTTTCTCACTTAATTGCATAATAAGTGATTCCTAAGTCCACAGAGCAGAGAGTGGCAGAACCAGACCTCCAACAAATTCTACTTAATTCCAGAGGCATGGATCACCCAGTGCAGTGGGCAAATGCTATTTACTTGCAAGTTAATAACTCCATTTTGCAAGGAATACTGTCAGTCTATAAAGTGTGGAGCACAGTACCTGCCTATGGCAGAAACCCAAAATAAATGGTAGTTATTCAAATTATTATGCACAGAGGTGACACAATGAGATTCAACATAGCTTCTGGGTCAAACCACCCCTTCTTCCCAGCCCTCAAGGCTGATGAGCTTGAATTAGACAGGATTAAAGGCTTACTGGAGGTGGAAGCTGCACCTCAACTCCCACATTTAGCCTCAGACCTTCTGACTGCCAGCTGAGAAGGAAGGCAGCCACACAGGGCAGTGCTGTGGCCTTGCCCATAATCAAGGGAACTTTGTGCAGGAGCCAGCCTTCCTGGTTTCCCATGAAGAGAGAATGGACTCTGCTCTTGTCCATGCTGCTCTTTGGCCTGGCTAGCCCCACACATCTCTTCCAGCCAAGCCTTGTACTGGATATGGCCGAAGTCCTCTTAGATAACTACTGCTTCCCGGAGAACCTGATGGGGATGGAGGAAGCCATCAAGCAGGCCATCAAAAGTGGTGAGATCCTGGGCATCTCAGATCCTCAGACACTGGCCCGTGTCCTGACAGTCGGGGTGCAGAGCTCCTTGAACGACCCTCGTCTGGTCATCTCCTATGAGCCCAGTGCCCTCACAGCTCCTCAGAAAATCACAGCACTCACCAACCTCACACAAGAGGAACTACTTGCCCAGCTGCAAAAGGACATCCACCACAACGTTCTGGAGAGCAATGTGGGCTACTTGCGGGTGGATGACATACCGAGCCAGGAGGTGTTGAGCAAACTTGGGGACTTCCTGGTGGCCAATATCTGGAGGAAACTCCTGGGCACCTCTGCCTTGGTGCTAGACCTCCGACACTGCACTGGAGGCCATGTTTCTGGCATCCCCTATGTCATCTCCTACTTGCACCCAGGAAACACAGTCCTGCATGTGGACACTATCTATAACCGCCCCTCCAATATGACCACTGAGATCTGGACCCTTCCCCAGGTCCTGGGAGAGAGGTATAGTGCTGACAAGGATGTTGTGGTCCTCACCAGTGGCCACACCAGAGGAGTGGCTGAGGACATTGCTTACATCCTCAAACAGATGCGCAGAGCCACTGTGGTAGGTGAGCGGACCGTGGGGGGTGCCCTGGACCTCCAGAAACTGAGGATAGGTCACTCTGATTTTTTCCTCACTCTACCTGTGTCCAGGTCCTTGGGGCCCCTTGGTGGGGGCAGCCAGATGTGGGAGGGCAGTGGGGTGCTTCCCTCTGTGGGGATACCAGCTGAGCAGGCCCTAGAGAAGGCCCTGGCCATTCTCACACTGCGCAGGGCCCTGCCAGAAGTCATGCAGCACCTGCAGGAGGCCCTGCAGGACTACTACACCCTGGTGGACCACGTGCCTGCCCTCCTGCACCACCTGGCCAGCATGGACTTCACCATGGTGGTCTCTGAGGAGGATCTGATCACGAAGCTCAACGCTGATTTGCAGGCTGTGTCTGAGGACCCTAGGCTCCTGGTACGGCCCATCAGGCCCAAAGAAACCTCTTCTGGGCTTGATGCTGGAGCCGATGACCTACCAGAGGTAGCCCCAGTAATGCCAGAGGATGAGGTTGCCAGGCAGACCCTGGTGGACTCTGTGTTCCAGGTGTCAGTGCTGCCGGGCAATGTGGGTTACCTGCGCTTTGACAGGTTTGCTGATGCCTCTGTGCTTGGAGCACTAAGCCCATACATCCTACGCCAGGTGTGGGACCCTCTGCAGAACACAGAACACCTTATCCTGGACCTGCGTCAGAACATTGGGGGGCCATCCTCAGCTGTGCCCCTGCTGCTGTCCTACTTCCAGGGCCCTGAGGCCAGCCCTGTACACCTCTTCACCACCTATGATCGCCGCACCAATGTCACCCAGGAGCACTTCAGCTGCACAGAGCTGCTGGGCCAGCGCTATGGTTCCCATCGCGGGGTATACCTGCTCACCAGCCACCGCACTGCCACAGCTGCCGAGGAACTGGCCTTCCTCATGCAGTCACTGGGCTGGGCCACGCTGGTGGGTGAGATCACTGCCGGCAGCCTGCTTCACACCCACACAGTGCCCCTGCTGGAGACCTCAGAGGGTGGCCTGGCACTCATAGTGCCTGTGCTCACCTTCATCGACAATCACGGTGAGTGCTGGCTTGGAGGCGGTGTGGTGCCTGATGCCATTGTACTGGCTGAGGAGGCCCTGGACAAAGCACTGGAGGTCCTGGAGTTCCACCGCAGCCTGGGAGCCTTGGTAAAGGGCACAGGACACCTGTTGGAGGCCCACTATGCACGGCCAGAGGTTGTTGGGAGGATAGGAGACCTGCTACGAGCCAAGCTGGCCCAGGGGGCATACCGCACAGCCGTGGACCTGGAGTCACTGGCCTCCCAGCTCACGGCTGACCTGCAGGAGATGTCTGGGGATCACCGTCTGTTGGTGTTCCACAGCCCAGGTGAGCTGACAGCAGATGATGTGCCCCTGCCACCCCCTGCCATTTTCTCTCCAGAGGAGCTCTCCTATCTCATTGAGGCCCTGTTCAAGACAGAAGTGCTGCCTGGCCTGCTGGGCTACTTGCGTTTTGATGCCATGGCTGAGCTGGAGACAGTAAAAGCCATTGGGCCACAGCTGATACAGCTGGTGTGGCAGAGGCTGGTGGACACAGCTGCACTGGTTGTCGATCTGCGCTATAACCCTGGCAGCTACTCCACGGCTGTGCCTCTGCTGTGCTCCTACTTTTTTGAGGCAGAGCCCCTCCAGCACCTCTACTCTGTCTTTGATAGGGCCACCTCGATGGTCACGGAGGTATGGACCCTGCCTCAGTTGGCTGGTCAACGCTATAGCCCCCACAAGGACCTTTACATCCTGATGAGCCACACCAGTGGGTCAGCAGCTGAGGCTTTTGCTCACACCATGCAGGACCTGCAGCGGGCCACAGTCATTGGGGAGCCCACTGCTGGAGGGGCACTTTCTGTGGGCATCTACCAGGTGGGCAGCAGTCCATTATATGCCTCCATGCCCACGCAGATAGCCCTGAGTGCCAGCACAGGCAAGGCCTGGGAACTGTCAGGGGTAGAGCCTGACATCACAGTGCCCATGAACGAAGCCCTCTCCACAGCCCAGGACATAGTGGCCTTGCGTTCGAAGCTGCCCACTGTTCTACAGACAACTGGGAAGCTGGTTGCTGATAACTATGCCTCCCCTGATCTAGGGGCCAGGATGGCTGCCAAACTGAGTCCTCTGCATAGCCGCTACTCGAGGGTGACCTCTGAAGGGGCCTTGGCTGAGATGCTGGGGGCTGACCTGCAGGTGCTTTCTGGGGATCCACACTTGAAGGTAGCCCATATCCCTGAGGATGCCAAGGACCGCATTCCTGGGATTGTGCCCATGCAGGTGAGATACAAGGGAGACTTGGCCCAGCACAGTCCCAGGAGGGAGTTGACAAGTTGTCTGTATATTCAGGGTCCTGTGTGTAGTACAAGACAAAGGCTTCCGGATTTTCACGTTTAAGTTTTTATCAGTCACATCTTTTTCTCTCTCTTACTTTGCCATCCCATCCACTCCCATGCTCATGGGGTCCCACAGGACCTCAGTTTGAAAACCCCTGTTACAGAAGGAGCTACACTCTTATTAGGGTATTTGCAGGGCTTCTCATTGTCAGTGCTGGAGAAAGAGGTCAGTAAGTCACATGAGATCTCTGTTTCCACTTTCGGAATTGTGGCCTTTCTGTTAATACCACCTGCTTGCCTCAGGGGTCTGCAGTTTGTGTGGATGAATCAAGGGGATGGAGACAGGGAAGCAAGGGAGGCCCTGGCCTCACAGTGCTTTGGGATTAAAGCATGGACAGACCCTGGCATGATCAGGGGTGGCAGGGCACAGCCCAAAGAACCACAGCAATGAGATTTGCTTGGTTAGGTACCAGCTGCCTACTCCTCCCCTCCCATGATGCAAAGCACTGCACCCTGAAGGAGCTGTACACAGTGGGCATGTGGCCAGATCCAAGGGCCAACTGGGTGCGAAATTCTGAGTGAGGCTGTGTGGTCAGAATATTTCAAGTTTTGGGAAATACTGAAAAGGTGAATCAGTGCTGAAGAGTTTTGTGGCTGCTGCTGGGTGGATGAGGGCGAGTTCTCCAGACAAGAGGCCAAAGGAAGCCATTAAGACTCACCAAGCAGTCCCATCAGGTGAAAGCTCCATCCAAAGCAGCATGTACAACATCTCCCCACATATTCTATCATCTGTGATTTCACTGCGTAGTCAGGGAAGCTGTTCTCTTGAGTTCCCTTAAAAGCAGGGCCTAAGACCAGGGTTTGGGCATAGACGATTTACATGGGAGGTAGTCACTGTAGCAGGAGTGAGGGAGCAGGTGGAGTGGGAGCAAAGGAGGACAGCTGACAAGCAGGTACATTATTTGTTCCATAGGACTTGGACACTTGTGAGGAATGCCTCCCAGACCCACCCTCTGCAGCACTTGTCCTCCATTGTCTGAGGGTTCTCCTGGGGTATATAATTGCTCTGAAACTCTAAGAAAGCTTGGAGAAAGTTCTGAAGTGAGGAGTAGAAAAACACAGGGGTGTGCTGGAGGCAGGGCCTTGTCAGCTGGGGTCCAGTTGCCACTGAAATCAGAGGAGAGCTGAGGGCACCAAAAGCATCTACTGTAAAATCATTCTTCTATTTTACAAAAACAGAAATTGAGGTCTGGAAAGGTACAGATAACAGTGGTCTGTGATCAAATAGCTTGTTACTGAGGCTGTGTGTCCCAGGCAACAGTGGTATCCTGACGGCTCTTTGCCCTCAGTCTAGCTCACAGAGCCTGCAGCCTTCTAGCAACTTTGAAGAGAAAGGAGGATACCCAGGCATGTTGGGGGAGCTGAGTAAGTGCCAGGACTGCACTAGGCTCACAGTGCCTTCAGATTCAAATTGGGGGCTAACTCCTTCACAGTGTAGTCAGAGTTCACATTTTGGTGTCACATGTGGATTCAGATTCTGTCCCTACCACTTACTTGGCTGTGTGACCTTGGGAAAATTTATTGAATTTCTGTGCGTTTCAGTTCCTCATTAAAAATATGGGGATTAATTGACTCCTCTACCTACAGGGTTGCCATGAGGTTGATGTTAAGTGCTGCAAAGTGCCCAGCACAGGGCCAGGCCCAATAGCTAATGTTGTTTCTCCCTGCCCTGAGGTGAGGGGGTGTGGAGGCTCAGGGACATCAAGAAGTATCTGGTGAGGTCATGGGAGACAGAGTGGAAACAATGCCTGGACCTTTCAGCTCTGTACACTAGGACACGGGGTTGGTACACATGAGCATTCTTGTAAGAAGCCTGCTGACCATGCGAGGGACTATCAAAAAGGGTTCTGGTACCTACCACCTCCCTCAGAATTCCCTTTGTGTACCCTTATTATTTCTCTCCATATGAAGAAAATCTTTGGTGTCCACTTTCCCAAGCTTTAAATTCTTCTCCTCTCCTGACTCTGAACTGGACTTCTCAATCTTTCAGATCCCTTCCCCTGAAGTCTTTGAAGACCTGATCAAGTTTTCCTTCCACACTAACGTGCTTGAGGACAACATTGGCTACTTGAGGTTTGACATGTTTGGAGACTGTGAACTGCTCACCCAGGTGTCAGAGCTGCTGGTGGAACATGTGTGGAAGAAGATTGTGCACACAGATGCCATGATTATTGACATGAGGTCAGTGGGCCAACCATCAGTGGTTCTTGGCCTGACCAGGGAAGCTGCTGGAAGACAGTCAAAATTATGGGCCTAGTAGAGATGAAAAAGGACCCTGTAACACAGGATAGGAATTGAAAGGACTAGGTCATCTGGCTATCAGGGGTTCTGGTTTAATTGGCTGGGTGAGACACCAGCACTGATAGATTTTTAAAGTTCCTCCAATGATCCCAATGTGCATTCCAGGATGAGAATTACTGAGCTAATTCAGTGGTCCTCAAATGTGCCTGGTTTTAGGACTCCTTGGAGAGGGAGAGGGAAGGCAGACATGAAGAACACTGATTCCAGTGCCCCACCCTAGCCCTACTGAGTACAAAAGCCCAGGGGTGAGGCCCAGTTGTCCATATATTTGAAAGGAATCATCCAGGTCTTCCTGATGATCAGTCATGTTTGGGACAGTTAAGTCTCCACCTGTGGTTGTAGCTCACACTATACAAAATCAATCCATGACCATCCTGATCATAAGAATCATAAAGCCAGTGTCCCAAAGAGAATTTACAAATTAGCCTCTACTGTTGTGAAAGGAATTCTTTGCCTCACAAAATTATATTTGGAGGGATGCTTTCAGCCAGCCACTTCCTTCCTGCTTCTGTAAAGGTGTGTCTGATAGGTGTGTTTCCCTTCTAGAACAGGATCATGCTTCCCATGCCTCCCAGGTCCACAAGCAGGCTTGCCTGGGCACCCTCCATGGCAAGGGGAAGGTCTGGCTACCAGGCAGATACTGCTGGGATTGGCTAAGAAGCAGTGTCCAGCTATGGTGGTTGGCCACAACATTCCCAGGGTTCTTAGTCATCGCTAGGTAGATCTGGATCCCAGCAGCTGGCTCTCCTCCCTGGGGAAGAAACTGTTTCCAGGGTTCCAGTGTATGTGCTCAGAACTTCAACTTGGGGGCTCCTGTATGATCTCTGATCTCTTTATTCTTCAAATGCTCTATTAAACATCTGAACAAACTTCATGCTAAGTCCCTATCTGCTTAATTGTGCCATGTACATTTTTTTTAAATAAAAGGAGGTCCAGTCTATAGGTGTACTTTGTTTAAGAACCCTTCCAATCTGAGGTCTGGAGGTTCAGATGCTGAGATCATGGGCCCTGAACCCAACCAAGTCATTCCAGACCATCAACCAGAAGAGGCTCCTAACACACTGCCAGCCCCGCACTCTTTGTTTCCCAATTGAAAAGACAGGAGCCCAAGAAGATCATGACATGGGGCAAATCTAAACGGCCTAGGATTGGCGCAGTCTTTCTCACTTCTGATGCAGTTTCACAACTCTGAGCACTCAGCCACATTAATTGCCTCATTAGGACGCCTCATCTAAGACACCTAGTAGGTTTTGTGAAAATATTGATAATGCAATTGGGAGGACAGTGTTCCCAAGATGTTTTCCATTCACAGGAAGCATGGGTACAGGGGAGCAGTCCATGGTCAGTAAGTTAGGAAAATTTATCAAAAAGTTCCTGACTGTAGGACTTGCCAGAGCCTTTAATGTAATGTATACAGTTTGTATCATACATTGTATTACTATGTGATCAGAAGAGGTAGGTATGGTATGCAGTCTATTCTAAATGAATTTGACCACAAAGTTTCTTGCTTTCAAGAGATTGTACTCTGGGGAACTCTATCCAAGGAATCCTGTAGTATAAGGAAAGGGCACTAGACTGAGGCTGTCTGGAATTAGAACATTCCACAGGACAAAGATCTAGATCTCCCAGAGGGCACCAAGGGCCTCAGTGTGAGCTCTGTTCTCAGGGGCCTCCATTTCCTTCCCTCAGGTTCAACATTGGCGGCCCCACATCCTCCATCTCTGCCCTGTGCTCTTATTTCTTTGACAAAGGCCCTCCCATTCTGCTGGACAAAATCTACAGCCGGCCCAATGACTCTGTCAGTGAGCTCTGGACACACACCCAGCTAGCAGGTGGGTGCAAAAGTCTTTTCCTCCCTGTTCTCATTCTAGAATTTTCTGGAGAATTAAAGACAGCTTGGGGTCAGGTAAAAGTAACAGTAAGTGGAATATAAAGTCTCTATCCTATGCCGTGCACTTTGCACATATGATCTTTTTTTTAAAACTTGTGCTCTCTCTTTTTTTCTTTCTTTTCTTAAAGATTTTATGTATTTTGTTTTAAAGAGAGGGTAAGGGAAAGATAAAGAGAGGGAGAGAAACATCAACGTCTGGTTGCCTCTCACGTGCCCTGTACTGAGGACCTGGCCCGCAACCCAGGCATGTGCCCTGACTGGGAATTGAACCAGCGACCCTTTGGTTCACAGGCCAGAGCTCAATCCACTGAGCCACACCAACTAGGGATGCACATATGATTTTAATCCCTGCAAAACTTGTGCTATTATGCTCATTATCTAAAGGAGAAAGTCAATGTCTACTGACTTTCTCTGTGCTTTAACCTCTGTGCTTTAACCCCTGTGCTTTACAAAGCCATGGCCCTCCCAGCCTTGTTGCTAGTGGATAGCCTCATTCCTTCCCACTTGCCCAGCATCCAAAACCAAGGAATCTGCTATCCCATCAACAACAGGAAGCTGGGAGACCAATAGGGGTGTGCATATAACCAGAAAAGCATCCTGAAATTTTCACTTGTACAGTTCCTTATCACATAAACATTTGGAACTTCAAACACACATGTTCAACAATATTGCAAAATGTAAATAAAAATCAGAACCAGGTGAATTCTAAATTCAAATAGACATTTAAGACCAGGAGTTAAAAATAGACTCAGATCTTCAGATCATAGGGTCCTAGAACTTTGATGTCCCATATGAGAACCTCTGAGCATGGAAATGTAGCTCATATGATTTGTGATATGTAAAGTATAAAGAGAATGACAGATTTTGAAGACATTTTATGAAGGGAAAGGATTTAAAATATGTCATCCATAATTTTATTAACTACTTTTTTTAAAGATTTTATTTAATTATTTTTAGAGAGGGAAGGGAGGGAGGGAGGGAGAGAGAGAGAGAAAGAGAGAGAGAGAGGGGAAGAGAGAGAGAGAGAAATATCAGTGGGCGGTTGCTGGGGGTCATGGCCTGCAATCCAGGCATGTACCCTGACTGGGAATCAAACCTGCGACACTTTGGTTCACAGCCTGCACTCAATCCATTGAGCTACGCCAGCCAGAGGTTAACTATATTTTTGAAATAAACATATATTGGATATATTTAGTTAAATAAAATTTATTAAAATTCATTTCATCTGTATTTTTTTATTTGTTTAATGTGGCCACTAGGAAACTTAAAATGACAACT
Organism: Phyllostomus discolor; assembly: GCF_004126475.2. Lineage (NCBI taxonomy): Eukaryota > Metazoa > Chordata > Mammalia > Chiroptera > Phyllostomidae > Phyllostomus > Phyllostomus discolor. Next base: position 109,728,620 of record NC_040907.2, read on the forward strand.
GTGGCTTGCATTCTGGCTCGTTTTATTTCTTTGGGTATCATTTTCCTGCAGGATTGTTGTCAAGTCACAGATTTGGCTCTTCTGAGGGTCCAAGGTGAAAAGATATTCTGGTCTGGTTAGGTTTTTGTTATTAATTTCTTTTTTTTTATAATTAATAAAAATGTTATTAATAAAAAGGGAAATGTACATTTTTCTTTCCTGGAAAAAAATCAAGCTTTTCCCCATTTCTTGGTGAAAAAAAAAAATCTGCATGGGGGTAGGTGGGCTGGGAAGTACTTTGTGCTCAGGATTGGGCACATGCTCTTAACCCTGTTTTACAGATGCAGAAACTGAGGCTCAGGAAGGTGGAGTGACTTGCATGTGGGTGCAAGGATGCAGAACTAAATGTCAGGCCCTCTTCTCTGTGGGTCCAGGCAATGTACAGAAGACAGGTCTCTGGGGGGTGACTTGACAACCTATCTTGAAATGTCTTCTCATTTGCAGGTGAACGCTACGGCTCCAAGAAGAGAGTGGTCATTCTGACCAGCAGTGTAACGGCTGGCGCGGCGGAGGAATTTACCTATATCATGAAGAGGCTGGGCCGCGCTTTGGTCATTGGGGAGGTGACCAATGGGGGCTGCCAGCCTCCACAGACCTACCATGTGGATGACACACACCTCTATATCACCATCCCCACAGCCCGTTCAGTGGGGGCTATGGATGGCAGCTCCTGGGAAGGGGTGGGCGTGGTGCCTCATGTGGCTGTTCCTGCGGAGGCAGCCCTCACCAGAGCCAAGGAGATGCTCCAGCACACTCTGGTGAGAGCGAGTTGGGGACCTGGACAGCAGGGCCCCCTGGAGGGCTTCCATGAGCAGAGCCCTGTGGTAGGTGGGGCCTCTGGGCCACACACCAAGGGAGCTCAGGTAGCTGATTTTGCCTAAGGTGCAGGAAAGGGGCCTGCTGAGCTCTGGTTAGGCTTAGAATTGCAAGTACCCTTGGAGCTCATCCACCCGGTCTTATCACCACTGTCATCATCCTCTCTGTTTGGACACCTGGGGAGCTGACATTCTTAGTAATACTTGTTTTGCAGCAGTGCAGTCCAGATCTACCCCCAGCCATGCTTCTTAATTGCCAGTTCCTGGTCATGCTGTCAGCTAGATAGCACAGTTCTGTCCAACTGAGTTACATGGTGAGTCACAGATGCCAGGAACATGTGTCAATTTACATTTTTCGTAGTCACATTTAGAAAAGTAAAAAGATGCAAGTGAATTAATTTCAACAATATATCTTATTTAACCCATTATATTCACAGCAGTATTGTTTCAACACATACTCAATATAAAAATTATTACAAATGAGATGTTTCTGTACAAAGTCTTTGAAATCTTACAGTACATTCCCATTCTCAAGTGCCACATGTCTAGTTCTCAATGGCCATGTATAGCTGGTGGCTACTGTGTGAGGCAGCACAGGTCCAGAGATAAGAGCTCCCCACTCCCCTAGAACACTGTCCTCACTCTGCCCTCCCTGCACCTGTATCTCCCTTGTTAGAACAACTCTCCCACTCTGTCCTGGACCATCTCTGTCTCCACCATGCAGCATAACCGTTGGGGCAGGAGCTGTCCAACTCAGCTTCTTCTCCACCTGCCTGTCACCTATTTCGATGTCTGGTGCCAGTGGTGGATGCCTGTGAACACAAGTGGATTTTGGGCTGTAAGTTTTCATTTTCCTCAGGTGGCAGCCCTCAAACACTTGAAGAAAAGCTCAGGTTCACTTAAAATCCTCTCCTCCCTGTCCCAGCCACTTCCAATTCAATTCTACACAGCAAATCTACCTTTCCTTCACACATACCTCCCATGCCCTTATTCTCCAGCTCTGCCAGGTCCCAAAAGCTCAGGTGCCATGCAGCATCCTGACATGCTAGGTTGCTGCTGAGGGGAAAGCAGCCCTAGGCAATGGTCTGAGTACCTGCCCTTCTCATCCAAGGGCAGCCTGTTACTGCCATTTCTGGTGACCAGGCCCACTCCTAGCAGGGTGAGAAGCTTATAGCATGTAGACCCTAATACCTCCTCCAAAGGGAAAACCTGGGGAAATGATGTCCCTGGGTGGTGTCCTGGGAGCCATGTAACCCTGCTCCACTGGAGTCACTGAAGACCCAAAAGTGAGAGACCTTTAGGACCCTTCCAAAAGTCACAGTGGGAGTGAGGCCAGAGAGCAGGGTGGACCCCAGCTCCAAGATGTCTGAATGAGGATGAGTACTGGTGCCTTCAGGCCTTGCTGCCTTTTGAATCCAGGCAGCATCTGCCACAGACCACTTCCCCCAGAGCAATGGGCTGACTTTACTAGACAATCTTGACTTCCCTGGACCCAAGAGAGCTGTGAAATCTGGGCACACTGCTGGGCCACCACCAATACCAAGGACTTTTGCTACTGGGAAACTTTGAAACATCTCTGTCCAAACAGGACAGTCCAAATGAAAGGCAAGATTTTACCCCTTCTCCTTCTGCTAAATTGAAATAAGATTAAGTGCATGATTGAATTTTAGTACTATTGTATACTGTGATCTCACCTTTTTCTTCATTAGCCCTATTAATGTTCAGGCAAATATGTGGCCCCTGATATGCTTACATTCTTGGGTCCTACCTTTTCCTGCCTCTCTTCTTCCTTCTCTCTCTCTCTCTCTCTCTCTCTCTCTCTCACACACACACACACACACACACACACACACACACACACAATACAGACACACAAGATAGAGATCTGGGAGCCACTTCTGACTTTATCCTCTCAGCCCCCTGTCTATCTACCCTGTGCCCACACAATAATCAGGACCAAGAAGAGTTATCTGAATTAATAGCACTGTGTTCTAGGCCCACCTGCAATCTGTCTCCTTTGTCTTCAGGTCCTGGATCTATGTGTAAATCCCCACCACAGCCTCTTGTCTCATCTCTGTGCTTCAGCCTCCAGCCAGGGCTTCTGCCCTACCATGCAAACTTCTCATGTCTTCCACTGCTTGAGGACTCCTCAAGGGTCCCACTGCCCAGCAGTGAGAGGGGCTAGGCCAGGCTGTTGTCTGCCTCCTGTAGCCCCAACCTGTTTTCTTTGGTCTGTGGACATCTGGACCCCAACCTAGCAAAGGGCTTGTGGTTTGTCAGGTTTTCCATGCTGTCTAGCAACCCCTTTCTCCCCAGAACCTGCTCTGATGTCACCTGATCAAATGAAGTCCTTGATTTCTCTGTGCACTTCCACAGTCCCCTGAACACCTCTGCCACAGTGCTTGTCTCTCTTGTATCATTAGTCACCCCAACTGTTCTGTGGGGCATTCAGGGATAGAAACTTAGCTTGCTTGTATCTGCACCTCCAAGCCCAAACAAGCTTGGTACCTGGGAGGAAAGCTCAGCACACCATGAATGAATGAATGAATGAATGAATGAATGAGTTAATGAACAAATGAACAAATGAGGCCTCTCTTTACTGAAAAGGCATTATTATGTGATACAGGTATTCAAGGGGTCTTATTTCCATGGCCCTCCTAGAAACATGGTAAGGAGGGAAGTCAACCTAGGAAAGCAATGAGGGATGAGGGTGGCCATCTGTCCCTCCATCCATTGGTGCTGGAGTGGCTATAGGACTCCAGATGGGCTGTGTTGCATAGCAACTCAGACCACATTCTGGGTAGCCAAATCATGGGGTCATTATATGGATAAAGAAACATGGTAAGCTGAGTCCCTCTCTCCCTCCTGCACCATCCCAGTCATATCCCGAGTGGGCCAGACCAGCCATGGCAAGCTGTGGAGGCACAGAAGACATGGGACCAGATGTGACCAGTAGCAGAGGATGGGGATGAGACACAGGGCTAGGGTGAGTGTAAGTGGGATGAAGGGAAGTAGCTCAGAGGTCCAGGGGCCCACATCCAAATGTTGACCAACAGGAACAAGCCATGCCTGTGCCAGGATTCTGTGTAATTAGAAGAGGAAAGGAATGGTGGCTTTCACCATCAGGATCCTTGCTAGATACCTGACTCACCCTCACCCTAGGAAGCAGGGGCCAGGGACATACCCAGGTAGAAGTTTAAAGGGGTCACCTGCCAGGTCCCATAGGTCCTTTCTTTTCAGGGAGGGCTGGAGCACCAGAGGAGAGGACCGGCTCTTCTCCCATCTCATTCTCCTGCTTCCCATGTCCCTGTATCTGCCCACATGTTTGTGGGCCTTGGTTATCTACACAGCTTTAGTGCAAGGAGAGGACACAGCTCAAAAAGAAAAAAATGATGCAGTCCAAATTACACTGGTGGACAAGGAAACCTTCCTCTGAAGTCCCCACTCTATGGTGCCCATCTTGCATTTCCTGGCCCCTGAGGATTATGCCACTTAGCCCAAGGACCTATTTATTGCCTTACTGACCAGGACAGCTGGTGCTAAAAATAGCCTCCTAATCCAAGCAGCTTAGAATAGCAAGGATATCAGAGGCCACTGGCTTCCTGTCTCCTGCCCCAGGAAAACACAGTATGGCCAGGGAAGAAAAAATTGAATTTAGTGAATACCAACCCTCCTCCCAGCATGCACTATCTCTTCATTCCACATTCAATATTGGTTTCAAAAAACTCTTTTCTCCTAAGAAGTGGCACAAATCAAATCACATAGGTAAAGTGGGTTTATTTTCTATAGGGTTTATATCTTGCTATGTGATCTTAGACTTTCTACATGATTTCAACTACAAAAAATCAAAAAACATCATGCAAATAGCCAGGATTTGTTAACCATTTTTCTGAAAAGAAGTGGCTTGCAGGGCAGGCCTGCTACCTCTAAGGGATGCAAGCACCTTCCAAAATAAGAAAGGATGCATGGTTAACCTTGAGACAATTGTTGCCTTTCACCTGAAGGAGAATTCTCTTCCTGTGCCCAGAGGAATAGGGCTGTATGGATGAGGTCAGTAGTGCCAGGCCCAGCACCTGGCCTGTTTGAAGACTGGGACCATAATAGAGTTAAGTATGTCCAGCTCACCAGCTGCCTCTCCTCATCACCACCATCACTAATATGCTTCCTTAAGTCTATGCATTTCATTCTGGCCACCAGTCCCTAGGTGGCCAAAGACTCAAGACCATGGGAGAGGTAGATGAGAGGACAGAGCCTGTAGGAAAATAGTGGTAAAGACAGCAAGGAAGCATAAGGAGGTGGTATGATGTTAAGAGGCTACTTTCTTAGGTGCGGAGTGCTGGGCAACTTTCACTGAACTTGGGAAACAAGAGGGAAATTTCTGAAAGACAAGTTGCATATCAAAGCCAAAGAACTGGACTGCAGAGAAAATTAAATACGATGTAGAGAATTTAAGGAATGTGACCATTTTTAGCCAAGAATTGTAGGGGAAAATTCATACCTGCTCATGTGATGTTTTGTGGCAACAGCACCAACCAACCCTTAAATGGAATAGAATGTGACAGAGAGAGGGCAAAGTCACCATTAAAAGTGACTGCTCTCCAGTAGAGAAAGGAGGGCAGGAGAAAAGAGTGAATTAAGACAGGATTCAACTGCCAAGTAGACTTTGGGAATCCAGCCTGGTGACAAATAGCAACTGTTACATTAATAAGCTGCAAACCATCACCTCTGTAAGTCATCTTTCAGTTTGTCAATTTAAATGTCTGCAAAGCAACTTGCATTTATCTCAATTTTTACCAAAATAAACTCCATTGTCAAAGTCAATTTTTATCTAACTAAATTCCATCTTAAAAATTGAGATGTTTTGTTATGCTTCTTCATAACCTGAATTAATTTAATTAGCTTAAATTTATTTATTTTTCATAACATCTCCCTTGCTTTTGAATGCTGTGGTTCCTTGAGGAGTGCAGCAGACCAGGAAGACTCGCAGACTGAGCTCTCATAGGTATTTCAGGAATCCTGGCCTTAACCTCACCACCACTTGCCCTGCAACACCCTGTAGGTCAGCTTATCAGTGGACATAAATGCTTACTGCTGTAAAATGAGGAAATGGATTAGAATTCTACAGTCTCAATTCTAAATTTCTATTCTGTCTTAGCATAATGAATTTATGCCTCTCAAAGTGATTTCAAATAAATTATGAACCAATCCAATAAACCAGAGGAGGATGGCTATGCACACAGTTTGACAGATGTCAAAACTCCTGTGAGAAGTTGATTCAAAGTTTGTCAGCAGTGAGGTTGGAACCAGGCATTTTATTCATTCCTTTAACAAATGAGAAAAAGAAGATCAAAACTATGACCAGTAAAATGACTACACACTCACAACTATCAACAACTGAACCTAAAAACAAAAACAAAACAAACTAAGCAAACAACTAGAAGAGGAACAGAATCACAGAAATGGGGACCACATGGAGGGTTTTCAGTGGGGAGAAGGAGGGAGGAGGAGGGAGGAAAGGTACAGAAAATAAGAAGCTTAATTGGTAGGTACAAAACAGACAGGAGGAGGTTAAGAATAGTATAGGAAATGGAGAAGCCAAAGAACTTACATGTATGACCCATGGACATGAACTAAGTGAGGGGTGTGAATCCTGGAGGAGGGGTGTAGACCAGAGGGGTGTAAAGGGAGAAAAATAGGACAAATGTAATAGTATAATCAATAAAATATACTAAAACAAACAAACAAAAAATGCCTGTTGAACAATCGCTATGTGCCTATGTTGTTCTATCTGCTGGGGATACAGCAGTGTGCAAAGCAGCAAAAACCCCTCATGAAACTTACGTTCCATTGATGGAAGACACAGTAAACAAGACAAATCAGTTAAACAACATAGTACTCAAGATAATGAAAAATGCTAAAAAGAAAGGCAAAAGAAATGTGTATGTGTGGTGGGGGGTCAGGGTTCAAGCTGAAATCAATGCCCAATCCTAGTTTTCAAACCATTCATGATGACACATGAACACACTGAGGAGATGTGTAGTAGTCTAGGAAGGATATGAACTCAAAATGAAAAAGGAGATCCTGGGGTCTTGTTCTTAAACCCATGGTCTTAGGAAAGTCAGTTAACCTCTTGGAGTACAGTTTCTTTTGCAATAAAATGGGAATTAAATGTCTACCTCCTGAGTGTGACATGCAGGTTAAATGGTATATGTCAATGCATACTGTGGAGCCTCAGGTTCAAACCTTTTCTGCCCCACATAGGACAGCAGAGGAGGGAGGCTCCTTGCAGCTCCAAACTGATTTGGGAACAGCATCTTTGTGGGCAAATTCTGCCCCCACATAGCTTCCTAAGGGGCTGGCCTGCAGATCATTCCTAGCCTCTCTCAGGGAGAGTGGATCCTCCAAGCTTCCCTGTGGGAATGGAGGTGCTCTGTTGGTGCCCACAGGGAAACACTTCTGGCTCCTTCAAAATGCAAAAGAAAATGCCTCAGGGGGTCATCTCCTCTCTCTAGCACATCCTTCCCTTCCGAATGAAACCCGAGTTTCCCTCCAAGTGCTTCTAGGAGCGAGCCCTCCCAAACCCTGATCCAAATTCTTCTCTTTGGAGGCCTTTGTGTTTCTCCATCTCCTCTTGAGGGCTGCCTCCCCACCTTGTCCTCCTTGTGCTGGCCCTGCAGCACCCTAGAACTTCTGCAGCTCTAGATTACTCTTCTCCTCAGCCACTGCCTTCCCTGTCTGAATCAGCAAAGCCTGCTGGACCTTGAAGCTCAGCTCATGTCCCCAGTCCTCAAGAGGCCTCCCTCCCCACAGGTCTGACTTAGGCATGTCTCCCATGTTACCAACCACAAGCCTGAGCTCTGCAATGGAGGCCCCACCAGAGGGCTACAAACTTCAGGTCAGATGAACAAATCCTGAAAGTGAAATAGAAATCCGTCAAAAAAAATTGCATTGACTCAAAAGAACTACCAAGAAATGGCCTTCGTAAAACTAGCCCACATGATGTCAGAGTTTATGACCTGAAGTTAGCAAGGGCAAACATGGAAAAGCAGAGGAGAAAATAATAGAAACCAGAACTCTTCCAATCCTCAGTGTTTTCAGCTTTAAACTTTTGCTCATATTCCCTTCCTTAGAGCTAAGGGTTGTGTGATAGATGGGGAGGTGTGTTGTTCCATTTTTCCCTTTTTACATATTCAGAATGTGAAAAATCATGGCTGAATTGTTGATCTTTATTCTTCATGTTCCTATATTAGGATTATACACTCACTTGCTCATCATGGCTTCACCATGGGCAGCATGCACATTTTACTCCTTAACATTGGGCTTGGCCATTGACTTGCTTTGGCCAAAAAAACATTACCAGAAGTGACCCAGAGGACTGTTAGGAACTTTTCTGCCTGGTTTCAGAAGCTGTAAACCCCCATGGCTAAGGCTGAGTAAAAAACTTTGGGACCATAAACCACTTAGGAAACAAAGCTTATCTTCCTTGTAGGGGCACCACCTCTGCCCTCTTTCTCTTCACCCTGCTTGGCCCCTAGTGGATGACTGGATGGGTAAGACTCCTTAAAAGAGGGACAACCTAATACAGGCACTGTCATGAAGGGGCCCTCAGGGAAGTACTTGGGGGCAACAGAAAAAGGGGGTGATGGACCCTCACCCCTTGGCCTTGACATAGCCTGAGTCCTCATTCTGTCTTCAAGAAGTCTCCTAATCTCTTAGCTGCCTTACTTCCCCTGTCTAACTTAAGCCTGAAATAATGCTGGAAGTGCTTGTGGCCCTGTGCCAGAAAGGGTGGGTTCCCTAGGGTGATCAGGCTTAAGAAAGAATGCATAAAATCCTATGAAACCTACTTTGCTAATAACCTCAATTTAAATGATGTGTCCAAGCAGGAAGTGAGTTTGTTCCCCAAAGTTCTATGGCCCTTTAACTATATGACCTTGACTGAGAATAAGCCCTCAGAGTTCTTTGACTGTTATCTACCATTTAATCATTTCTGCCTGAGACAATGATTGATGAACTTTACGTATACACCCTGTATTCCTGTGCAAATTGAACCTAATAAAAGCCTGTTAAGGCAAGGGTCAAAGCACTCTCCTCTTGAGAGAAGAGCCAAGGCTCTCTGAGGCTTTTCTCCTCTTGAGAGAGAAGCTGCACCATCCCTTTTTCTTCACAGGACTCGGTTGTCAGTGTGAATTTGTTTCATCTCATCCATAATGCCGCAGACCCCAGGAACAAGGGTCCGCATCAGGACTGAGACATGTTTGTGTATTAGGACTTGCCCTCTAGTGCTTTAGCATAACCATGAGAGAAGAATGAACTTGGTAGCCCATCAGTTCCAGAGAAAAAGAGTGTGGACCTAAATATGTGACCTGGAGCCAAGCCAGCAAAAGCCACGTCAACCACAACTGACCCACAGATCCCCTAGTGAGAAGTAGGTAGTCTGGGTTTGCCACCTAGATTTTGTTTTGTAACAAATCTGGATCATGATAATACATGTTATTTACACAGTGATCACACTGCTCTAGGCACTGTGCTGGCCATTTCCCTTACATCTTTCCATGTAACCCTCTAAAACATCTCCCAAAACATGGGTGTATAAACTACATTTTACAGATGAGAAAACTGGGGTTCAGACAATTAAAGCAATTTGTTCAAGGTCAGGTCTAATATTTAAAAGGGCTAAGACTCAGATCCAAGTTTGTCTGCATCTAAAGCCCATGCTGTGTGCCACACTTGGCTCTATAAGGGGGAAAAGGAATGGGGAGAGGAGCAGGGCGCCCAATTCTTGAAGCTACTAGAGACACTTTGTGCCTAGTAGCCCCAATACCCTGGGTTAGCTAAACACATCATTTTATTTCATTACTTTATTTCAAAGCATATCACAACCAAGCAATTTTGCTAATTATGACCAAGCTGTTCATCTAGGCAGTCCATTGCAGACAGCCTCACAGACAACTGCAAATTGTCTTTTCAAAGGAAGCCCTGGCAGACCATTTTTTGTCCTTGCCAAATGGTGGACACTGCACTTAGAGGTTTGTTCCACAGCCACCTGTTAACTGTGAGAAGTAATGTGCCGGGAGAGATGGTGGTGCTCCCAGAAATACTCATGACAAATGGGTCATGTGCCTCTTCTGTCAGCTTCTTAGAATGTAGGTCAGGCCCTGCATGTTCCTTTTTGTGGTGGGTCCGCATATGAAAAAACAAGTCCAAGGTCATGTGAAAGGAGAGGTTGCACTTTGCACACCAGTTCTGGGTGGACAAGCCTTGGGAAGGGAACATGGGTGGTAGGAGGGCCCAAGAGGCAGGGGAAGATGATGACAAGGGTGTAGGTATCTGGGCCATGGCATGCTTAAGCCACAGTGTACCCAGAAAAGCACTGAAGAGATGAGTGTTCTGTGGCAGCATTTGCAGGTTCCAAAAATCACCCACCAAAAGCTTAGAATTGGAAAGTTGACCCCAACAAGGGAAATCTACCATCTTGATGAGTCCCAACAGCTCCCTCATGGCATCTGCAGGTCTGCTTGCCTGGAAAAGAGAGGCTGACCCAGGTTTCCCTGATAGATACCTGGCTAGTTTGCTGAAGGCACTTTTCTGCTCCTGTCGGGCTCTGCTGGGCCACTCAGAGAAGACTGTGCTTCCAACTGGTTTCCTGGGAATGTCCTGGGTCTGCTGCTGAGGGCCAGGCTGGCCTGTGAGGGTACCATGCTCCCTATCTTTGGCTTGTCTGTCCTGTAGCCTTTTCTTGAGCTGAGGCACCTCCATCAAGGCGCTCTGCTCCTGTTTCCAGCACACTTTCTGGGCCAATGGCTTTCCCAGTCAAACCTTCCCTGGGGGTGTTACCAGTGCCAGCTCCACACTGGTCTTATCCTGGCCACCCCCACCGATGGTACCCTTGGAGCCTGGGAAGTTTGCTTTCTCCAGCTGCATTGGCTTGCAGCCCTCACTTTGCTTGGGTTTACTAAGCCACTGACTATTTTCAGATGAAGGGCTATGCAGAATCCTCTTCTGAGCAGCCATGCTGATTTGCAGGGCCTGGGGTAGCTGAGCAAGGTGGACACTCCAACAGTTACCATCTTCGGTATTCTAGAAGGGTTGGCCCAGGTAAGAGCTGTGAAATTGGAGAGCTCCCTTACTGGTTGGGCCAGCAACACTTGGACCACAGGACTCTGTAGAGAGAGGAAGCAGCAGGCAGTGAGAGAGGTACTCTTCACTTGTTTGCATTCAAAGGGTCCTGACTACTACAGATGCCACAACTCACCCTGTCTTAGAGCTCTATGCCACATGCTTTCACCTCCAGGACTCCATCAGGGAGGAACGACTACACTGTACAATGTTACCACCCAGAGATGTGGCTCACTACTCTCTCCACACCTGTTAGCATCCAGACAGCAACTAGTGTATTAATGGAGCACACATCAACCAGCCAGTTATGATTCTGTGGACAGCTCTAACATGTTTGGATGCTGATTTAGGGAAGTTTGCATTCCTTTCTACACAGCATGCTAATTTCCACCTTGAATCTTCAGAAGTGCCAAGAACTTTAGGCACTTGGGGACAGGAGTCCCTGCAGGTACACATGTGTGGAGAGATAGAAGCTGAAGCAATAAATATCCAGGTATGACAGGGTGGGTCTGGGGGTGTGCCTGGCTTCCCCTTATACCCCATACCCAGGGCGTGGGGTACAGGGGGCAGCCACCTCTCTACTTGGCCCTACCCCAGGAACAAGTGAGGGTCTCTTCTGTCTCTGCTTGCTGGAAGTGAAAACACTTGGTTCTCCTCACACATGAATCCACTTTCTTTCTTTGTGCTCACCTGGCAACTGTCAACTATCCTCTGCACCTACCTGCTGGACATACTAAGGTAACCCAGCTTCTATTTTGCTCTTGAGGCTTCAAGGAGAGATATATAGTGGCCGTATATGAGGGTAGCACCAAGGAGGAGAGGGTGCCATCAGCCCTGCTGGGGAGGCATTCATTCCTGCCTTTCCGTAATCAGCTCCATCAGCAAGTTCTAGAAATTGGGAAACCCATCTTCAAGCACTCCACCTCAGCTGGTGACTAGTACTGCTGGGCCATAGTTGACTGACTGCTGCAAGTTTTCATCATCAGAAAATATTTATTCCCAGGCCCATAAAGACCCTAAGGAGTAGGTGGCTGAGCTTCTTCACAGGTACCTCCATGGGCTTGTAAAGTACAAATACCATGTGGGCTCATGTCAGCTCTTTCTTCTTGCCCTGCCTCCTGCCCCACATAGAGAAGGAAGCCCAGACACCCTGCCCTCCCTCTATCTCAGTGGCAGGAGTCTGTGATGGGTGTTTTGCATATGTCACTTCCTTCCATCTTCGCCCTGTTTCACAGGTGGGAGGACACAAGTTTTGGAAAGCTACACACCCTGCCCAATATCCCCTGCAAGCAGGAGGTGCAGCTGGGATTGAAACCTATAGGGAACTGATCTTCCTGGCAATGGCAAATGTAGCCCAGCCCTATTGGAAAGCCCATAGGTGTGTGGTGGCACACAGGACACCAAACCCACGTATCAGCTTTCCCATGGGAAATCAGGCCTGCAATGTACCTATGCTGCTTTGAAACTTGCTCTTGCTAAAACTCCCTAACCCTGAGTTGAAGCAGCAAATGCTTACTGCATATCTTTAAAGTAACTTCCTGAAGTCTGTGCTAATTCTCCCAAGGACTGAAGTATAACCAGATCAATTACTCTTATTGTTCCCTTGCATTTGCAACAGTTTTCCTTGTAAATATGTAGGAAGTAATCAATAACATCCTTTCCTTCATTATCTGAAAAAATTAATTACCTAAAGCAAACCTAAGCATAATGAATGAAAACCTTCTTTCATATATGCTATCAGAAAGCCAGTAAAAGCTTGCCAAGGCAAGGGTTGAGGCACGCTCTCCTTGAGAGAGTGGCTGAGCTGTCCCTTTTCCTCCACAGGACTTTGGTAGTCTGTGTGAATTTGTTTCATCTCATCCACAACACCATGGACACTGCTGGCCAAAGTCCACATCAGAAACCCAAATATGTGTCCCCAAAGCCTGCTTTAATTGAACTACCCATGTCACCCTCACAGTGCCCTGGTGGTAAGCACCAAGTCCAAACTGTGCTTCCAGGGGGATCTGAGACTTTCTTAATATACCTTCTAAACTAATTCTTCAAAAAGGATACCATTGACATCAGAGATTAGTGCTGGCCAATGTTTCTTGAAGAGGCAGAGGCAGCCATATCAGTCCACTGGGTTCCCCTGAACTGACTACCCATCTCTCTCAGCCTCAATTTCTCATCTACAAACTAGGGTTGAGCTAAATTATCTCCACAATACTTTCCAAATCTATCAGTGCATGACTATAATTGGGGTGAAGCCAATTCTCTCCATTTCTCAAAAAGTAACTGATTGGCTTGAAGCCCTATTGCTGTGCTTCCATGAGCTCTACAAAGAAACACATACCCAGGCCCTGACAGAATGGCTCATTTTAGTTGGAGCATCATTCCAAGCACCAAAATGGTTGCAGATTCAATTGCTGGTCAGGGCACATACCTAGGTTGTGGGTTCAGTCCCCCATTGGGGTGCATATGGAAGGCAACTAATCCATGTTTCTCTCTCACCTCAATGTCTCTCTCTCTCTCTCTCCCCCCCCCCCCCTTCTCCAGCCTTCTCTCTCTAAAATCAATAAAAAATATCCTTGGGTAAGAATTAAACAAAACAAAACAAAACAAATGCATACCTGTGTATACTCATACTCTCACACATAAACACCCACACTTACATACACTCATACGCATACATTCACACATACACATACACTCATCCTCAAATACACATATAGTACATACACACATCTCTGCATCCCCTTCTCTCTCATTCTCTCAGGCAGTTCTCTAGATGATATTTTAAAACTATCATCTAGATATATTTCCCCAAACCTGGGCAGGAGCCTCCCTGCTGTCCTCCTGGTCCTGCTGCACCCCAACATCCCTCTGTAGAGAGCCCCAATGGGCTGCCTTCACAACTTAGACAATCTTTGCCAACCACAGCTGTGTGGGCACTGTTGCCAGGACTGTACAGAGTGCCCTGAGCCACAGATGAGACCCTCTTTTCAGCACTGAACTTTTGGATATGTAGTCTTACGACAGGATGGAATATTTGTTACCAGTCTCTTTTATGATCTAAGAATAGAAATCACTGTTTATTGACTACTTAAGTATCTACATGCCTTAGGCTTAATCACCTTACTTCATGGCATTTTCACAAGACCCATATGAGGAAAGTTGCATGTCTCAGCCCAAGTGCTTTCACCCTCAATCTGCCAAATACCATGTTGCTAAACTGAGCGCTGCATTTCAGCTTTTTGAGACATGGTGGATCTGGATTCTGCTAACTGCTGTGTTAGATATCCATCCAACTTCATCCTCCATCAATGCTGCAAGACAAATCTCAATAATGATAAGGAGAAGAAAGAAGACAAGGAAATGATATAATATAAAATAATAATAATGAGGGGGAGGAGGAAGAGCAGGAAAAGGGGAGAAGAAAAGGAGCAAATAAAGATACTGACTTTTGGCATGACTCCCGGTCTCCCTGAGGGTCACTAACTCTCACATGAATCAGTACTACTGGGGTAAAGTTACTTGGGCAAGTGCAAAAAATATCCTACAAAACTCTGCCTGCAGTCCCATCTAATCTCAGTCCACTCTGTCTGCAATATCCCCTGCAGACAGAGTGGTCTGTCTGCAGGGGATATTGAATATCACCAGATTCAAGCTTCTCAAAATGGAAAATGATGTGAGTCTGACATGCCTTCCCCCCAGTGACCCCTGCCAACTTCGGATGTTCAACTCTTCTTGCTGATAGACTCTGAGGCTCTTTTCTAAGGTCAGCATCAGACTTGGAGTCTCATCCAGCTCCAGGCTACCTGAACCTCTATCATGTACCCAGAGGACCTTTACAGATAGGTGATGTCATCTCTGGGGTCACTCCATGCCCTGGCCAGTTAGTTCAGGGACAGAAGACCAAATGCCCAGGCCACATGCACTGTCTCACTTCTCCTTTCCTACCTATACCTACTAGTGTCCTTTGAAACTGGGGGATGGTTCTCTGTCCCCAGGCAAAGGGAAGCTGCTCCTTCCTCTTTCTCCTGCCACAGACACCAGCTGCCCTGGGAGCCAGTGGGTCTGTGCAGCCCTTGTTCTCCTTGCCCTCTACAAATATTAATGAACACTTTGTTGTCCTCTGCTCTCTTCAATAAACTCAATTTATTCTAGGATCTCACCCTGTGATACTATTTACTGGTCCTCATCACTCTCTATCATGTGTGTCCTAAGAAGGGGTTTTTCTTGTTCTTCTCAGTTCTTTCAGTCTGAACTCAGTAACACATTCTCTGAGCCACACAGACATCTTTCAGTACCACCTATGTTGTTCCAATGAAAAGAAAGTGATTTTAATCTCAAACTATTCAACAATTTCTAAGCCTTTAGATCATGGGATTACTAAGTGATGATCTCTGAAACAGCTCCCAAGTCCACAAGGTGTCTGACTATATCCAGCCTTCCCTACCATGGGAATGCTTCTCCCTCAGGCTCCCAAAGTTACTGGGCTACCAACCAGGATTCTACTGACCAACAGGGGAAGTGCTACATTATATGAAATGAAGCCTCACCCACCCATGGTGTTAAAAGCATATGTTTCTTTGTTTGTTACCCATTCTCAAGGTACTGACTAAAGATTCGGATCATTCCTTCATCTGGGAAGTACTTGCCACATTCTCCCATATTACTTTTCTTTTCATACCATACCCAGGCTGTCCCATGTAATCATCAAGCCTTATATCACATAGAAGTGCACAGGCTCTTGGGTCAAATGCTTGTTCTGCTCTTACCAAACTGGTCAGCCTAGGCAAGGTGCTGATCTTCTCTCTGCCTGTTTCCCATTTTCAAAAAAAGGATCACCTTGGTGCCCACTTTATCAGATGGTTATAAAAATTAGATGGATTAATATAACCAAGTGCTAAAGAGCCTAGTTCAATCAATAAATGTTAGGTAGTATCAATTAATCAATTATCATGCTAGTGCAAAGGGTCAGAGTCAAAGTCATGGCCACCTTCCCTCTATTCCTGTGCACCCAAGGACTAGTGCACAGTGGCGTTTAATGAGTGACTAAATGGCTGGCACTTTCCTCGTCCTATGCTCCATTTACAGAAGAAAGATCCGGTAGCAAATAACTGGATGACCTCAATTTTCCTGAGATATGTAAAGATACTCTGTATCGTGAGTCAGCTAACTAGCCTCCAGTAGTTCCAAGCAGTAGCTCAGAAGCTAGATTTTACTCAATAACACTATCTACATGGCCCTGAAGTGTCTTCCTGTGCTTGCCTTTCTTTTCAGCTAAAGCAAATGAGCACAGAAAATATCTGCTGTGCTACTTTGGTTCCCTAAACTCTGGAGATGCTTCTCAAATCTTTTAGGAAAATTCCAAAGGATAATCATGTATCAGCCTCTTCTAACTATGGATTGTGAGATCCTGGATTTTCCTAAGAAGAGAAACACACATGTTTTCTAGGCATCTTCTTCATGCTGGAACCCTGAGAAAATTAAAAACCAAAGAGTTATCCAGGCTCCCTGGAGGCTGGCTGGTGATGCCATGGAGCTGGGGGAGAGGAAGGCTTCCAGGCCAGCTCCCATAGGTTCCATGTCCAGCTATGCCTATACTCCTCCAGCATCAATGTCTGCTGTGTTCAAGTAAAACTAAATGCAGGATTCCCGGGATGCAGCCAGCCATCAGACCCATATAAGGTGAGCCAGAGACCTAACTTGGCCATGCGGGCCAATTCCAGTGACTGCCTTCAGGGGAAAAATCCATGGTTGTAAATCAGATTTGCCAGCCAGACTCTACCTGATGCCAATAATAGTGTCATCTACTAAAAAGTATAATTACAGCCTACTTAAAGAAAAAAAAATTAAAGCATTTCAGTTTAAGACTTAACCTTGAATTTTTTTAAATGGTGTAGTTATCTGTTTTAAAGAAAAGCTGTCACCTCATGGATTTCGGAAAGAGAAATCTAAGCAAAGCACACATGATAATCTAATCATTTGAAAAGCATCCATTTCACCCACACCACACCACCCCAGAATTCTAACACATTGGAAGTCAGTGGTTAAAACAACTTAGAAGACAAATTGACTGTCCAATCAATAAAATAGTCTTCCAAATCAAAGTTCCGTACATATACCTATGAAGTTGTTTAACATTCTTTGATCTAAAATGAAAATTCTTTCAATAGACATACTTCAATCCTCTTTCATTATATTTAATTTCTGCTCACTTCCATGTGATTTATCTACTAATAAATTCCCTTACCTATATCAATTGAACAGTTAAGTAGCTGAATTATTATTAAAAATAACAATAAACTTTTTATTTATAAAAACTCAAAGCTTCAAATGTTATATGGTAATTAACAGCTTTAAAACAAACAACTTTTCTCCTTACACTTTAGTGTGTATACACATATATGTAGTTTAAGTATACATGTGTTTGAATGCATGTTATAAAAATATCATTAAATAATTGAATCATGTGTCTGATAAAATTAAATTTTTAACAAAAAGCAAAAAATGTTTTGATATTCAATACTTCTATTTTATTTCTTAAAATAACTAAGGTTTATTCATCTAGATTTCTTCACTTAGAAAGTGTCTAGGACAATATATGATGTTAAGAAATATTTTCACCATGGTCCTACCTAATGTACACAAAAACAGTAATTTCAAATGCCATAATAATTGCTATAAAATATGTCTCAGACATTAATTATGTAACTTAATTTCTGCACATCAGCAGCACTGACAAGTAAATATTTTGAAAATATACAGTGAATCCCTTATTTCAACTTTCACCCAGATATTTCACATGCAAAGCCCTGGCTTCACTATTGTCTCTCTACAACTGAGCTCTGAATCCAACTCCTCCCTCCTCACCTACCTGGCCTTGTACAGCCTCCGCACAAAGATGGTGTGAGTCTCAATGTCCCGAAAATTTCCGTGCAAGTTTTAGTTTAGTGAGATGCTGTCTGTGCCTCAAGGAAATGTCAAGAAAAGTATTAAATCAATGCCTTGTCTTTTTTTTTTAAATCATTGTTCAAGTACAGTTTTCTCCCCCCTACTCCCATTCCAGCCCACCCACCAAACCCTCCCCTCTTCCCCCCATTACCCCCCATCCCTAGTTTTTGTCCATGTGTCCTCCAAATTTATTCCTGTAAACCCTACCCATTACCCCCTGAAATTCCCTCTTCTCTCCCCTCTGGCCACTGTCAGACTATCCCCTATTTCAGTGTCTTTGGTTATATTTTGCTAGTTTTTTTTTGTTTTGTTGTTTACATTCCTGTTAAAGGTGATATCATGTGGTATTTGTCTTTCACTGCCTGGCCTGTTTCGCTTAGCATATTGCTTTCCAGCTCCATCCATGCTGTTGCAAAGGGTATGAGCTCCTTCTTTCTTTCTGCTGTATAGAATTCCACTGTGTAAATGTACCATAGTTTTTTGATCCATTCATTTACTGATGGGCATCTTGGTTGCTTCAAGCACCTAGCTATTGTAAATTGTGCTGCTATGAACATCGGGGTGCAAAGGTTCTTTTGTATTGGTGTTTTAGTGTTCTTAGAATAGAGTCCCAGCAATGGAATTGCCGGGTCAAAAGGCAGATCCATTTTTAGTTTTCTGAGGAAGTTCCAAACTGCTTTCCATAGTGGTTGTACCAGTCTGCAGTCCCACCAACAGTGCACTAGGGACCCCCTTTCTCCACAGCCTCTCCAACACTTGTTGTTTGTTGCTTTGTTTATGATGGCCATTCTGACTGGTGTGAAGTGGTATCTCACTGTGGCTTTAATCTGCATCTCTCTGATGGCTAGCGATATTGAGCATCGTTTCATGTGTCTTTCTTTGGATTTTCTGTATGTCCTCCTTGGAGAAGTGTCTGTTCAAGTCATTTGCCCATTTTTTAATTGGGTTATTTGTCTTCTTAGAGTGGAGTCATGTAAGTTCTTTATATATTTTGGAGATTAAACCCTTGTCTGAGGTATCATTGGCAAATATGTTTTCCCATACAGTTGGTTCTCTTTTTATTTTGATACTGTTTTCTTTAGCTGTGCAAAAGCTTTTAATTTTGATGAGGTCCCATTTGTTTATTCTTTCCTTTATGTCCCTTGCTCTAGGAGACAAGTCAGTAAAAAGTTTCTTCGTGAAATATCTGAGATTTTCCTACCTATGTTCTCTTCTAGGACTTTAATGGTGTCACAGTTTATATTTAAGTCTTTTATCCACCTTGAATCTATTTTTGTTAAAGGTGTAAGTTGGTGCTCGAGTTTCATTTTTTTACACGTAGCTGTCCAGTTCTCCCAACACCATTTGTTGAAGAGGCTACTTTTATTCCATTTTATGTTGCTGCTTTCTTTGTCAAATATTAATTGACCGTAGAGGCCTGGGTTTATTTCTGGGCTCTCTGTTCTATTCCATTGGTCCATGTGCCTGTTTTTATGCCAGTACCAGGCTGTTTTGATTACAGTGGCCTTGTAGTATAGTTTAGTGTCAGGTATTGTGATCCCTCCTACTTTACTCTTCTTTCTCAAAATTGCAGCAGCTATTCGGGTCGTTTATGGTTCCATATAAATTTTTGAAGTGTTTGTTCTATGTCTGTGAAATATGCCATTGGTACTTTAATAGGTATTGCATTGAATGTGTAAATTGCTTTGGGTAGTATGGACATTTTGATGATATTAATTCTTCCAATCCATGAACACAGCATATGTTTCCATTAGTTTGTGTCTTCCTTGATTTCTCTCCTCAGCGTTATGTAGTTTTCTGAATACAGGTCTTTTACCTCTTTGGTTAGGTTTATTCCTAGGTATTTTATTTTTCTTTTTGCTATTTCAAATGGGATTTTTTCCTTGATCTCTGTTTCTGCTGTTTCATTGCTGGTGTACAGAAATGCGTTTGATTTCTGGATATTGACTTTGTATCCCGCTGTTTTACCAAATTCATTTATTAGGTCAAGCAGTTGTTTGGTGGAGTCTATAGGATTTTCTATGTACACTATCATGTCATCTGCAAACAGTGACAGTTTTTGTTTCCTCCATTCTGATTTGGATGGCTTTTATTTCTTTTTCTTGTCTGATTGCTGTGGCTAGAACTTCCAATACTATACTGAATAGAAGAGGTGAAAGTGGACATCCTTGTCTTGTTCCTGATGTTAGTGGAAAAGATTTTAATTTTTGCCCATTGAGTATAATGTTGGCTGTAGATTTCTCATATATGGCCTTTATTATATTGAGGAATGCTCCCTCTATTCCCACTTTGCTGAGTGTTTTTATCATAAATGGGTGTTGTACCTTATCAAATGCTTTTTCTGCATCTATTGATATGATCATGTGGTTTTTGTCTTTGCTTTTGTTTATGTGATGTATTACATTTACTGATTTGCGAGTATTGTACCATCCTTGCATACCTGGAATGAATCCCACTTGGTCATGATGTATGATCTTCTTAATGTACTGTTGGATGTGGTTTGCCAGTATCTTGTTGAGGATTTTAGTGTCAATGTTCATCAGCGATATTGGCCTGAAGTTTTCTTTCTTTGTTGTGTCTTTATCTGGTTTTAAGATGTCTTTTTCTGGAATTAGGATGATGCTGGCCTCATAAAAAGTTTGGGAGTCTTCCATCTTTTTGGATTTTTTGAAATAGTCTGTGAAGGATAGGTGTTAGTTCTTCCTTAAATGCTTTGTAGAATTCTCCTGTGAAACCATCTGGTCCAGGGCTCTTGTGTGTTGGGAGTTTTTTGATTACTGCTTCAATTTCTTTTGCTGTTATTGGTCTGTTCAGGCTTTCTGCTTCCATTTTATTGAGTTTTGGAAGATTATATTTTTCTAGAAATGTGTCCATTTCATCTAGGTTTTCAAATTTCTTGGCATACAGCTCTTTGTCGTAATTTCTTACAATCCTTTGTATTTCTGTGGTATCTGTTGTAATCTCTCCTCTTTCATTTCTGATTGTGTTTATTTGGGTTTTCTCTCTTTCTTTCTTGATGAGTCTGCTTAAAAGTTTGTCGATTTTGTTTATCTTTTCAAAGAACCAGCTCTTGGATTCATTGATCTTTAGAATTGTGCTTTTAGACCCTATGTTATTTAATTCTGCTCTGATCTTGGTTATTTCCTTCCTTCTGCTTGCTCTGGGCTGTCTTTGTTGTTGTTCCTCAAGTTCTTGTAGACGTAGGGTTAGGTTGTTTTTTTGAAATGTTTCTAACTCTTTTATGTGGGCCTGTATTGCTATGAACTTCCCTCTCAGGACTGCCTTGGCTGTGTCCCATAAGTTTTGGGTTGTTGTGAGTTCATTTTCATTTGTTTCCAGAAACCTTTGGATTTCTTCCCTAATGTCATTCTTGACCCATTCATTTTTTAATAGCATGCTGTTTAATCTCCATGAATTTGAGTGTTTTGGGTTTTTTTCCTTGGGGTTGGTTTCTAGTTTCAGTCCCTTGTGATCCGAGAAATTGCTTGGTATGATTTCAATTTTTTTGAAATTGTTGAGGCTTGTTTTGTGTCCTATCATGTGGTCAATCTTTGAAAGTGTTCCATGTGTACATTTGAAAAAATTGTGTATTTAGCTTCTTTGGGATGGAGGGTTCTGTAAATATCAGTAAAGCCCATTTCGTCTAGGGTGTTGTTCAATGCCACAATATCTTTGTTGATATTTTGTTTGGAAGATCTGTCCATTTTTGATAGTGGGGTGTTAAAATCCCCCACAATAATTGTGTTGCTGTCCATATCTTTCTTGAAGTCCTCTAAGATTTTCTTTATGTATTTGGGTGCTCCTATGTTGGGTGCATATATATTTACAATATTTATGTCTTCTTGGTGAATTCTTCCCTTGAGTATTATGAAGTGACCTGCTGGGTCTCTCTTTATGGCCCTTCTTTGGAAGTCTATTTTGTCAGATATGAGTATTGCTACCCGGGCTTTTTTTTCCTGTCCATTTGCTTGGAAAATTTGTTTCCAGCCCTTCACTTTCAACCTGTGCAGATTTTTATCCTGAGGTGGGTCTTTTGTAGACAGCATATGTGTGGGTCATGTTTTCTTATCCAATCAGCTATTCTATGTCTTTTGATTGGAGCATTTAATCCATTTACGTTTAAGGTTATTATTGATAGGTACTTATTCATTGCCTTTTATGTACCTGTGATCCTCTCTCACTCTCTCTTTTCCTTTCTTTCCTTAAAGCACTCCCTTTAGCATCTCTTGCAGAGCTGGTCAGGTGGAGGTGTATTCTTTTAGACTTCTTTTGTCTGAGAAGCTTCTTATTTGGCCTTCTATCTTAATTGAGAGCCTTGCTGGGTAAAGTAGTCATGGTTGCAGGCGTCTGGTTCTCATTACTTGGATTATTTCTTGCCATTCTCTTCTGGCTTGGAGTGTTTCCATTGAGAAGGCAGCTGTTAGCCTTATTGGGGCCCCCTTGTATGTTACTTTCTGTTTCTCCCTTGCTGCCTTTAAGATTCTCTCTTTGTCTTGAAATTTTGCCATTTTAATTATGATGTGTCTTGAGGTGGGCCTCTTTGGGTTCCTCTTGATTGGGACTCTCTGTGTTTCCTGGATTTGTGTGACTTTTTGTCTCATCAAATTAGGGAAGTTTTCCATCATCACTTGTTCAACTAGGTTTTCTATCCCTTGTTCTTCTTCTTCTCCTTCTGGTATCCCTATTATATGGATATTATTACATTTCATATTGTCTTGCATTTCTCTTAATCCCTCTTCATTTTTTCTGAGCCTCTTTTCTTTTTCTTGCTCTTTCTGGGTGTTTTCTTCTACTTTGTCCTCTAGCTCGCTGATCCAGTCTTCTGCTTCATCAATCCTGCTTTTCATTCCTTCTACTGTGTTCTTCAGTTCAGAAATTGTATTCTTCATTTCCTCTTGGCCCTTGTTGAGAGTTTCTATTTCCTTTTTTATGCTGATGTAGTTTTGAGTGAGTTCATTGTAGCTTCCCTGTAGTTTCTCGTAGCTCATTGTGAGCTCATTGAGCTTCCTGACAATCACTGCTTTGAATTCAATATCAGATAGTTGAATTGCCTCTATTTCATTTAGCATTCTTTCTGAGGCTTCCTCCTTTCCTTTCATTTGGGGATTATTTCTTTGTCTTTCCATTGTTTGTGAGACTCTTCTTGTTCGCCTCAGCTTCTTATATTGATCTGTTCTGGCTCCCTGGGTTTATGGTGTGAACTTCTTTAGTAGAATAGCAGTGAGTTTCAGTGGTGCTGTTTCCTTGATCCCCCAGGCTCACTGGTCTTGGGCTGTCGTTTAAGTTGGCTTTGTGTTTGCCTTTGGGTTTTGATTGTTGTTGAGTCTTTCTTTGGTGGTTTCTTCCCACCAGCTGGTTAAATGTGGGTCACTGTCTCCACCACCTTCTGTATTTTGTTGTGCTGGTGAGGGCAGGTTGTGTTGAAGCTGGTTCTTCTGTGTGGACAAGGTTTAAAAAAATCTTGTTCAGTTGTTTGTATTGGGTACTGTCTCTACTGTTTAGTCGTATTTCCAGATAGGTCCTGGATTGAGGTTTGTGTGGTTACTACTCCCTCCTTCACCTTCTTCTGCTGTTATCTGTTAGTGGTTCCTTTGTTGTTGGGTTTCCTCTTCCAGTGGGTATCCTGGTGTTCACCTCCTCCACCTATTCTTTTTTGTCTTCAGTTGGAGGGGGAAGGCAAAATGGTTTAAGACAGCAACAGAGAATTCTATGCTATTTACAGTAGTAGCAAGTAGGGAAGATATAGGAGATCCTTTCACTATATATAGTGTTAACCGTGGTCTTCCACCCAGCTAGCTGATTTTTAGAAAGGATGGAAAGAAGATAATACTCTTGTTGGGGGAGGAAGGAGTGTGAGTTGGATCTATAAAGCAGGGAGGTTGTGGGTGGTCAGATTCTGGGGTAAGGTGAGAGTAAAGGTTAGTAAATAGGTGTAGTGTGTGAGAGAATAGAGTTAACCACTACAGTAATAGAGTTCAGGAAACTTTGAAATGGGCTAAGACCTGGGGCGGGGGAGGGTGTTGTGAAGTAATTACAATTGCATGGAACAGCAGTTATTTACAATAATATTATGGCAACATTCATATGGCAGAGTCTATGAGATCTAGGTAACAAGAATAGGGAGTACAGAACATCGAGTAGTGTGCTGATGGGACACAGGTGAGTTAAAGGACAGTAGATTAGTAATACAGTATAGAAAGAGATATCAGGGGAAAGCTGTCAGGTCATACAATATATCCAGCCTAGCAAAGCAGGCTATACAAAAAGAAGAGGGATATAAAAATACTGTTTAAAAAAAGATGTAGGAACACTGGAAAAATAATAATAATACAAATATGCAATAACTTGCAGGTTCTCTGTAATAGCAGAGTGACATTTATCTCACTGTCCCAGCTGTTGTGATGACCCTTCTTTGGGTTCAACTTTGGTCTTTTCACAGATCCAGGATTTTGTGTCACTTGTAGGTATTTAGGAAAAAAATTAAAAAAGGAAAAACTAGAAAAGGCAGACGAAGGAAGGAAGAAGAGATAAAATTGGAGGACAGGAAGGAGGAAGGAATAAAACAAGAAATCAGGTAAGAGAGGAAAAAGAAATCAAAAGAGAATAAAAACAATAAAACTTAAAAAATTAAAAATTGTTAAAAAAAATAGAATCAAGTTAAAAAGTCTCTTGATTTCAAAGTGGCCAAACCGGTTTTTCTGCTCTTGCTGGTTGAGGCAGGCTGAAGGATGATTTGTTTGGCTTTTCTTCCTTGGCCAGTGGAGTTTGCACTGGCTCCTCAGCTTTGGGCCCTGGGTGTGGGAATCAGGTCTTTCCCCAGGGTTACTGCTGTGGGCTGGTGTGCGGGGATGCTCTCCTTGCAGGTGCGCCCCTGTGCCGGTGCTCCTGTGCACGGGTGCGGCCCATCCGCTGGTGGGCCAGTGGGCTGGTGTGCGGGTGGGCTGGTACGCCCGTGCCTTCATGCTCACAGCTGGGGAGCCGACAGGCTGGCGCCACTGATCACTTTAGGAGAATTCCCCAAACAATGTCTGTGTCTATTCACTCCTTCCTCTTGAGAAATTCCTCCCGTTCAAGCCCGCAGCTCCCCACAGTGGCCTGGCTTCTCTCACCGCCAAAGCTCCAGCCAGACCGGTGACCATGGGAGTCCGGGTCCGCTGCGTGACTCGGCTCCTCCAGTGTCCACCGCCTCCAAAGCTGCTCACCACCCCCGTGTGTTTGCCAGCACCTGGATTCCTCCCAGAGCCGCTCAGACCTTGCCCGGCTGGGGAGGGAGCAGTTGACCTGGCTCTATCCCAAGAACCCTATGGTAAACCCAGCAGCGGCCCCGGGCCTGGGGCTGTAGCCCCGGGACCACACGCTTGTCCTGGGACCCTACCTTGTTGCAGCACTCCCCTTAGGATCTGTTCTCTGTTCTTTTGGTTCTGCCATAATCCTTGGTCCTCTGTTTTCAAAAATGCTGAAATATGTTGGTTGCTTGCCTTTCTACCCCATAGATCGGTCAGGATTTTCTCCCCTGAGCAGAGGAAAGCCGAATCTGCTCCTTCCTACTCCGACGCCATCTTAGATCTGATTGCCTTGTCTTTAAAGCCAAGTATTTCTTTAAGTTAACCCTGAAAATTCAAAGATTTATAACTAGATAATTTGTGTGTTTTCCCCACAACAGACACTGAACAAGTTACATGCCCAGACCTTTGGAAGCAATCTGCTGGAGAAAGGATGACAAGCCCTGGATGAGAAAAGAGAGCAACACAGGATGAGTGAATGGATAGTTGGATGATTGAAAAAACTGTGGCCCAAAAAGTCAACCTAGGAGAAAAAAAATCCAAGGCGGACTTGTGGGAAAGGAGAAGGGTAGAGGAGAGAGGAAGAGAGAAAGAGGCAGGGAGAAAAAGGGGTAGGACACCGGAAATATGTAACAAAAGAGAGGTAGACCAGAAAAGGTGAGATCGATGAGAGAGAAAAATAGGAAGAGACAAGGAAACAAAAGACAGAATATAGAGGCAAAGGGGCAGGATAGGTTGGCACTTAGAGAAAAAGAAGAGAAAGCCAATGACAGAGGGAAGGGAAGAACCCGACAGTCAAAGGCAGAGCTAAATCTCCCTAGGGAAAGGCCAGAGGAAGTTGAGAAGAATTTCGACCCCCACTCTCACTCGCAGCTCGCAGCTCGGTGCTGGGGCTGGGGCTACGGGGGCAGGGGGTGGGGGTTGTGCAGTGCACAGCATGTTTCACCTTGTTCTCCCCAGTCGCAGGCTCTTGGGGTTTGCCTTCCCCTTTGCTTCTGCCTCCAGGGTAGGGCCTTGGGCCACGCCCACTAGGAGCCCCCTGCCCCCCCCCCACAGGCTTTCCCCAAGTGTTGTGGAAAATCCACCCACACGCGGGGAGATAACAAAGCACAAACTTTATATACCTGGTGAGGCTTCAGGGGTTAATGTCAAATCCTGAGCTGAAAAAGGCTGGGTTAGGAGTCCTTTTTATATACCAGTTAACAGGCAGAATGGGAGGGGGAACCAGCTGCTGAAAGCAAGCATTCAGAAGCAGGGGCATAATGACCTTCAGATAATGTTACATAGCAACGTCTTGCTAGCTGGCTCCTTACCCAAAAATAACTTTTACTCAGCTTTTGTCTGGACAAAACTTGCAAGTGTTACAGAGAGCAGTTTCTTTTCCTGCCACAGTAGGGACTCACATAGCCTCTGAACCCACCAAGTGCCCCACCAAGTACACAGGCTTCCAGGAAACTGCTGACCCTTGCTCTGCACTTCCAGCACATGCCTGCACCCCTGATATCAGTGGAGCCTCATCCTTCCAGGGGTTCAGCTCCACAACCCTGCCCCAAAGTCCCAGCTGCTTAGGCCTGTGTCTGGTGCCTGACCCCTGTAGGACTGGGGAGGCATCCTGGCTCAATTCAAGCCTGAGGTGCATTCACCACCCCCCACCCCACCCCACCCCACCCCACCCCACCCCACCCCCTGCTGCCTCTAGACGTGGCCCCAGGCCACTGCCAAGGCTTCCCCTGCAGCTGTTCACCCACCCTATGCTTCGTGACTTCTCTTTTGGGTCTGTGGGACCCAGGTGACAGCCATCAGGATGTTAGTCCAGATGGTCCACGCCCTGCCGCTGCGGATCCTCTGTCCTGCCCAAAGACCTGGTCAGTGTTCTGGACTTTCCTCCCCACTCCCCGCTGCATTTTTGTGGTGCCCCAAGAATCTCCCAGGTTTCACTGGAGCCTTCTCTGCCCTCTGCCTCTCAAGAGGCTCCTCAGCTGTGAAATGATAGATTGTGCCAGATAACCATAAATTCTGAGACCTCACAGAATGCAAAGGTGTTGAGAAGTTAACTACCTAGGGAGGGTGGGACAGGCTAGGACTGAAAAGGGGGAGGAATAGCTTCTGAGTGTGTGACATTCCAGGGCTTAAACTATCTTGAGCTTTGCCTTGAAGTGAGTAATAAGTGATAGGAGATGGGAGTAGTCTTAGGTAATCAGAATGGTTGCAATAGCAGCCAGGTGCAGGGGGTCACATTATTTGAGCCTGGGGGTGGGGGGGTGCATATTAGATTGGGGAAGACTTGAAGGACTGAAAGGAAATCCTGTTCTGAGTCCCTGCTCCTTCTTTCATTAGGTCAGTAAATGTTCTGGATGTCTGTGGGAGGAAGAGGTGTAGAAACATAGGTTACTGGTTCTGTGCTTTCCATAAGGTTTTGGAGCAACTATTACAAAGATTAATCATATTGTAAAGGACAAAAATGATAAATCTGAGGTGGGAAAAGAAAGATTCAGAACACACATTAGAAATTTGAGGGATGACCTCTAAAGCAAAGTTTTTCTTTTTTGAAGAGAGATCATTGATGAAGACAGAAATGAGGCATCACATCTCAAATTTGAGTGCTGACACAGCTTTAGTGAAATTGCATAACATCCAGAAAAACCTCAAAAACTATCTCTGCACTTAGAATTCTGTCTCTAATTTAATTGCTATTCCAGAGTGAGCACGTGCCAGGTGGATTCTAGACGTATCAGGGGATCACTTTGTAAATTATATAAATGTCTAACTACTATGCTGTACACATGAAACTAATATAAAATAGTATTGAATATCAAATGTACTTGAAAAATAAAAATTAAAAGAATTTAAAATTTTTAGAAAAGAATGGACACAAAACATACTTTCAGATGTACAAAGTTTAAGGTTATGACCCACACAACCTTGGTAGAAAAACTACTAAAGAAGGTGCTTCAGAATGAAGGAAACTGAACTCAGGTGAAAGAAGAAGGTTTCAAGAAATAAAGAAGAGAAAAACAGCTGAAAAAAACCTGAGGTTTACTGAGAATACCTAGCTGCTGCAAATCACAGGGACAATCACCAACTTAGAGAATTTTTTTTTAAGGGTGAAGATGAAATAGAGTTAGGTAGGTAGAGTCTCAGAGGGTAGAGATGTTTCAAGGAAGTTTCAGACGTATACACGCAGAATTGTAGAGCTATTAGAGGAGCCTGAGCTCTCCTAGGCATGGGCCTGCATTGTGTGCCTGCTGGGCTCAGTCATTGGCTGGTAGCAGGGGTGTTTCCTCTGCCCTTTTGGAGTAGATTGTGGTGGTGGCTGGTGGGCCCACAGTAGTCTCTCCTTCAATTACACTCCCTACTGTTAAACAGATCTAAGTGCTACATTTTCATGGCCACCACAATGTAAATGGGCTTGACTTACAAGATAAAGACAGAATTTGTCAAGTTTGTTTGTTTTTAATTTTTTAGCTATATGCTTTTAAAGGAGATCCATCTAATACGTAAGAACATAAATAATTTGACTGTAAAAGAATGAAAATACATATGTCAGAGATGCTGAGAACCCAAAAGAAGGCTGAAGTCTACAACACATGAAAAACAGTATTAGGGTTAAAGAGAGTAAATTCTTAAATAATAGTTTCATTTTCCAGAAAGCTACAAAAAATTTAAATTGGCATGCACTTAATAAACTAAAAATAATAAAGAAAAATGAGACATAAATTAGGAGAAATTTGTCAAACTCATTACAGTGAAAAATTTCAATACTCATTTTGACTCATTTGTCAAGAAGACAAAATATTACTTAAAACATGGATTTGAACAATAAAATAAACTTGGTTTAATGGGTTTTTAAATAATCCTCTACCCAGTTATATATTGAAACAGTTTTCAATAAAATTCAGAGAAATAGTACCCTACAGTGATGTGGACCCCAGCTTGTGAAGTCCACCACATTGTAGATGAGATATGAGAAATTCACATGGACTACTGAGTCCTGTGGAGGAAAAGGGACAGCATGGCTTCTCTCTCAAGGGGAGAAAAAGCCTCCACCCTTATCTTAACAAACTTTATTTCTTTTCTGGGCACATTACATGATGGTCCTCATTTACTATGCACAAGTTTGCTTTAGGTGGTTACCTTTTGCCAAAAACAAAGACGATGCTGCTAATCACACCATAGAAGAAGGATATTTGCAAATGCAAAGGGAAAAATGGTTGAACTGGTTACACTCATCCTTGGAAGGTTTAGCATGGATTTTAGGAAGTTACAGTAAGCACTTGCTGTCTCCATTCAGGGTGAGGGAGTTTTAGAAAAAGCAAGTCTCATAGTAGTCTAGATACAATGCAGGCCTGATTCCCCACAGGACAACCTATCTGTCGCCATGGGTCCTGTGCATCTCTAAGTGGGAGCTGGGTCCACACCACACAGAATGGTGTCCTATACTATAGACCATGTATTCAGATCATAATGTAATTAGAGTAGAAATTAGTAAAAATAATTTTTGAAAATATGTCAGTTGAATATTTAAAATCTTATGTGTAATACTTATGGATCAAAGGAAAAATCAGAACTAAAATTAAAATATATTCAAAATAAAATGGCAATAAAATATGACATATGAAACCTTATGAGATACAATGAAAGAGAAACTTAGAAGAAAATTTGTGACCCCACCCAAAAAGCATACGTTACAGAAAAAAAGGTGAAAATAAATGATTAATTTTCTAAAAATGTTAGAATAAGAATAGTAAAATAAATTCCATGAAAATGAAAAGGATAAGAAGATTTTAAAGAAAGAATAAACAAAGTAAGTAGATTATAAAAATTAAAATAGAGTAAAAACAAGCCAAAATTATTTTAAAAGTTTACTAATATAGATAATACTATAATGAAATTGATCATAAAACAAGTGCTTCCAATGTTTTAAAAAATATATAACCTCCCCCATAAGCTATTAAAAATACCCTTTTCTTTGTAGTTACCTCATGAATTTACCACATACTTGCTACATATATCTTTATGTACTCGGCTTTATAATTTAAACAGGAAGTCTAACTTTCACACCTTTGTGGCAATATCCTCCCTTTTGTGAATGCATAGAATAAGAAAATTAATAATAAAGTAATATAAAAGGATTTAAAAAGAAAATATAACTACAAGTAGAACAGATATATAAAAATCAAAAATATTCTGAACAACTTTCTCCAACATATTTGAATAAATGTTTAAATTCCTAGAAAAATGTTACCTAAAATTATGGATAAAAGCAATAAAATCATTAAATAATAATCCAGTGTGTTAGTTAGTCTTCTTGGGCTTCCATAACAAAGACCATAGGCTGGGTGGCTTAATTCAACATAAATGTATTACCTCACAGTTCTGGAGGCTGAAAGTCCAAGATCAAGGTGTCAGAAGGGTTAATTTCTTCTGAGGCCTCTCTTCCTGGATTGCAGAAAGCTGTCTTCTCACTGTGTCCTCAACTTACCTTTTCTCTATGCCTGCACAAAAGAGAATTCTGATATCTCTTTCTCTTCTTATGAGGACACAAGCCCTATAAGATTAAGGCCCAACTCTTATAACCCAATTTAACCTTAATCACCTCTTTAAAGGTCTCATCTTCAAATATGGTCATATTGTGTGTCATGGCTTCAAAATATGAATTGGGGGCAGGGTACACAACTTAGTCCATAGTATGCATGAATATTAAATAAATTCAGCAGTTTAAAGACTTCCAACAAAGAAAATACTGGCCACAGATGATATCATAACAAATACTCAATAAGAAGATTATTGGGATCATATTCAAAGTCTTTCTAAGGAAAAGAAAGTAAAGAAAAACCCTCAGAAAGTTTTATGAAGCTATTATCTAATACCAAAACCAACTAAGGACACTACAAAATTAGGAAATTAAAGGCCAGCCTCCCTCATAATCATAGGTTAAAAAAAAAAAGAAAACTAAAGCTAATAGAAAACTCAATCCATTGGCATTTAAAACATTATAATGGCCAAGTTGGGTTTAATATAACATGTTAAAATTGGTTTTATATGCATTAATGCAATTAGTCATATTAATGTATCACTGGAGAAAAATAGATGTTCATTACAAATATACATAAAATAATTTAGATAAATTCAGCACTCATTCATAATTTGTAGCAAACCAAGAATAATAGGGATTTGATTGCAGAAGATGGTAGAACAGGAAGACTCAGAACTCACCTCCTTCCAAAGACATACTAGATGTATACATATAGAGAAATTCCTCCTGGAAAACAGCTGAGGACTGATTTAACAGCTTCTGCACAACTAACAAGAGAGGGAATACATAGAGAAGGGTGAGTGATGTGGTGACCATGGGAACCCTACCCTGACAAGGCACCTACAGCAGGAGGGACATAACTGAGAGGCCCATACTCAGATTTGCCTGCCCTGGGGAACTGCTATAAATGAACAATTTAAAGGGTACCTAGACTACACATAAAAAATCCTAAGGCACCTGTCAAATGTGTGGAGAACTGCAGGGACATGCTAGTGAGTGTCAGTTTTATGTTCCTTCACTGCCTAGATAGCACATGCTGGAAGTTGCTCCAAATCTCTAGTCAGCCTTATAAGGCCACCACAATGTATGTTGGCCCTCCTTGGCCAGTGCCTACTCCAGGCAGTCAGTCAATCAGGACATTCCTAGGCACACATGCCCCAGAGTACCCTGACCTGTGTCTGCCACTGACCAGGCCAACCAGCCCACCAGAGCATCCAGGAGCTGCTCATGGCCAAAACCACCATACATATACAGTCTACATGAAGATTACTGTTACTCAAGGCCACTACTCCAAGATTTGGAGAGTTAGATGTTTCATCTAATTTATAGAAACCAACACAGAAAGTTAAACTACGGAGACAAAGGAATACATTCAAATGAAAGAACAAGACCCTCCCCCAAAAAACTCTAATGAAAGAGAGGTAAGTAATTTGCCTAGTAAAGAATTCAAAGTAATGCTTTGAGTGCTTACCAGACTTGAGAGAAGAATAAAGGGGCACAGTGAAAACTGTAACAAAGAGTTAAAAAAAATCAGAACTGAAGAATATAACTGAAATGAAAAGTCCACTAGAGGGAATCAACAACAGATTAGATATTACAGAAGAATGGATTGAAAACCTGGAAGATTGAATAATGGAAATCACTAAATTAAAAAATAATAATAATTATAAAAACATGGGATAGTTTAAGAGACCTTTGGGATAAGTTCTGGCATACTAACATTCACATTATAAGGAGTTCCAGGAGAAGAGAGATAAAGGAGCAGAAAATGTATGTAAAGAAATAATGGCTGACAACTTTTGTAACCTGGGGAAAGAAATAGACATTCGAGGCCTGAAAGCACAGAGAGTCCCAAATAAAATGAACCCACAGAGATACAAGGCATATACTAATGAACACAGAGAATGTTGAAGATAAAGACAGAATCTTGAAGGAGGCAAGAGGAAAATAACTACTCACAAACAAAGAAAGCATCATAAGTCTATCAGCTGATTTCTAAGTAAAACTTTGAAGAGCAAAGGGAGTGATAGAATATACTTAATGGGCTCAAAGGAAAGAACCTACAACCAAGAATACTCTACCCTACAAGGTTATTATTCAAAAAAAATAGAACAAATAGGACCTAAAGAAAAACTTTAAACCCACTGCTATACTGGCTTCACAAGGAATGTTAAAGGTTGTTCTTTAAGCATAGGAGAAAAAGCCATAACAGAAATAAGAAAATAAATGAAAGATAAAAAATCACACTAGTAAAGTCAATTATACAGTAGTGGCAGTGGATCAGCCAAATGAAAAGCTAGTATGAAGGTAAAAAACAAAAGAGCAAATAAATTATAGCTACAATAAGTAGTTAGGGGATACAGAAAACAAAAAATCTAAAATATGACATCAAAAACATAAACCATGGGGGGGAGTAAAAATGTAGAATGTATAGGAACTTAAATAGTTATCAACTGAAATATACTACTATATAAATAGGTTAATATATATGAACCTCTAGTAACCACAAACCAAAAACCTACAAGTTACACAAAAAAAATGAAGAGCAAGGAACCCAAACATAACATTAATAAAAGCCATCAAACCAAAAGGGAAGAGACTAAGGGAAGAAGAAGGGAACAGAGAACTACAAATACAACCAAAAACCAAAATGTCAATAAGAACATACCTGTTGATAATTATTTTAAATGTAAATGGACTAACTGTTCCAATCTGAAAAGACATAGGGTAGCTGAATATATTTTTAGAAACAAGACCCATTTTTATACTGTATACATGAGACTTCAGATCTAAAGATACATATAGACTGAAAGAGAAGGGATGGAAAAGATGTTCCATGCAAATAAAAACAAAAAGAAATCTGGGATAGCAATACTCATATCAGACAAAATGAACTGTAAAACTAAAACTATAAAAAGACCTGGCTGGTTCAGCTCAGTGGATTCAGTGTGGGCCTGCAAACCAAAGAGTCACTTGTTCAGTTCCCAGTTAGTGCACATGCCTGGGTTGTGGGCCAGGTCCCCAGTAGGGGGTGCATGAGAGGCAATAACATGTTGATATTTCTCTCCCTCTCTTTCTCTCTCCCTTTCCCTTTCTCTAAAAGTAAATAAAGTCTTTTTAAAAAGAGACAAAGAGGGGCACTACGTAACAATAAAGGAGTCAATCCAAGAAGAGGGTATAACATTCATAAATATTTATGTACCCAACACAGAAGCAGCTAAATATATTAAAGAAAATATTAACAGACAAAAAAGGAGAGTTTACAATAATGGTAGAGGACTTTAATACCCCACTTACATCAATGGATAAATCATCCGGACAAAATAAAAAAGGAAACATTGGCTTTCATGACACATAAGACCACCTGCACTTAATAGATATATACAGAACATTACATCCCAGACCAGCAGAATACACATTCTTTTCAGGTGCACATGAAACATTTTCCAGGATTGATCACATGATAGGCCACAAAACAAGTCTCAATACATTTAAGATAGAAATCTTATCAAGCATTTTTCCTGACCACAATGCTATCAAACAAAAGATCAGTTATAAGAAGAAAACTAAGAAAAACACAAATGTGTGGAGACTAAACAATATGCTACTAAACAACCAGTGGGTTAATGAAGAAATCAAAGAGAAAATTCAAAAATACCTTGAGACAAATGAAAATGGAAACACAACTTTCCCAATTTCATGTGATGCAGCAGAAGCAGTTCCAAGAAGGAAGTTCACAGGGATACAGGCCTACCTCAAGAAAAAAGAAAATTCACATTACAACTAAAAAAACTATAAAAAGAAGAAAAACAAAATCAGAGTAGAAGGAAGGAAATAATAAAGATCAGACAGGAAATTAACAAAATAATGGCTAAAAATAATAGAAAATGTTAATGAATCTAAGAGTTGTTTCTTTGAAAAGATAAGCAACTTTAATGAACATTTAGCCAGGCATGTCAAGAAGAAAAGAGAGAGAACCCAAATAATAAAATCAGAAATGAAATAGAAATTATAATTGACACTATAGAAGTACAAAGAATCATAAAAGAATACTGTGAACAATTATACACCATCAAATTGGACAATCTAGAATATCCAACTTCTAAAAAAGTACAATCTTCCAAGTCTTAAGCAGGAAGAAACAGAAATACTGAGCAGAGTGTTTACTAGTAACAAAATTGTATCAGTAATAAAAAAAAACTTCCAACAAACAAAATTCAAATGGCAGACTACTTCACAGGTAAATGCTACCAAATACTGAAAGAATAATTAAAAATTATCCTTCTCAAGCTACTCCAAAATATTGAAGAGAAGAAAATGCATCTAAACTCATTCTAAAAGGCCAGTGTTACCTTAATACCAGAACCAGATGAATACACTACAAAAAAAGAAAGGAAAATAAGAGAAAAGAAAAGAAAGGAAAAAAAGAAACTTGAAAGCCAATACCCCAGATTAAAATAGATATAAAAATTCTCAACAAAATACAGTTGTGTGTTACTTCAGAACAAAGATATATTCTAGGAAATTCTTCATTAGGTAAATTTGCTATTGAGCAAACATCATAAGAGTGCACTTACACAAAACTAGATAGTATAGTCTATTATTGTAATTGTATGAGTCATACTTTTATGCAACTGGAAGTAAAGTAGATTTGTTTACATCAGCATCACTACAAACATCTGAATAATGGACATTGCACTATAATGTCGAGATGGCTGTGACATCACTAGGTGATAGGAAAATTTCTACTATAATCTTATGAGACCATTGTTGTATATGTGGCCCATCAGCGACTGAAATGTTGTTATAACAGTCATGACTGTATTGGCAAACTGAATTCAAGAATATGTTAAGACACCACACATCATGATAGAGTAGTATTTATTGCAAGGATGCAAGAATGTTTTAATATCTGCAAATCAGTCAATGTGAAAAATCATATGATTAACTCAACAGATGCAAAATAAGCATTTGATAAAACTCAACATTTATTTATAATAAAAAACCCTCTAATGAAGTGTGTATAGAAGGAACATACCTCAACATCATAAAGGCTTCTTATAGTGAACCCATAGGAAGCATCATGCTCAACAGTAAAAAGCTGAAACTTTTCCCTCTAAGATAAGGAAGAATACATGGATGCTTACCCTCACCACTTTATTCTATATGGTATTGGAAGTCCTAGCCTTAGCAATCAGAAAAGTAAGAGAAATTTTTTAAAAAATCCAAATTGGAAAGAAAGATGTAAAACCGTCACTGTTTGAAGATAATATGATAATATATATAGAAAACATTAAATAGCCCACCAAAACACTATGAGAGTCAATAACTGAATTTAGTAAGTTCTCAGGATACAAAATTAATATTCAAAAATCTTGCATTTTATACACTAATAACAAAATATCAGAAAGATAAATGAAGAAAATAGTCCCAATTACAACTGTATGCAAATGAATAAAATACCTAGGAATAAATTTGACCAAGGAGATGAAATATTTGTACTCTGAGAACTATAAGATATAGATGAAAGAAATCAAACACAGCACAAGTAGATGAAAGGACATACAAGCTCATGGATTAGAAGGGCTGATATTGATAAAATGTCTATACTACCCAAAGCAGTCTGCAGATTTAATCCAATCATGCTCAGAACACCAATGTCATTTTTTTTACAGAACTAGAACAAAAAATTCTAAAGTTAATATAGAGCCACAAAAGACCCCTAATAGCCAAAGCAATCTTGACAAAGAACAAAGTTGGAGTTATCAAGCTCCTTAATTTCAAACTGTACTACAAACATATGGTGATCAAAACAATATGGTCCTGGCACAAAAACCGATGCATATGTTAATAAAATAGGATAAAGAGCTCATAAATAAACCCAGGTTCACATGGTTAATTAATATATGGCAAAAGAAGCTGGCATATACTGTGGAATAAAGCCCCTTAAATAAGTGGTATTGGGAAAACTGGACAGGCACAACTGGACCACTTTCTTACACCACAGAAAAAAATAAATTCAAGATGGATTAAATATTCAATGTAAGACCCAGAACCATAAAATTCTTGGAAAAAAACAAATATAGTAAACTCTTTGATATTAGTCTTAGCAGTATATTTTTGGGTTATGTCCTTCTGAGAGAGTGCAAAAAAAGAAGGCAAAAATAAACAAATAGGACTACATCAAACGAAAAATGATTTTGCACAGTGAAGAAAACCACCAACACAAAAAGACAAACTTTTTTCAAATGTGTTTTTGGTTGAAGATATTTGAAGATATATACTTAAAATAATACACCTAATAATGGGTAAATGTCCAGAATATGTAAACAACTCATACATCTCAGCATGAGAAAAACAGTATAATTTAAATAGACATTTCTCCAAAGAAGGAATACAGATAGACAGCAGATGTATGAAAAGATGCTTAACATCACTAATCACCAGGAAAATGCTAATTGAAACCACAATGAGATAACACTTCAGAATGGCTATTATCAAGAGTCAACAAATAACTTGGCAAAGATGTGGAAAAAAAGGGAACCCTCATGTAAAACAAATGAACAAACAAAACAACAGAAATACACTCATACATACAAAGAATAAACTGATGGTTGCCAGGGGTGGAGGTTAGGGAAATCAGTGAAAAGGGTGAAGCAGAATAAGAGGTACAAATTTCCAATAATAAAATAAGTAGTTCATAGAGATGTAATGTACAGCACAGGGAACATAGTCAGTAATATCATAATGAATGTGTATGGTGGCATATATTTGTTAGACTTACTATGATGATCACATTATGAGATGCAAATGTCAACTATGCACACTACAAACTAATACAATATTGCATGTCAACTATACTTTAATAATAAAAAAAAGAATAGTAGGGAAGTTTTCTAATTTGGTAAAGGAATTCTACCAAAGCCTTTAATAAATATCATTTTTAATGGTAATGTGTCATAAGTATTTCCTTTA